>NW_016107510.1:2355729-2359972 GCF_001604975.1 Cebus imitator | reverse complement strand
AAAAAAACCAGGCAGAGGTAAGACGACTGCTTACAGTCTTCATGAAGAAAATTCAAGATCTTTTCCTCTCAACAAGTTGCATTTGCATGGAGCAAAAAACTGACTCTAAAGAATAAAAGGGAGGCAGAGGCTTGAAGTTAAACAGAGCTGGGTTTAAGCTCTGACTCGGCTCCATGCTAGCTGTGCAATGTTGGGCAACTTACTTCATCTCCTGAGGCCTCAGCTTTCTCTTCTGTGTATTGGAGGTAATGATACCTACTTGGGCATTATGCGAAGGTTAAATGAGAAAATGCAAGTCACGGGTTTGGCACAGCTTGTCACATAGTAAGTGCTCAATGTTTGAAAGTATTATTACTGAGAGAAAAGCAATTCAATTCTGAGTTGAGATTCTGAAGGAAATTTGTATAATTGACCAAAGAACATCCTGGAATGTGAGATTGTTCCAGAATGGCATGGGAAGGAATGTAAAAACGGGTGGTTTTGTCCCTGTTGCTAAATCATAGTTCCATAGATGTACTGAAAGCTTTGAGTGAATTATATAATTTCTCTGGGTTTGGATATCATTGTCTTTAAATAGATAATATTTATACCTTAATCCTAATGAGCTCAGAGATCATGTAGCTCTGCCGTAGTAATGTCACCTATCCTAAGCACTGATTTCAATAGCTCAAAAGTTGTTGAAAAGATATTCTGGTTTTTGCTGGCATCCTGCCGACTTTATAGAGTATTTAAATACTTGGTTTACAGCAATATTAAATCAATCTCTGCACTCTCCCATCCATTTAATTTACTCCCTGCAGCTGCTCCAAAACTTCTCCCCTCAAATACTATGAAAAACTAAACCCATCCTCCACCACCATCTCCATGTCATTCTTCCACTCTTTACCTCTCTCTTCTCTCTATCAGCATCTTATTAATTATCTCAATATGTGGCCTCTCTCCCAGTAAGAAGAAGAAGAATCCTTCTTCTTCAAACGGAAGGAATACAAGGAAAGTTGAGGTAGCTATTACAGATGTCTCTTTGTTGGGCTAAAAGTCTGTGAACAGTAAAAATGTTTATGCTCTCATAGCTGCCTCATAAGGTTGTTGCGATTAAATGAGATAATGTATATAGAATTTAAGCAAAGTGCTTGAACATAGTAAGTGCTCAACAAATTGTATTTTTTATTACTATTACCTTTGAGCTGATGATGGTTCATGCTCAGCAAATAGTATACATTAGAAGAAACAAGCAGCAAAGTCAGAAAGCAGAGACCAGGGTTCAACCCTGTTCGTAGACATATAGACCTTATGATCCTTATATTTGACATCTTACCTGACTATACTGTTGTACCTGCTTGCTCCTTCTTGTCTTAGCTGACCTCCTTAGAAATGACCTCTTGTTTTCCTGGGGAATCAATCAGGGTTTTAACTGTCCTGGTCTTCCCTGTCAGTACTATCTAATTGTGACCCTTATCCTAGAATTCACAATGTTTTATATCATATCAGCATATGTTAATTAATAACTTTAGCCATGAGTAATCTCATTTATGATAGTCACTGGATTATCCTGACATAGGAATAAGAAATATTGCCTACCAAATCATTTGGCTAAGTTCCTGTTAATCTAAGCTTCTGTTTTCCATGTTTAGCTGAGTAAGTAGTAGAGAAAGTTCCAGGTTGTTGCAATCTTAACTGGTATCCTCAAACAATGAGGTGTTGATTCAGGTCTTCTTGTAGACAAACTTCAGAATAAATAAGTAAAATGTTTGTTTATCTGCCACGTTTTCCTGTGAGCATTTTCTGGTAATATTCTTGGGAACTGGTCTCGTAGTAACTGATACACTTGATTGGAGAGACTCCCACCCCTTGCCTACACACATAATTTTAAAAATCAAGCTTTAATTTTGGTAAAGGTTTATTGATATTGTTCAGCTCTGACAGCCCCAGTTCTACTGCAAGATCTGTCCAGAGGTGAAATGGACTTAGTAATGCCTTCAACTTTCATTACTCAGCCAGATTGTGGAGTCCATCAATTATCCCAGCATTGGCAGTCAGGTGAATTAATTGTTACATTTGACAAGGACAGCTATTACCCTATGTTGTTCTGACAGCTGGTTTTGATATCAGGAATTTGTCAACCTTCCCGTCACAGGAGCGATGCGAGGGATGGTTGAGTGAATCAAGAGAGGACATTCAGAATTTTCTCCCCACCCTCAGCAGCTGCAGCTAGCCCTCCTCCTGAATGGAATTGCTGACATTCTTAACCTGAGCATCCTAGCACGTGACAGACTTTCACAGTACAACAATCTATACCAAATGGGCTGACAAAATAAAAAAAAAAAAAAAAAAACAGAAAAGTTGGTAAAATTATTAACACCAAACTGGGAGTATTTTAGCAATGATTTTAGTGAGCTTCAGAGACTAGCTATACTCACCATACTCCACTTTCCTGTGTTCATTCACCTGACAGGAGTGGATTTTTCATTTCCATCAGTAGATAAGGTGGCTTCAACTGGAACTCATACATATAGCAAGTTGTCATCAATTTTATCTTAGAAGATGTTCAAAACATAAAGATGTAAACAATAAATCTCTTAGGATCCTTTTCAGCTTTACGATTCTTACGATTCAAAAGCCATTTGTATTTTCTATGACCACTTTTTGTAATTATTATAGCCAAGAGACTTGAGCTAGTAAAAAAAAATAATAAGAAGACAAAAGAAGCAGAAAGACAATGTACTGACTTTCTGTGTGACTTTGAAGAAGGTACAATCTTTCTATGGAATTCTACAACATGCCTGTAAGATGGGGAAACTAGCCATTCTACAGCTTTCAAATACAATTTTCCAAGATAAGGAAGGTAGTATGACTGGGATAGAAATGTAAACTCTTTGGAAGACAAGCACAGTTAACCCAAGTCATTACTCTCATATTTCTACATTCCTCCTGGGTTTTTGCTGGGCACAAAAGAAGAACCAAAGTGCTGATTTCATTGGGATGCTGTAAGGCCAGGTGTTAATCGTGCTATGCTACAGTCATTTGCTATAACTCGTCCCAGACATTAATGCTGACCATGTGAATTAACAACTCAGTAGGTCTGGGATTGTCCAGGGTTGACCAAGAAGTGCTGAGCAGTAAATGTAATCCACAATCCATAAAATTAAGCCTAGTGGAGAAATGCAGTTCAAGGACATTTAAAACAGTTAAGCAAGAGGAAAAGCAAAACTGATGTTCAGTTACATTTTCTGGGTGGCATGTTGGGCTCATGGTGTGGAAGTGACCCTTTGAAAAGGTTAATGTCAAAGCAACTGCCTCCGCCGTTAGTGAGACGCTGAGCCTTTCCCTTAGGACGTGATTAAGTCTTTGAGAAGCTTGTAGAGGTGTTTCTGGAAGCTGTCTGCTGTGGATTCCCTCTCAACTGCTGAACATGCCACACTGTTAATCTCACTTCTGTGCCCTTAGTTCCTCTTCGTAAAAAGATTGTTGTTTCTTGTTTTCTGCTCTCATTATTTCCACCTCTCTCCACCCCCTTCCCAAGATTCTACTGTGAGAACAAAGTTGGAGACATAAGGAGGAGTGCAAGAGTACCACAGACAGGTAGAAGCAGAGACTCTGCAGCGTGTTATATCTGAAAGCTCATTAACACCCAGTCTTCCAAGCTTGAGCCTAGGAGACAACGGCCATGTGTAATGACTGTGCAGCCTCTACTTAAGTAGCTCCACTGTCATGGAACTTATTGCTCCTATAGCTTCCCTCTGCATCTTTGGAAGCCTCTGAATATAAGAATATATTTTTAAAGTGACCTGAAATCTGTCCTCCTATAACTCTTACCATTAAAGTCTAGCTTTCTGGAACTGTATAAAACAAACCTAACCATCTTTGTCTAGCAGCACTATGAAAATAGCCAACCCAGGCCCCATGAACAGGAATGAATTCGAGTTTTATGAGACCTCACATTTATCCAATTTGAGAGCCTCTCTTTAAGAAAACTAATATAAAAGTATTTACAAAGTTAGGTGCAAAAGTAATTTTATCTTCAGTAGAAAAACATAATAAAATATAGATTTTTAAAAGCTAACAATAATCCAGATATCACAAAAGTCAGAAAAAAACAATTTTATTAATTGCCCAATAAATCTCATTATTTTCTATTTCCTACATTTTTTGAATTAACTCTTAATAATCATTTTGTAGTCTTATTTTTCAAAGCAGAAATAAAAAGATAATTCAATCTTGTCTTTATCATCAGAATTTTTTTTTT
>NW_016107510.1:2312389-2355699 GCF_001604975.1 Cebus imitator | reverse complement strand
TATACCAGCTGTGATGGGTAATATCAATAATTTTTAGGATTGTTGCCAAATTTGGGCAAGCCTCCACATGTTTCTTTTTTATATATGAGCTCTAAGATTTGGAAGAATTTTTTCATAGACCAGCTTCTGTCTCTAAACATTTCACACCTTGCTTCTCTACACTAGTCATAAACATCCAGTGCCAGGCACTCTGTGACACTTTGGTAGTGCACACAGCTTCTGGTCTTGTATTTTCATTTCACAATTGAGGATGGGTGAGCCAGCCCAGTCAAGGAAAGAAATATTCCTGGAAGACATTTTTACCGCAGGACAGCTAAACCTACTTAACTATGTACAGAAGTGAATGCAAACCACAAAAATATATCCTGCTACACTCAAACTAAATGTGTCTTCATCTCAAGTTCTCCCTAGCTGGAGCTGAAAATATGGCCGCTCCATTGTCCCCTGAAACAAAAGGGCATGTGAAGGAGGGAGAGCCCAAGGGGAAAGAGACAATAGCCTTAACCTGTTGTAGTGACAATATCTTACTTTTGAAATGCTATTAAAACTGATGACTATGTGAACTTATTGTTGGCCTTCTCCCTAGGTCTTGGGAGGGAACTGTGTACACGAGGAGCCCTGAATCTTAAGGTTCATTGCCTTTACAGACATCTGCCTCTGCCTTCGAATCCTTGAAACAAAAACAAAAACTACCCACCTGGACAAAGAGACTCCAGCTCCCTGTACAATAAATCATAGGGATTGGTGAAGAGTGAGAAAATCAGTAGCTTCATAGGATCAGGAAGTGAGCCAGTCACGTGCAGAGTGATAGCTGTGACATTTGGACGTGGTACAAAGCATCATATGCATTTACTGGCAAATTGACTGATCTGCACTTTGGGGTTGTTGTATTTTCTTCCAGTAAAAGTCACTACATCCTCAAGACATTAACTACGGAATGAGAAAACTAGTGTTAAATTGTGTCTTATAAAGCCAGGATCAACCATGGTTTCAGGAACCAATATTACTTAGGAGGGAAAAATGTGTGTGCTAGTCACATGTTTCCATTGAGCACATAACCATTTAGCTTCCCATTTCTTGTCTGTGGCATGAGAAGGGAAAGGCTATCTAGAAATGAGATACATTTAGATGAATAGATGATGCTACCTCTCTCTTTTTGCACTTAATGTATCTTGGCCCATATTGTTTATTCATTTATTTATTTAAAATATAATATATTCTATTGTCCCAACTCAGCTTCAAATTTCTCAGGGACAGGATTATGTCATACTCTTAAAAAATTATTTTTGTATTCTCAGCATTTTTAATATGCCTCCTATATAGGAGGCATCATGCGACATTATTGAGAACTTTTTACATATATTTATATTACTCAATAGAGTTTAACAATCGAAACAAAAATTAATTTGTATATTTTCGCTATTCTCATACTGTTTCTCTTTTTTCCCTTTCTCCTCTTTCTTCCTCTATCCTTATTCCTTAATCCATCCCTCTGTCTTTTGTCCTTTTATTTTGAACAAGTTCAGGGCTTTGGAAACAGGAACAGTTTGATTCCTGGCTTTGCCACTTTACTGATTGTGTGGCTTTGGATAAGAGACTTAATCATTTGAGCTAGAGTTCGTACACCTACAAGATGGGGCTAATAAGAGATCTTCTCAAAACTGTTGTGTTCAATTGATAAAATAATACAGCATGTCTCAACCCTTTTGAAACAAATGCTATAATTTTATTGCAAATATTTTGCAAATATCTCATTTGTTATCTTGAGATAAAATTCATAAATTATGTAACCTACATACACACACAATACAAAACTCTATATAATGCCCACATGTGATATAAAGATGATATAAAAGATATCTATCTATCTATCTATCTACTGAGACAGAGTCTAACTCTGTCACCCAGGCTGGAGTGCAGTGGTGTGATCTTGGCTCACTGCAACCTCTGCCTCCCAGGTTCAAGTGATTCTCCTACCTCAGCCTCCCAGGTAGCTGGGATTACAGGCACCTGCCACTGCACCCAGCTAATTTTTGTATTTTTAGTAGAGACGGGGTTTCACCATCTTGGCCAGGGTGATCTCGAACTCCTGACCTCAGGATCCACCCACCTCGGCCTCCCACACTGCTGAGACTACAGGCATGAGCCACAGCACCGAGCCAACATAAGATATATTTATAATGAAATAACTTATAAATGCTGAGGCATAACTACACTAGATGACATAATGAAGTGATGTGATTTTGCACCTATGTTTTTCACCATATATGTGACAAGTGCAAATGCAGACACTATGGGTATGGAGTATTGAAGTACCACAGAGCACAAAACAAAGTGCAGTCTTCCTTCAGTTTACATCATAGTTGCAATCCTGGAAAGTTATATGTATGTAAAAAATACGCATGTAAAACCTGTGCAAAACATACTTTGTAAGTAAAATGAATGCAGATTCTAGGCCTAGATAGTCGCCAATGAGTTTTTATCTCTGTAGCTGTTCCATTGGCCCCTTTGAAATTCAGGTAGGATGCAGGATAATTCTTCCTTATGCAGAGCTGTTCCAGGCATTGCAGGTTATAGAGCATAATGCATCCTCGGTTCCCACTTGCATGGTTACTTTTCCAACACCAGCTGGGTGTCCACCAACTCAATTCAATTCTGACACTCTCTGGAGTTAGTGCAGATGCTACAAATTAAGGACTTAGTCCCACAAAACTGCCCCACTTCAGATGGCTGCCGCAAATGGGGTGCCCCAGCTACCCAGACTTCTGTTCAACCAACTACAAATGTAGGGGTTGCCACCCTCACCCCCAGGTTTGATAATTCAATGGAACAATTCATAGAACTCAGGAAGTGATATACTTAACTATTACAAGTTTATTATAAAGAATATATTCAGAAATACCAAATGGAAGAGATGTATAGGGCAAGGTTTGGGGTGGGAAGGAGGGAGAGGCAGAGCTTCCATGCCCTCTCTGTCCTGGCACACCTCCCTCCTGGCACATTGATGTGTTTACCAACCAGGAAGCTCTCCAAACCCTGTTGTTTAGAGACTTTTATGGAGGTTTTATAACATAGGCATGATTGATTAGATCATTGCCTGTTGGCGATTGAACTCAAATATCTTAGCTTCTCTCTTTCCCAGAGGTTAGAAAGGGCTGGTGCAGAGGGGTGGGAGTAGGCTGAAAGTTCCAACCCTCTCACGGGTCTTTGTGGTTACCAGCCCCCATCCTGAAGCTTTCTAGCCCTGACCCCTCACCCCAAGAAACATCTCACTCGTGTACGAAAGGTAATTATCACTCAGGAGACTAAGAGTTTTAGAAGCTGTGTGCCAAAAACAGGGGACAAAAAACAATTTTTTAAATTATATAATACATCAACCCATCAATGGTGGCAGAACTCTTCAATTTTTATGACAACAAAAAGGTGGTTCCACAAATTTTCAAAATGGTGGATGTGACATCGCCTTGACTGAGAGCCACTAAAATAATAAATCTCTGGGGCTCAGTCCTGTAATCCCAACACTTTGGGAGGCTAAGCCAGGAGGACTGCTTGCGGCCAGGAGTTTGAGACACCTTGGGCAAATAAAGAGATCCCCATCTCTACAAAAAATTTAAAAATTAGCTGGGCATGGTAGTGTATGTGCCTGTAGCCTCAGCTCCTTGGGATGCTGAGGTGGGAGGATCACTGGAGCACAGGAGTTCAAGGTTACCCTGAACAATGATCATGCCACTGTACTCCAGCCTGTGTGACAGAGGGAGACTATGTCATTAATAATAGTAATAATAAAGTCCCTATGTAGCTAGTGTAGTGCATAGATTATAGTAGAATTGCAATCCAAATTCACTGCTTTTCCTTTTTCCCTTCCTGTCTTTTTCCTCCCCATCCATTGCATGTGCCCTGAAGCTCTGAGGAATTGCAAAAGGTATAAAGACAACGGTTTCCAAATCACTCCACTGGGGATAAAGCAATGAGAAAAACAATCAAAAGTTAACCAGAAAAAAAGAATCTATTCCCATCCATGTACCCATAGACATTCTTTCTGTCCTGCAAGACATCTGTACTCTATCAGGGTACCTACCCACCTGATTAACTTATTGGTAGATGGGAACTTCATCATGTTCAAATAATTTAGAAGTAGCTGCCAAAAGATTAAAGAAATACTCTTGGTTGTGTTTGCTTCGAATGGTATTGAAAACAAAAGTGACATCAGACTTCCCTATGGACCTCTGTTTAGTTTCACAGGCAAACTGAAAAGAAATTGCCTGTTAAGGGAAGAACACATTTGGCAACAGGAATTCTAGTGAGTACCTTTGTGGTACTGACAATAACCAGTATCAGCTGATTCCTTGTTCGAAGGAGTATGTGTCCTTTGGGGAATGACCAGAAAACTTTCAACTTGAGGTTGGGGGCAGGAAGGGGCTTTGGAGAGATAAGGTGATAATAAATTGGGTTAATTAGGATTCTTTCTGAAACTCATTTTGATGCTCTTATCTGCCAGCTCAGTATGCATTATGGATGTTAACTCCTTTATCCTCATAACTTTTCTCTGAATTCATTATAGAACAAGAGACACGATAGTATTTCAAAAGACGAAGTATTTCAGAGGGCAAAAAGAACAATTGTGATGAAAATACAGGTGAATTGTTGAAAATCTCTCAGATTCTTTGTTCTTACAGAAGTGGTGGTGCCTTGATGAGATAATGTTGAGAAAAAAAATCAGATACTTCTCAAGGTTTTCATTAAATTATCACTTGGCATTTGATGTATCATGAATACAATAATAATAATAAAAGGTCTCATTGGTGCCATGTACTGAAACAAGCATTTCAAATCCTCATAGCAGTGCAAGGTAGGTTTTATCGTCTCATTTTACAGATGAGAAAAAACAGGCTCTGGGTGGTTAAATACTTTACCAAAGGTCCCACAGCTAAACAGAAGACACTGAAACTAGGTGCAAATGGAATCCACCTGACTTCAGAGCCTTTGGGGTTTCCACTTCCCTACTTTCTCTGGTTTAAAATCTCCTAGAGTAATCTATTTCTCTCTTTTGTGCTGCAGTAATGCCTAAGACTTTCAAGGATGGGACAGACACATTTTTTGAAGTATACATAAAATTATAGACAAAAGAAAAGTTTAATCAATCTGACCACATAAAATTAAGAAAAAGTTTGCAGGACGAGAAACACCATTTAAAAAAGACCAAAAGATAACCAAAACTAGGGGGAAAATATCTGTGATGTATAACACAGACAAAAGTTGATCTACTTACTACGTAAAGAACTCCTGAAAATTGAGGGATAAAGTACCAAAAGCATGATAGGAAAATGAAAAAAAAAGATATGAACAGATAGTTTACACAAAAATATAAAAATTGGCCCTTAAACATACAAAAAAATGGGCCATCCTGGCTAACACAGTGAAACGCTGTCTCTACTAAAAATACAAAAAATTAGCCGGGCGTGGTGTCATGCACTTTAGTCCCAGCTACTTGGGAGGTTGAGACAGGAGAATTGCTTGAACCTGGGAGGCGGAGGTTGCAGTGAGCTGAGATCACACCACTGCACTCCAGCCTGGGTGACAGAGTGAGACTTCATCTCAGAAAATAAAAATTAAAAAAATTTTTAAAAAGTTCAGATCACCAATCATTAGATAAATGCAAATTAAACCAATGCTTAACTTATATGCCTTTTCTCACCTATTAGATTGGTGAAAACAAGGAGACAACATGTTCTGTTGGCAAGGCTGTAGAGAAACAAGCATTCCCCTGCATTGCTGATGAGGATGCGAACTGGCACAACCATTCTTGATAATTTAGCAGTGCTTGACAAAACTGCGTACATACTTACTATGACCCACTAATTTCAGTTCTAGGAAACTACGCTGAAGATATATGTTCAGTAATCTGTAAATACGTAAATGAAAGGTTATTCATTTCAGCATTGGTTGTAATTGCAACATATTAGGAAGAAAAATGCTCATGTAAGAGAGTGGTTGTGGTTGAATCAACTATGCCTCATTCACTCAGATTACCATGTAACTGTAAAAAAATACTTGGAGTAATTTTTATATATCCTGTTACATTAAAAAAAAACCATAAAGTGTATTTATAGCAGGCTAAACTTCATGTAAGAAAGGCAGAGATATCGGAAAATATATTGGTATCTGCTAATTTGTGCAAAAGAAATACAGGAAGAATAATCTAGAAATTACTGGCAATAGTTACTGAAAGGTGCTGGGTGCAAACAGCGTGGAAAGAATGGGGCAGTGGGCGGGTGTGGGGTAGCAGGGATGATGGAAAATGACTCTTCTCTAAGTATATCATTTTTAATGTCTAGCTCTGACTTATTATATTTAGCATATCACCAGAACCAATTTAAAAAGTTAAAATCAACCAAGGTGTGAGGAGATTCCCAATGGAATACAAACAATAAACATGATCCCAATATATGACAAATTAATAATATAACTACACCAAAGGAGAGGAGAAGAACTAACCTAAGTATCTTTGTCAAACAGTATTTTGACTGTATATTATTAGGCTAAAAATAAAATGAATTCTATACAAATATTGTATTCAAGTTGGCAAATTAAGTGTTTTTTCCATAGAGGTAAAGGCTAGCAATCCTGAAACTCTTCATGTGTGCTCCAGGATTGAACAAATAAGCAAATATATTGAGGATAACGAATATCAGGTCCCTCACTGTCAGAGAAAGGGTTACAAGTAAGACAATGGAGAAGGCTAGAATGAACATTGTAGTTTAATTGAACTTAGAGGAATCAGTGTAAAATCATGGTTTTTAGATAGATGAGGTCGACTATCAGATTAGATAGAGAGATAGATGATAGATAGAGTAATGGTTAATTTTATAGATAGATGATAGATAGATAGATAGATACATAGATGAGTAATGGTTAATTTTATGTGTTGGCTTGACAGGGCCACAGAGTGCCCAGATATTTGATTAAAAATTATTTAGCACACATTTGTAAGTGTTTCTGTATGAAATTAACATTTGAATTGGTGGACTGAGTAAAGCAGATTATACTCCCCAAAGTAGGTGGGCCTCATTCAATGTTTTGGAGGCTTGAATAGACCAAACAGTAGCAAAAAAGAGAATTAGCTCTCTTTGCCTGGCTGGGACATCAGTCTTCTTCTGCACTTGGACTTATATCATCAGTTCTCCTGGCTCCCAGGCTCTGGGACTCAGATTAGAATTACGCCACTGGTTTTCCTACAGACAACAGGTTGTAGAACTTCTTAGTCTCCATAACAGTTTGAGCCAATTCCATATAATTGGCTCTCTATATCTATATCTACATATATATATATATATATATATATATATAACATATATGTATTTATTATAAGGAATTGGCTCACACAATTATCTATATCTATATAGATATAGATACCTATGTATAATAGATACCTATATACATATAGACATCTATATACATAGATATATGTATATAGATTTATTATATATTATAATAGATTGTATATATTGTCTATATCTATGTGTTATTTATATCTATATATAGATATGTAATTCCTACTGATTCTATATATAGATATAGCTTTGCTACTGATTCTATATACATAGATACATATTTCCTATTGATTCTGTTTCTCTGAAGAACTCTGACAGATAGATAAAAGTTAGATTTACAGATATATATAGTAGATAGTATAAAATATCTATAAAGTAGATATAAAATAAATAAGAGATATTTTTAAAAACCATAAAAACAAAGATACTCCCATGTGAATGTGTGTGAGTATACATCATCTATTTCCTAGCTCTGTCCACTGAGAAGGCCTAGAACAATGATGCCCTAGTAGCAAAGAGCACACGTAGTGCCTACATATTGGTTTATGCAATAAAAGGAACCAGAACTCCTTGGATAAATATTTGATTACAGGGCTGAGAAAGGGAAAGTACAAGATGACTTGTAATATCTCGTGTGCCAGCAAGAAAAGAAGTGCTCATAAAAAGGATGGGGACATGTTATAAGGAAGTAGGAATGAACTTGAAGGGGTTCTGATGGCCAAATCTGGGATGGTTAAAGGAAAAAAAAATCAAAACTCATGAGAAAATAAACAACCATTAGTTCATACCTACATAAAAATATTTGAATAAATAAATACTCCTTACAGTAAATTTCCAATCAATCAATGTGGAAAAAATGATGAAAACAGAAAATCACCATTAGGAAAATAGAACAGTGATAACTTTTGCAGACAGGAATTATCAATGGATGCTAAAATTAGTAGGTTAAAAAAAGTGTGATAAGAAACAGAAATAATTTCAAAATATCTTCCCATGGGAGACTTATTAGGTGATGGAAGTTAATCAGACCAGTAATAAAATACACTGACATCATGTAACCTAGATATGATGCACTTAGAAGAACACACCATGCCTTTTGTGACATTTTCCTCAAAATGTCAAAAATGCATGAACCTAACGTGAGAACACATCAGACAAATTCAAACTGAGGAATATTCTACAAATAACTAGCCAGAGTTCTTTAAAAGTGTCAAGGCCACTAAAGAAAAGGAAACATAGAAACTGCCACAGCTTGCAGCAGGCTAAGGAGACATGAATAAGTACAACATGGGACACTGGACTGGGTCCTGAACCAGAACAAAAGACAGTGGGAAAATTGGTGAAATTCAAATGAATATCCTGTCAAGGCTTTATTAATTCATTCTCACATTGCTAAAAGAAAATAACCAAGACTGGGACATTTATAAACGAAAGTGGTTTAATTAACTCACAGTTCAGCATGGCTGGGGAGGCCTCAGGAAACTTGCAATCATTGCAGAAGGCAGAAGGGAAGAAAGGTACCCTCTTCACAAGGCAGCAGGAAGGAGAATTGCAAGCAGGGGAAATGCCAGACACTTATAAAACCACCAGATCTCATGAGAGCTCACTCACTATCATGAGAACAGCTTGGTGGAACCGCCCCCATAATCCAATCACTTCCCACTGGTTTGCTTCCTAACACGTGTGGATTATGGGAACTACAATTCAACTTGAGATTTGGGTGGGGACACAGCAAAACTGTATCAAATGCTAATTTGTTACTTTCAATAATTGTACTGTGGTTTTGCAAGATGTTAATATAAGGAGAAATTGAGAAGAAAGTATATGAAAACTGCTATTTTGTGTACCTTTTCTGTAACTAATATTATTTTAAAATAAAAAGTTAAAAATATATAGTATTTTTTCTTAACCCTTCCAGTCACCAATTGCTCTGGTGATGTCATCACCAAATGTTTTTTCTCACACAAACCCAAGGTGGCCAATCTTGGGGCCAGCACAGATGTGGCACAAACTTCACCCCTGGTGCACCTCAGGTATACAACTTTGATCTTGCTGGGGTTGAACTACGGTGGCTTGGTGGAAGCTGCTGGTGTCAGATAAACCTGGATTCAGGACAACCAAAGAAAGTTGCTCCTTGGACTCCTCCGAGCCAAAAGCTGAAAGCAGGTATGTAAATTTATTAAACCCAGCACTTCCTGAAGTATATTTTGTAGAACCTGTTTTCCATAGTATATTAAGAAGTATTATGTAATAAAGAGGTTCAGTGACCAAAGGAATTTGAGAAGCACTGAGTTACACGAGGTTAAATAACAGATTTCTTTTTTGCAAAAATTCTTCGGAGAAGATTCTTGCTAATATGCTTTGTGATTTCTCAAAATATGGATATAGTATGTATATTCTAAATTTGTTTGATCACACAACACTCTGTGTGTGTGTGTGTGTGTGTCTAGCCCCATATCTTATGAAGTTTGTTTCTGCAGAACACATTTTGGGAGATTCCAATCTCTTAGATAATTTGCAATATTTCACTATCATATGTAATGCTGTTGTAACTCTCTTGCCATATAAATCTTGCAGTATAACTCTTACAAGTATCTCTAATATCCTTATGACCAAATCTCAAAAATATAATTGTTGAGTCAATGACTACACAGTTTGTAGAGTTTCTTGACACCCACCAGCCAACTCATGCTCCTGAAGGAATGACTGATTTATATTCTCACCAGCAGTGTAAGAAAAGAGAGAGAAACTAACTGGAGAGAAGATAGGAGATGCTGAATGAGAGGGCTTTTGTTGGAGGTAGTGCAGAGAGGGCTGAGTTCATTTTTCTGAACTTTTTAACTAAAAGGGTATTTTGATATCAAACCTGGCCACACTCTTTCTTGGAATTTTTTAACAACAGTGTTCAGTTCTAGTACAGTGTTGATTAGTTATACAGTAGTGGCTGGAATTAGCTCGTTCTTTGCCAGTTTATAGCTACCAAAAACACTTCACCCACTTCTCTCCAATTTTTTTGTAATGTTTTAGAAACTTTGGTTCCATCAGCTCAAGAACTTCCCACACTTAGTCAAAATCAAGGTTGCTGTCAATTCACTTGTTGTTTGGTAGCCAGAGGGACGCGTGGAAGGTGGTATTGTGGAGGCCATTTTTAGTCTTCTTGACTTAGGCATCCAAAGCTGGGAGTCCATCTGTCCTAATGGCAGGCCCCACCTGAGGCAGGTTAGGATCCAAAACTGATTATAGTCTCACAGATCTCAATGTCCAGCCCAGAGGAGGCAGTGTTGCTTGATTTTCCTTAGAAGTGAGAGATTTTAGCTCACCACTAGCTACATCAATCTCTGAAGAAATCAGAAACCCTGAGCTAGATATTTAACAAAAGTTTGTAAAAGCTGAAAACCGTGTAATGATAGTGTGTCTCTGGACCATAATAGCATATGGAACCAGACACCAGACTTGTTTTCAAGACAAAATGACCTTTGTTAAATTACATGAAAATAATAGGGAAGCAGAATGGTGCAAGAATACTACCCTGCAAATGCAGAAGCCAGGGCCTCCCTTTAATCCATCCACTAAACTAATGTAATAACAAGCTGTGTGACCTTGGGTAAACTACCTAACATCTCTGGACTTAGGTCTTAAATGACTTCAGTTTGCATATCAAGATTTTAACAAAAAGTCAAAATTATTGCTTTAATTTGTAGTCACCATCACCGCTCATAGCATATCAATCATTTGGGCAGCAGCATGGATAATTTAAGTTTCTCCCTAACAGAGCATATCAGATGCTACATGACCTACTTGCTCACATTTCAACCCACCAAGTTCTTTCTGGCCTCAGGGTATTTGCACTTGCTACTGGATTTTCCTGCAAATATTTCCCTTTGACCTGCAGCTATTTCTCACTTCTCCGTCTCAGCTACAATCTCCCCAAAGCGGCCTTGCTTGGCCATCCCTCAGTCACACTCTAGTCACCTTCATCACTTCATTCTAATTGCTTCAAAACACTTGAAATGATCAAACTTAGGAATTTCTTCACATGCCCTAATGCCTGTTTCCCTCCACGGAATATAAGATCCACAAAAGATAGATCTTGTGGTTTTATTCAGCCTGTGCCTAGAACATTGCCCAGCACTGCAAATACCCCAAGGCAGGAAATAACTCGGTGGGCTGAAAATCAGAAAGGAGGCCATGTGACTAAAGCTCATAGAATTGAGGAGAAAGTGGTGAGAGGTGTTATCAGGAGGTAGGCAGGGGCTAGATCACGTACGTCTTATTGGCCATGGTAACTGAGAGTGATTTGTTATTGGTAAACCTTTGAATCTTCTCAGATGTGTATACTTCTAAAAGTAAATCATTTGCAAAACAGCTATATTTGACCTGTTATTAGTTAGCAGTTACTTGAGACATACATCACAGTTGATCACTGCATCCCAGTGTGTCATAAATTTATAGTTTTACAAGATAATCTCAAAAGCAGGGGCTCCAGGGAGGGGCTTCAGAGAGTTTGTGAGTCCTTGAAGAGAAAGGAAAAATTTTGCTGTGAAGTGCAAGTGTGCGTGTGTGCTCCTGGAGAGAGGTTCCATCAGCTCCAGCCTATTCTCTATGGGGCCCTATAACCTCCCAATATAAGAGTCATTGATCCCTGCTCTCAGCTTTGTCTGAACACCTTGACTCTTCCAGCATCTTGTTTTAGGCTGGCAAATATGCTTGCTGTCTATTTAAATTACAACTTAAATTTGTGAACTATACTTTCTTCAGTAAGCAGGCAGAGAAGTAAACATGGGAAACATTTACTTTAAAAAAAAAGATCAATTAGCAAATGACAACCCATGATAAATCAGTGTCCATGTGTTAAGTAACCCTAGTGCAGGAAACTATAAGGGCTGATTTTCCTCCCAATGACAGTCGCTGAAATATCCACATAAGATGATCTTTAAATATTTGACTGTTGCCTTAAAATAGCTACCCTGGTTTTTTAAAAAGAACATAATTTTAAAACCCTTAGCTTATTTTTAATTTATAGTCCTTGAAAAAAAATAAGTGGCTGGCCCAATCATTTATATGCCTGGGCAAAAGCAATACATCTATATAAAAGTACAGTGATATATTTCTGTTGCTACTTTAATGTGCTGCTCCTCGCCCTGTATGTTCTGATTCATTGGAGAGTAGCAATCATGTCGACAGGCGCTGTTCTTCAGTTCCCATCAGCGACAACTAAAGGCCAATTCAAGGTTGTGGTGGGGTCATGAATCTAACACAGTCGCTGATAGAACAATTTCCCTTCCACACAGCATTGTCAATGGGACACACTGGGAATAGACAGGGAGGCTGGCTCTGTGCATCTCTATCTTCTTGCTTTTCCTTTTGTTTCAGAGCTGGTGTCTGTGGTGTGTGCCAATCCAGCACCATTAGGGAATAGAGGGCAGTCCGTGGAAAATTGATAAGGGAGAAAATTCCTAACGCCTTAAGAATTTGGGAGGGGGGTGGGAAATAAGCCTGTCCCTCTGTGCAAACAAGTCATCCAACAATGTATTACAGGAGGGTCAAGAGCAGAGAAACAGAAGGAGAGGCAGAAATAAAGGCCTGCCGGTTGGAAACAAGAGAGGTCTCAGAGCTTTACAAAAGAAAATGTTTACATTCCAGAGACTCAGAGGGTTAATTAAATAACCGAGTTCTCTGTTCTTTCATTGCCCAAATAGTGTCTGAATGAGTGAAGATGCTGTCTCTGCAGCTGCTTTTTGTGTTCCTTCCTCATTCTAGGCTGAAGTCCACGGCTGACCAGAAAATCAACCTTATCTCTATTAGTCCAGAGGGTGAAGGCAGGTTTAATTTAAAACCAAGTCCAAAGATAGGGCATCTTGGATGAGACTTTCATAGTTAGTGTCCTAACTTTTGTGGGATAAGCCTCAAGTTTTGTTGAGATAAAGGCATCTGGAAAGTGGGGGAAGGATGAGTACCAAGGACTAGGCTTGTTGTGGGGGCAGATTCCTGCAAGTGAATGGTCCCAGGTCACAGTGTGCAAAGAGCAAGGAGTCTTTCAAGCATTAACAGCATTCCACAGTGGTTTTAAACATGGACTTTGAGTTCAGCAAGCACACAAAGGGGTTAAGAACTCACTCAAAGACATGGTGGTGGGTGTGCAGTTGTGATTCGATCCAAGTTCTGTTGGAGAACAGAGCTCACACTCTTAGTCCTAGACTTGTGGCTCCCTGTTTTGGATGCCCATGTGAAGGAGATTGACCGTGGCACCCACCTTTCATGTGTCCCTCTGGGTCCCAAACCCCAAATCATTGATGGCAGTCCTGGCTGTAATTGAGAGGATTCTTTGCCTTAATAGAATCAAACGTTTTTTCAATATTAGGAAAACACTTAAGATGAGTGAGCAACATATTTTTGGTAGGTATAAACTAGCAAAGACGGAGCGAGTTCCAGCTACTACTACATGGCTAAGCGTTTCTTACTTCCTGTAACAAAGACAGTTACTTGGGAGGAATAATAAGCATGAAATAAATAGTTACTTAACCCACGTAAAAGGCAAATCCATCATACAGTTGCTGTATTTACCATCTTTTTCTCAGAGAGGGGGTATTGCTCTGTTGCCCTGGCTGCGGTGCCGTGGTGTGATCACAGCTCACTGTAACCTTGAACTCACCAAGCCCAGTCTCTTTCTCTTTACTTCCTTTTTTAGGAGAAAAAAACCCTGATCTTCTAAATGATATTTTCCCCATTAAAAAATGAATACATTATTGCTATATTTTTTACATTATCATAATACTGTTTTGGAAGTACAGTACTGAAAAATAAGAGAAAGAAATTAACTAGCCTTAGTGCTACCACATTATTAATATTTTAATGTATTTCTGCTTCACTTATTTTGTATGCATAATTTTTGTCCGTTGTTTAATGGTCATACTACTTAAATACTTTTGAAAACAATTTTTAAAATTTAACATTTCTATGTAAGCACTTTCTCATGTTATTATGAACTCTTAATAAATATCATTTTAATGGCTGTTTAATGTTCCAGCAAGTGGATAGTCCAGAATTTACTTAATGGTTCCTTTATTACCAGACATTAACTGGTTTCTAATTTTTACTCTCACAAATATGTCATGATAAATATTTGAGGGCATTTTCCACATTTCAGATTATTTCCTTAGGCTAGATTTATAGAAGTAGGATTGCAGGGTCAAAAGGTATGAAAACATTCAACACTCTCAAGAAATATTGTCATATTGCTTTACAAAAGGCTTGATGTAGTTTGCAGTGCCACTAGCAGCTAATCAAGCAAAACTGCAATGTGACTAAAAACAGTTTATGGAGTTAGACCAGGGTTTCTCAGCCTCAGCACAATTGACCTTTTGGGCAGGATAATTCTTTGTTTTGGGAGGTTGTCCTATGTATTGTAGGAATGTTTAGCAGCATCCCTGCTATCTATCCACTAGAATTCAGTAGCAATCCTCAGTTATGATAATAAAAAATGTCTCCAGACATTGCCACATGTATCCCTGGGGGCAAAATCATCCCTGGTTAAGACCTAATGTGTTAGACAAATTTTAACTTTCATCTGAGCTCCACCACATACTAGTCAGTCAGTGTGGGCAGGTTACTTGATCTCTCTGGCTCATCATTTATTCATTGTAAACTGGGGATGATTACACACAGCTCAGGAGTTGGTTGTGAAGATTAAATAAGATAGCGTGTGTAACGTGTTTCATACAATGCTTGGAGCCTGGTAACAGCTAGTAACTATTTGCAATTAAGATCATGGTGGCAATGTTTCCAGGCTTTTATGTGAATGAAGGAGAGATGGGTTTGATGAATCATTGATACTCAATCATTATATTTATGCACTCATTCAGTTAATATTTGTTGGGCCATTACTATATACCGTGAATTGTTCCAGGCACAAGGGATACAGCAGCGTATAAAATACTGTCCTCATGGAGCTTACATTTGAGTGGAGAGATAGGAAATAAATTGAGACTGGAAAAGTGAATTATATGATATGGTAGGAAAGAGTATAGAAATTGTTTGGGAGGTGGGAGAGATTAAAATTTTAGATAGGCTAGATCAGAAAGTCTCTATCAAAAAAGCGACATGACTTTACCATGTAGGCACTGCAGTAAGGGCAGTTCAGACAGAGGGAAGAGCAAGTGCAAAGGCCCTGAAACAGAACGTGCGTAGAATGCTCAGGGACTCACAAGGAAGCCAGTGTGCCTGGAGGAGGTTGGAGAAAGAATTAAGACATTGGGTGAGTGGTTGGCTGGTTGGCCTGGTGATGAGGGCCTTATGGAGACTTTGCTTTTACTCTAAGTGAGATGAGAAGCCATTAGATATCATTGCTTTGTACATTTTAAAGTAGTTGTTTGATAAGAAATCATGGAAAGTGAAATAGGAAAGGTAAGAGTGTCTATCTAGGGGGTATAGAGTTGAGAGTGGAAAAATGTAAAAACCTGCTTTACCGTGTCAACAAGGCTTACCCAGCCAAGTTCCATATTATGTCCATCTTATTTTGAAACAATTCCATCTTATTTCCACTGAAAGGTCTAACTTGGCTGAAGGCAAAGCTTCAAGGTTAGTAAGGAGAGCTGGTTGCCGGACTCTGCATCACCATCTGAGTACCTGGGTGTACTTCATGCTTTCGCGTGTGTGTGACATCATGGATGCAATGTTCTCCTCAGAACATGGAGTTCAACCTGCTGTCCTCTCTCTGTACCAACACTGAAGCTTTTAAAGCATCCCTGGAAGGTATGTCCATTTCTTTTTCTTCTTAAATATGATTGGGAAGTGAATAATTAGAGCAAAAACAGACTAACTCAAAGAACAAAGTGGTGTGGGCAAAGGCCATAGTTTGGTCTTATAAAGAGTGATTGATTGGGCAATTTATTGAAACAAATTTCTCTGTCTCTTAGGGAATTTGGAATGTTAACTTTCTTGGTGAGACTATATCAGTGGTATGCATTTCTTAATCATCTTTTATTTAAGTATTATGACTCAGATTTAAGGTGTATCTTTTATACATGTCAACAAGTATAAACACATGCTTGAATGTTTTTCTCCTTTCGTCTAAGGTGATATTAATCAGAATTCATTTCAGATAAAAACCTCAACATGCACTTGAACTCAAAGGTGAGAGTGCATTCCATTCTGTTCTCATTTTGTGAAGCAACTCTTCTGCCAGCTCTGGCTTGGCAACTTGGCTTTTTTGCAAATGTCAGTTCTCAGGATCTCCTACAGAGGGGGAAAAATCTCTGAGCCCAGTCTTAAAGACAAGAGGGATTAGCTCCTTGGTACTTCATAAAGTTTGCAACATTTGAGGCGATTCTGTGAATTTCAAGGTTTTAAACCTTTTTATATTTTGTGAAACTAAAATTTAAAATTGTTTAATTCAATTCCGCTCCTTCTATTCATTCCAGAGTTATTGTGGAAGGAATTGCTAAAGGGCCAAAGACAACTGCCAGTCTCTTAAAAGGTAATTTTCCTGCGTCAGCGTCACAGAGGCAGATTGCTTGAGACTGCATTTATTCATTTTTCTTTAATTTTTTTACTATACTTTACCTTGGATTAATTGCTTGATAATGTCAGTCCATTTCTCTGTGGGATCCCCAAATGGGAATTCAGTCACTGCCTCTGGCCAAGTGGGGAGCCTTCATCTGCTTGGGATGACAAAGATCTGCGGTCTCCTCACCCAGCCACCTGTTCATCAGTGAGTTGGCCTTTTTGATGACTTAAATTTTTCTTTGTCACTTAGTGAGCCTGCATTGTTCAACTTTATAACTTTGAATGTGACGAAAAACTGTCTGTGTGAACATAAATGCCTCTTCACAACTGAACACTTCCACCCTTGTATTAGGACAGTGTGTGTTTCTACTGTTTGCCTGTTATTGTCACACTACAGTTGCTCTGGGAAGCAGTGCAGGAGATTCCCTCCCTGAGTTCTCCAACCACAGTGGATAATTGCAGTGGCTTCAAGAAACATGCACGACAATACTGGGGATCATTTGTTGGTTTCACAGTGTAGAGGCTGGTTTGATTCTCTCTAATGGCAGACCAGGTCTCTAGACCAGAAATGAGGCCATGGAAAGTGGCACAAAGGATCCCAGCAACAGGAATAAACAGATGTGGTTCTAGTAGTGCTTGTTTCATTAGATTAGATATTTCTGCCTGCTCGAATGGACAAACAATAGACTTGAATCAACTGAAAAATCCAGAACAATCCACACCAATTTGCTGAGTCCTGAAAAGAATGCAATTTCAAATACATTCACCTACTGAAACCATGACCCAAACCAATATCACCACCAAACCTACCCACCCCACCAAACACACACTCAGGGAAGGGAAAGAGGGTACAGAATAAGGACCAAAGGATTAAAAAAAAAATCAAATAATTCTACATAGTAAACCTGAACTAAAGCAAAATTCTATAAATTCTGCTTTTCCCATCAAAGACTAAGCATTTTAGAAAATAAAATAAAATAATTTAAGGTACAGTAATTTGCTTTCACCAAAATACAATTTTCCAACTTATGAGTCACTTACATTTATGGTGGGATTCAAAGTATCCTTTTAGTCTTTAATAAACCATGCATTATAATGAAGACAGTGTCTAAACAGCTTTCTGCTTTTAGTGGTCTGCACCAAAGAAGATGAATAGATGGACTTAGCTACAGAAAAGCAGCCTCCATGGACAGGAGGTGAATGCATCCTTTTTCTGCTTATGGTGCTGAGAATCCAGAGGGCTTGCAAACTTAATGGGATAGGTGTATCCTTCTTTTGCTCTTCACAATTAAGGATCTGGAACATCCCAGCTACCTCCAGGATTGGCAGCAAGGAAGGTAACCAGATGTAAAAGAATGCAAAGGGTATCTCTGGAGGGGAAAAATCTTTCAGGCTCTTGGGATTCTTTGGCCCCTTGTTTGAAATTCTATGTACCCTACTCTCCTGGCCTAAGGAAGGACTGGTGCTTGGTGAAGGCTGAGGTTTAGAAGTATGGCCACAGTGGCTTTGCAGCTGGTTTTCTGAACCAGTCCAATTAAGAGGCAGATTGAGATTAAGCTCAAAGAGAAGATTTTTAGTCATGGGGTAAAACTTAATTTTCCTGATGAGAGAAACGAGAGCTAAGGCGAGAAAGTGCTAATGAAAGATTCCAGGCAAAGAAAGCAGGGCCAGCTGCCAGTTCACAGACTGAGCTTGGCAGACAGACAGTGGAACTCTGACAGGGAGTTTCTCTGTGCATTTTAGAAGGCAGAATAGATCTAAATGCAGCCAACCTATTGATTTATTCTCTTTGTACTGGACATGGCTTTTTATTAAAGAAAGCAGATATTCAATAGTGTTAACTAGTAATGGGAATTGACTTTTCACTAATTGCACAGACCTTGGCATTAATACACTTTAATGGAACCTGGGCTCTGTGTCCCTCAGATCAATCCCGAAGTTTTTCTCTAACTCTTTCTGGTCAAAGGATATGAATGGCATTGTAACTGAGGAGACCTTTTTTAATTTTTAATTTTTAATTCATGGAATGAATAGGCTGAGGAACTTTCTTTTATTCCAGGAGACCAGAGAGAGGGTTAGTTTTGTGGCCTCTAAAATACATAGAAATTTTGTGGATCTGAACTGACTTTGGAGTTTGGTGTTGGCTGTTTAAAATTTGGTTGTGAAGGCTGGAAAAGAGTTCAGCTTCCCATGTACCCATTGCTGGATTTTCTGAGGCAGAAGATTCATCACTTATTTATCATTCATTTGTTAGATTTATTAAAAGTAAATAGGATCCCTGACAGCTGCTGGACTTACATACAGAGCTGGAACCAAGGATATGAGAATATATGCTGCCCTGGCAAACCTCTACAGCAGAATCTGACCTCACTCAAAGGCAAAGTTGCATGGAATACTGGATCCTGCCACGAACAAGGACATTCCTAAAGACCCCAGGATGGCAAGTGTCCCACATCCTGTCCTCCAGAATTTACTGCCAGATTCTTTCTCCAACCACAGAAGACTAGGAGGACCCTCTACGTCAATGATGCTTCATATCCAAAGCATGAGACTTTGAGGTTCTCAGGGAGGATGTTTATCTCTTATTAATCTTTGAATATAACAATGCCTGGAGTAGGAGCCAGACAAACCCAGTTTAATTTACAGTTTTACCTCTTTCTAGCTTGGTGGTATTAAGTCAGTCTCTGAGATCCTCTGTGTCCTTATTTGCAAGAAAGTAGAAACACATGCTTCAAAGGGTTGTTGAAGGATTCCAATAAAATACTGTATTTAAAGCTTTTAGCTCATTGAGGGCTTCTACAGTGAATTGTAGTTATGATTACCATCATCTTTGAATCCTTTGCACTTAGACATTGGGTAAATGCAAGTTCAGTGAATGGGTTCATTCTTTGATTCAACTAATTTTGTGCCTGTTACATCCCAGATACTATTCTGCAGTGCAGGCACATCTCCTGATCTCATGGAGTGTACAGTTTGGTGGGGATACAGGAATAGAGAAGTAAATGAATGGATAAACTGTCTGAAATTTAATTTTGAATAGTAATAAGTTTCATGAAAAATATCAAGCAAGAAAAGAGGATAGAAAGTGACTCTGTGTGTGTGTGTGTGTGTGTGTGTGTGCGCACGCGCGTGAGAAAGAGAGAGAGAGAGGGAGAGAGAGAGAGAGAGAGAGAGGATAGAAAGTGAAGGTCTATGGAGGAGACAAATGAATAAATATAAACAGGGATTTCTTCAGGTACTTATAACGCACCCTGCCCTACTTGTTTTAATCCCTCTGACCAGGTGTTCATTCAACAACCTCTCTTTACTTGATAAACTCTTGTACTATAGTTTCTCGTTACATAGAGAGGTGAGATATCTTCCATTAGGCGAGCGCCTTTATTCTTTTCCATCCTAGACCTTGGGTCCTTTTTCCTAAACTGTCCCCCACCTCCATCCCAGGACTTCATCTCAAAAATAAACATTACAGCCTGGAGATTTTTCTACAATATTTTTACTTAAGGGAGGCAGGAAAATGCTTCCCTTTTCATATCTGACTTCTGTACTTCCAGGCTTGCCTTCCAGAAGTGACCAGCCATGGATTCGAGATGTCTCAAAGTTTGATGGAGTCTTTGCTTTCTATCTAGTCCTGCAAAGTGTTCCACAAATGGACTGCCATACTGAATTATTTTCAGCAGCAAAAATTCTTCAATGGCCCATTTCAGACCAGGCTCTAATTTGAAAGTAATAACATTTGGACAAAGCTTAGATGCACTAAGTTGCTGCCGAGGGCTTGGTGGGCTTTGAGGTAATTGGTTTTACTCAGTTGCTGATGCTTCACTTGGACAAATAAGAAATCAAACTACAGCTCAGTTTGCAGAAAAGCCCGTGTCAGCAGTTTAGTCTGACTACTATTTCAGAGCTTGTTATGTTATTGGCAATAAAATCCAACTAATATACTGTTAATTAATATTGCATCCTACAGCTAATTTATCACATTATTAATCAGAGTGATAAAGCCAAGGAAAATGCAGTTCACCTTTAGTGTCCCTTCATTTCTTTTAAACACTTGTATTTCTGCAGAAATAGGTGTTTTGGTCAATACTGCCAAGTGTTTGGGTGGTCCTGGATGAGTGTATTCCATTTTCAAATAGTAACTTGCCCCTCAGGAATATTTTATTTAGCAAGACAGAACTTAAAGTGAAAGGGTAACCATTTCTGAATGTAACCTTGGCTTTGTGCTTCTAGTAATTATCCTTTAATTGCATTACCCTATTTGAAATAGAGTTGTAATTGGAAAAAAACAATTTGACATTCCCTGATGCTTACTCTGACATGCACTATTTGCTTTTTATTCAAATGTAAATTTTGCCATAATACTATCAAAGAAAGAAAAAAAATTAAGCAAAATTGAAATGTCAGTTGCAATTTCTGACATGCAGGCGGTGTCATTCACTGGTGTTGTCTGGAAGGCAAGACTTTCACTTCGGATGGAAAAAAATATCAAACTATGAAATTAGCATGCTCTGAGGAGAGGGAGAGATGGATGGCAGAATCACAGATCTACTCCTTTGGGATACGTGTCCACTTTGCACAATGGCTTTGAAATATCAAACAAGCATCCAGCTATGATTTTCGGATGAATAATCCTTTATGCTTAATATAAAAAACATTTTTCCTTAAAAACAGAAGAATCACAAACTTACCTCTGTTTTACCTTAGGTATCTCGACGGTGTAATTTTCATCTGGAGTATGTGTTAGGCAGTCTCTAAAATGGCTCTAATGAATTCTGTCTCCTGATATCACATTTCTGTAAACCCTTCCCTTTTGGTTGTGGGCTGGACCTTTTGACTTGCTTCTAATAAATGGAAACAGCGAAAGTAATAGCATGTCACTTCCAAGACTAGGTTACACAAAGTCCTGTTGCTTCTGCTTTGGGCTTCCCTGTTTTGCTTTCTCACATGCTTACCCTGAGGGCAACCAGCCGCCATCTTGTGAGCTGCCCTATGGAGAGGCCTTGTGGTAACTGAGGGACGTCTCTGGCCAGTATTCAGTTCAGAATTGAGGACTTAGGCCCAGTAACCCATGAGAAGCTGAATCTTGCCAACAGTTTGGAAGTGAATCATCTCTCAGTTGGGCCTTCAGATGAGCCCAAAGCCGCAGCTGACACCTATTACCTCATGAGAGCCCTTCAGCCAGCTAAGTAGCACCTTGATTCCTGACCCTCCGAAACTGTGAGGTAATAAGTGCTTGTTGTTTCAAGTTGCTCAGTTCTGGGGTAATTTATTACATGGCAATAAATAACTAATTCAGGGTAGGAAAGAATAAGTATTAAACAGATAAATAATTCCGGATATGTTTGGCATGTCACATAGGTGGGAAAAAACATAAACGATGGTGGAGGATGACAACAGCTATGTCTTTGCCTCAGTATGTTTCCTTGGATAAGTCATATGACCTTTCTGTGCCTCAGTTTTCTTACCTTGGTCACAGATATAATTTACTCACAGAAGTTCTGTGAATAAATTACTCAAAAAATTTCTAAGTACTGTACATACATGAAATGATTGGTATTAAAGCTAAGAAATAACTGTTTTAGTCCAGGACCCGGTGTAGCACTGACAGTGTAGCAGAATGAGCACTGTGCCTCAGTAGACCTGAATTCCAACCCAGGCCCTTTCACTAACCAGCTGGGTGACCTTGAGAAAGCCACTTAAGTTCTATCAGCTTCAATTTTCTGATCTGATAAACCTTTAGACACTGAAAGGAAAGAAAACAGGACAAGTAAGTTTTGATTGATGAAAGCAGCTTAGGAGCATGGGTATAGTAATTGGGACCCTTTGGTCAAAGGTGACAGAAATTCAAGTTGAAATAGATTATCTCTAGGATCTACTTTAGGGTTAAAAATATTGATTTTTTTTTTTTTAGCATTTCTTTTGCTTTCAGTAGGTTTCCAAAAGAATGCGATTGTAATTTTCTTTTACTTCAAAGCCTACTTTTAAGGACATTTGTGTGTTGGAGTGAAAGAAAAAATATGTTTTTGAGAGCATGGTTAGTCAACTGACTCCATCATACAGGCAGGCACTGAGCAAAGGGATTGAGACAATGATGTCTAGATGCTAGGCGTGGTGGAGTTGACCACCAGCGCTTGTTTCTGTCCTTCTGATTTTTCCATCCCACTTTCTTTCTATGACTAAATCAGCCTAGAAGAGGTGTATTTATTTCAGGAAGAATCTCACACACTTCTACAGTCTGAATTTTGCAGCTATGGCCTTAATGATGTTATCAGGCCAGGGTGGGCCCTTGCCCAACTCTGAGATAAGCATCTCCTTGAATCATTTGCCCCAGGCACTTCACTTGCCTCATCCCAGTTCTGGCCCTGTATTATTTCCTTGGACCCACTGAGTATAAGCCTCAGGACTACTCTCTTCCTGGAAGGCAGAGTAGACAGCTGCTTCACCAGAGCTCTGAGGATCCTCTGAAGTTTCCCTTGACCACATCATCTGCCTCACTGGCCCTCACCAATATCCAGAAGTCTAAGCCTGGAGTTACTTCCTAAAGCAAGAGCGCATCGGGAAAAGTACACAGGATTTGGAAGCAAGAGAAAGGGGTTGAAACTCAGGCTCTGGCAAAAAATAACTGGGGGAACTTGGGCAAGTCACTTAATTTATCTGGACCTAATTTTCTATTCCGTAAAATGAGGATGATATTATCTGCTCTCCTTTCTTCTGCATCTTTATGTGGATCAACTGAAATACTGATTGAAAAATCATTTTGAAAATGGAAAAGCAGTATATAAGTGCTTACTGTGATTGTTGAGGGTTAATATATTATTCTGTACGTTAGAAGGAATAAAATTATCTGTTCAACAATTGGAACACTGTAAAGAAAGGAGACAGGTTGAGTAAACGTTGATTGATGAGCAAGGGGTGACAGCATATGAGTCAGGTCGCTTTGTTCAAGAGAAATCTAACTTTAAATAGTTTAGGTGAAAAAAAGAAGGAAATTTCTGAAAGGGCATCACACTTAACCTAAAGTAGAACAAGGTGGGAGATGGTCCTCAGGGAAGGTTGGAAAAGGAACTCAAATCCAACTAAGACTTCATTTTTCTCATGGCAGATCTTCCTTTTCTCTTATGTAGACGGTCTTCTTCCCTGTGCTGGGAACTTGGCTGATGCGTGCTCCCCTCATTCAAATCCTATTGTGTCTAGCAACCAGAGGAGCTGATTCTGTGTTGCTTCAGTTTTGAAGGCTCCAGGGAAGGATACTGATTGCTTGGCTAAAGTCATATGCCCACTTCTGGACCAACTGGAACCAAGGGGGCAGAATCTTTGTGGGGACACAAAGCAACGGCCTTTCCCAGAGGAGTGGGAACACCTGGGAGCAGATGTCAAATGTTGTCCTCTGCTGTAAGACCCTGACCAGGTCACCGGCTGCCACATACAGTTGTTTAGGTTGTGCAGTGTACTGTACGCAGCAGCCCCACCTGGCTGGGGAGACAGCTAACATGCAAGGTGCCTGCACAAAAGCAGTTCATTTCCCAAAAGAACTATACCCCAAAATGTGGCAGCTAAAGAAGTTTTCCAAATGTTAGTCCAAATGAGAGAAGATGGCACAAGTTTCCATTGGAGGAAAAGATCAGCCTGTGCCAGAGAAGCCTTTGTTGGCCCTTTCCTCAGAGCCTATGAGTGCCAGGCAGTGGCCTGGGATGGATGACAGCTCCGTTCTCAGAGGTGTGGCCTCTCCACATTTTATAGTGATGCGATGAAATGGGAAATTAAACTCTGACACCAATATGAATAGGGGAAAAAAGCGAAAGCCACAGAGTGACAGTTCTTGCGTCAGACTTCAAAGACACGATTGCCCTGCCCAGTGTTGTTGGCAGCATGTTCCAAATTGTTTGGGTTGTTAATGTGGAGGAATTCCAGTCACCTTTGTCCTCTCCTGCCAGGCTGAGTAGGTGGCACTGAACCCACCCGTCCCTCCTGCTGATGCTGCCGGGCTCATTTTCCTCCAGCCCACATGTGCTAATCCTGACTTTGTCCTGCTCGAAAGCCAAATGTACTCTCACCACTGCCTGCCAACTCCTTAAACAGGCACCCAAGGCCCTT
Organism: Cebus imitator; assembly: GCF_001604975.1. Taxonomy (NCBI): domain Eukaryota; kingdom Metazoa; phylum Chordata; class Mammalia; order Primates; family Cebidae; genus Cebus; species Cebus imitator. Next base: position 2,330,773 of record NW_016107510.1, on the reverse strand, counting down.
CACGCTATGGCTCCAATCTGCCTTTCCAGGCTCCTCTCCCACTTCCTCTTTAAGTCCATCAATACAGACTTTTGTTGCCCCCAGATATGCCAAACCAAGTCTCACCTTCGAGCCTGTGCTTGGGCTATTTTTTTCTGCCTGGAATGTGCTGACTTTCGAAAACTTCCCTATTCATCCTTTACAAAGCATTTCCTGGTTCCCTCTAAGTAAATGTGGCTTCTTGTTTTGATCCCCAGAACGCATGGTTTGTACTTCTTTATAGCAATCACCACACTCTGTCTTAAGTCATGGTTGCACTTGTTATATTTCATTCTTCCAGATGAGAAGATCCTTGAAAGGTGATTTTTTTTTTTTAACGGTGATGATAAACACATATATTTCTTACTATGCGCCAGGCCTGCTACATATTTTAAGTTATTTAATCCTCATGACAAACTTTTTCCAAATGAAAAGCAGAAGCACAGAGAGGTTTAGTAATTTGCCAAAGGTCACACAGCTAACCTAGAATTGAATCCTGGGTAATGTGCCTCCCTGAGTCCATGCTATTGACCACAATTATATAACCCCTTTTTTGTGGAGCCAGAGGAGTATTTACTGGGGAGCCAATGAAGGTTTTTTCAAAGCAGCAATTTATAATTTTGTATACTTGTTCTAAAAGAAGCATTCAAATTTATATTAACTTCAGATCCTAAAAGAACCCTGGATGGATGTACTTGCTTATGTTTGAATCCTCTTAAACCTCATTTGGTAATAATGATTGCCATGATGATGATGATGATGATCATTCCAACCCTTGCACAGAGCTTTTGCAAGGCACTCAACTATCTCCCTGGATCCTCAGAACAACCCAAAAGTTAAGCACGATCCTTGTCACTTTTACGGAAGATGTACTAAACTCAAAGAGATGGTGATTTTGCCTAAGGTCAAGTGATGGAGCCGGGATTGAATCTCAGAGCCTCTGATCCCATATGTCATGCTTCCTCCACTCAGACATTTGCTACCCATGGGTTCTGGGAGCCTTTGCAGTATGTAGTAGATGGTGTTGCTCCCCGCCCCAGACCCATGCAGACCCATTTGCAGAGCACTCCATCACATCCAACAATTATCTAAATTGAAGTTGTCCATCCTGCCTTTTAAGTTCTTTTCCGGCTAATGAACCTTTTCAACCAACACAGGGCGCTTGATGTTAATCACATAGAGAAGTGCAAGCTCAATCTGTTCACCTTCAAATAGCACCTAAAAGGTATAGAAATTGCATTTAACTTTTCAAGCCCTAATCTTACGAATTTCTTAGGGGAAACTTCTTCAACTGCCTGTTTTCAAGAGACTTTCAAAACCCTCAAGCAATTGCTAAAGTGATACTAGAAATACATTTGCCTTTATCTAGAGACTTGGTGAGTACTAGCCTATAATTTATCATTCTGTATAACAGAAAGCCTGGAGAATCATATTATAAAGAAGTCTTCAGCTTTCATAGCTGATATGTAAACATATTCCTAAGGCAGAAAAGTACTGGATTATTAGTGATGCCTAAACACGGACCGTGGGGAAAGCACTCCTTATCCAGTTATTTTTAAGGACATTTTATCTCTGTGTCATGCAGGAAAGTGCCTGCACCAGAAAGGCCTTGTTTTCCTTCCCAGACTCACATAGTCTGTGGTAAAGAGGTCACTGGAGTTAGTGACTGAGAAGTCAAACTCTGGAGTTAGGCCAGCCTGGGTGTGACCTGTATATTCTTGCATAAATATGGGTATGTGCACATATGCATAAACCTGGGTGCAGTTTATTTATACTATTTAACTTTATTCATTGATTCAACAAATATGTACTGAGCACCTACTTAATGCCAGACAGTTTGGTAGGTACTGAAGAAAAAGGAGTGAACAAAGCTACCTTGGGGTGCTTCCATTCACCTGCAAAACAGGAGTAATTGTAGCACCTCGCCCATAAGGCTGTAAAGATTGCAGCTGAGCCTGGTACCTGGCATATACTTATTGGTATAAAAACAAAATAGTGTTTTATCTCATTTCTAGACATAAAAAACCTCATGGTTCATTTGTTTATATTTTGAGCCATTTCAAACCCTGTTTTTCAGAAAATTATTGAGGGTTTTCCTTTGATGGCGCCTGGCAGATATGATATATAGTATCTGGCTCTTTGGGCTAAGTGAGCAGGAGTTGCAGTAGAAAGCAGGGCGGCAGGTCACATGAGTGCATTGGGTAAATCTAGTCATGGTCAGAATGTGTTCATGTGGCTTGGCGTAGATAATCACAGAAGCTCTTCATTTTCAATTTTATTCTGAAGGGATAGTGCTGATATTACTTTACCTCTAGAGTTTCTATCTGTCAAAAATACTATTGAAGAGTTTCAAATGAAGCATTTAACAGAAATTCCTGATGTGGCTCAAATTCATTTTCTTCCCTCTTGCCCTCCAGGTCTTGGTGGTGGAGGGTTGAGTTGGACAAACCAATCTACTTCTGCCCAGTCTTCCGAGTACTTGTGTGTTATTCCTTGGGCTTCTCTGTGATGCATCAGAACACAAAGCCCATCTTTGTGTGTGGGCCCATCTTTCCTTGGTACACAGATACAGAGACCCTCTGTCTCTGATAGACAAGTGGACTTTCCTTTCCTCCCACTTCTGGAGCATCATGCTTTCCTGTTTTATTACCTTTGTCTTTTTATCCTTTGGAATTTGTTTCCCAATAGGGTCTGGGGTCCATTTCTTTGCCCAAAAATTTTGAGATGGGAGGTGAAATAAGAAGCAAAGTAAAATCTTAGGAAATTGCCAATAAAAATTATTTCTGACCTAAAGGAAGAAAGCAAAGGAGGAAGGAAGCAAGGAAGCAAAGACGGAGGGAAAGAATGGAGGAAAAATTTTGAGGGAGGGAGGGCTAGAATTAGGTGACTACTTATGTATACTGTTCTTTAATGATAATGACAATTTATTGAATGCTTCCTCTGCACGAAGCACAGGCTAAACGAAGTTTTACATATATCACCTCACTTAATCATCACATCAACATCATGAAGCTTTCCTTCACCCCTAAATTATTTGCATTTTAAGGATGAAGAAACCGAGAATAAGCGTTAAAGTATTCACCCAAGGTACTGCAACATTTAACCATAAAAGTCATGGCTCATCTGCTATGTGAGCAGAAAGAGATACAAATCATTCGTGCCAGCAACTTCCACTACCTTTTTAATAATGTTATGTACATTTCCATACTTATAAGAGTAATTATGTTCAGTACAGGAAATTTGAAAATTATAAACATTTGATGGAGAAAATGAAAATCATATGAAGTCAAAGATAACTTCTATTATTATTTTAGAGTCTCTCTCACTTTGTTTTTCTTCTTATTGACAAATTTGGAATTGTTTTATTTTCTTATTTTATACTCTGACTTAAAATAATTAGCATTGTTATGAATTTTGCCCAATTATTTAAAAAATTCTCCAAAAATCTTATTTGGATATATTACATTGGTACATAATATAATATGGAATATAAAATATACATAATAATAATATACCTTTATTCAATTGTTTTTCTCATTAAGAAAATTAAGCAATTACCAGATTCTGCTGCTATAAGTGTGATAAGCATCATTGTGCAAAATCACTACTTTTGACACCAGAGGCACTGTGTTTGTCATTTAAAGGTGATTTCTTTTCCACAAGAAGTGCCATCGCTTACATTTTCTGGTTGTTGGGTCACAATGACCTCCATGGCTTGACTAGGTCAATGGAACTGATACACTGCATTTGTTGGGAGCTGACCCAGCCAGCCCTGGGGTATGAGTCCAGACCAATGCCAACTCCAGCCAGTGAGAGGACGTGCAGCTATTTCCTCTCCTTGGTGCTGTCCTGGGTTCAGCCTGGAGAGGATTTCCTAGAGGAGGCCGGGATGAGCAGAGTAGACAGCTGTGTTGCTCTGAGAACTTACTGCTGGCTGCCACACAGAGGGCAGCACCTGCCTTAGCATCTTTGTCACCTGGTGGGGACTGAGCTATGGATACTGTACTTCCTGATACCCCAAAGTGTGGCCTATGGAACAGTTCTAACCTACTGAACGGGAAATAAAAAACAGCAAAACACTTCCTTTTATTTCTTTCCTTCTTTCATTCCCAGACTTTATTTTTACTGCATTAAACTCACTTTGCCTACTCAAGAATAAAGGAGGTGACTCATGCCTGTAATCCCAGCACTTTGGGAGGCCAAGGCCAGCAGATCACCTGAGGTCCAGAGTTCAAGACCAGCATGGCCAACATGGTGAAACTCCGTCTCTACTAAAAATGCAAGTTAGCCGGGCGTGGTGGCAGGTGCCTTTAATCCCACTGTAATCCCAGCCACTCGGGGTAGGGCTGAGGCAGGAGAATTGCTTGAACCTGGGAGTTGAAGGCTGCAGTGAGCTGAGATCCCACCATTGCACTCCAGCCTGTGCAACAACAATGAAACTCCTTCTTAAAAAAAAAAAAAGGAAAAGAAAAGAGGGGCATACCTTCTTTTATTGGGACAAAGAGAAGAGAATAAAGGGGAGAAAGTAGGAACATACAAATTAGACTGCACTGCCAGTTTTACCTCTTGCTTTGTGCTTTTTTTCTTAAAGTATGACTTTTCTCCATATTCTAAAATATTTTATTCAACAAAATTCATTGAATGTATATTATGTGCAAAGCACTGTGTTTAATGAAATAGGAAATGGAAATGACTGAGGCTCTACTTAAAGAAAAATTGTACATAACTTTGCTTAGATTGGGTCCTTATTCAGAAGTTTAGAATATTGTCTATATTAATTTTTCTATCTACTAGAAATGTCAAGCCCTTTATTAATATATTCTAAGTTTCTTAAAGTCTCCTCCATTTTTATTTTAGTTTTCCCCTCTGTGCCAAAGAGCTTTCTGTTTAACATTGTTAAATTTAGCAAATAGAAACACAGGACATGCAATTAATACTGGCTTTCAGGTGAACAAATACCTTTAAGTATATTTCATTAAATATCCATACATATGTTCCAAGTATTGCATGAGACATACTTAAACTAAAAAATTATTTGTTCCTTATCTAAAATTCAAATTTAACTGGATGTCTTATATTTTATCTGTAAACTGTATTTCTATTGAATGAGAAATTGTCGTTTATTGAGTCTCTGCATTGGGCACTTNTTTTTTGAGACAGAGTCTTGCTGTGTCGCCCAGGCTGGAGTGTAGTGGCGCAATCTCTGCTCACTGCAACCTCTCTGTCTCCCGGTTTAAGCGACTCTCATTCCAGCCTCCTGAATAACTGGGATTACAGGTATCCACCATCGCACCTAATTTTTGCATTTTTAGTAGAGATGGGGTTTTGCCATGTTGGCTAGGCTGGTCTCAAACACCTAACCTCAGGTGATCTACCTGCTTCTGCCTACCAAAGTGCTGGGATTATAGATGTGAGCCACCGTGCCTGGCCTGCATTGTGCTCTTAACCTGACACATTTAATGTTTATACATCTCTATAATGTAGGTATTGCTATCCACATTTTATATGCAAGGGAATGGAGGCCTCTAGAAAACAAGTAACTTGTCTGAAGTCCCAAAACAAGCAGGTAGTGGAGATGGCATTCAGACTCAGGTTCATCTGACGCCTGGACCCATGTTCTTGCCTCTGGATTATAAGTACTTATAGTTGAAGTATGGACTAGTTCTGGAATATTCCACTTTAACTGTATTTTAGTAGAATATTTGATTTTCAGTTGAAAGAACAATCTATATAAGAATGAGGTGGGCAAGAAGGTGGACATTTTGCTCTTCTTCCCATATTATTTAGAAGAAACATTTTGCTCCCAAAGCACTTGAACAAATGACACTTCTCCAACTCCACCTTAAGATACTCTTCTTCTAAATCTATATTGTTTTCAAAGTGGTTGAGCATTTCATTGGAAGTTTGTAGTAAAATATCGCCCTCTTCTGGACACATGGATATCATACAACGCAGATGGATACAAAGGACTTTTTTTAGTTTTTATTTTTTTCTTCCAACTTTTTGATGCATGGGGTACATGTGCAAGTTTGTTATGTGGGTAAATTGTGTGTTGCTGAGGCTTGGTGTACAAATTTTTTATCAACCAGGTAGTGAGCCTATAATAGTACCTAACAGGTAGTTTTTGTATCGTCATCCTCCTCCCATCCTCCACCCTCAAGCAGGTTCTCGTGTCAGTTGTTCCTTTTTTGTGCCCATGTGTACACAATGTTTAGCTCCCACTTATAAGTGAAAACATATGGTATTTGGTTTTCTGTTCCTGTGTTAATTCACTTAGGATAACGGCCACAAGCTGCATCCATGTTGCTTCAAAAGACATGATGTTTTTGTTTTTATGGCTACATTGTATTCCATGGTATATACGTCCCACATCTTTATCCAGTCTGCTGTTGATGGGCATCTAGATTTAGTCCATGTGTTTCTTAATGTGAATAGTGATGCAATGAACATACACACGCATGCATTGTGTCTTTATGGTAGAACAATGATACAAAGGCTTTTTAAGAGTTAGAACAAAAGTACAATTCGATTATGTATCCAATCACACAATAATCAGTGTACCTTAAATCAGTACACTGATCAGGTGTACACCTTCTTTGCTGTGACTTCTCAGAATGAAAACAGAAAGACATTTTAGAATTGGCTGAGCAACAGATTCCATCCATGTTTATGGAGTTGGCTGAGTGGTGGGGATGAAGTGGGCAAAATCTTTACCTCCAGGACACACATTGAGTAACCAAACTGCAATAATACCTAAGTCTCAGAATCACATAGCTTCAGAGAATCCTGAATAGGAAAAATTTCACATGTATAAGATGAATGGTGAAAGAACAGAAAATATCCACCAGCATTGACACTTTGGCGTCAAACAATCTATTTTGATTTCTTCTCTTCCACTTATAAACTGTGTAACTTTAGGCAAGTTATTGAAACTCTAGCTCTCAGTTTCCTCATCTGTGAAATGATAAAAATAGCCATTTATTAGGACAGGTGGAATCAAGAAATGTGGTAATATCTGCTAGGATTCAAAGGTTTTCGTCCCCCCGAAATTCACATATTGAAATCCTCACCCCGACAGCGATGGTATTAGGAGGTGGGGCCTTGGGAGATGGTTAGGTTATGATGACAGACCCTCACAAATGAGATTAGTGCCTTTATAAAAGAGGCTCCCGAAAGATCTCCTGCCCCTCCCACCATGAGAGGTTTACAACAAAGGGACATTGTTTACAAGCCAGGAAGTGCCCTCACCAGACCCTGAATCTGGAGGCACCTTGAAATTGGACTTCTCAGCCTCCAGAGCTGTGGGGAACAAATTTCTGTGGATTGTATGCTATCCAGTCTATGACATTTTATTATAGCAGCCTAAAAGGACTAAGCTATAAAGTATAAAAACAGTTTCATTTTCTAAAGTGTCCTATTTTCACCCAAATTCTGGCTAATAGATAAGGTTTAGCAAACCATATTAGTTCTCCAAATTTATCCAATTTTAGAGCTGTATATTTTTTCAAGAAAGTCAATGATATCACCATAAAGATGTATTGAAGCAGGAACCTCAGAAATATGTGAACCTATGAAATTCAAACCAAATATAATCTATCCTTTGTTTTATGTAATTTCAAAACTGAAAAAAGTTTGAAAATACATCAATATACTAAAATATCAAAAAGATGAAAGCCTCTTAAATATACCTGTATCACAAATGATTAAGAATATCCAGCTTTATAAAAGATACTATCAAGTATCAGAAAGTCATTATGCATTTATTTTGGGCATCATTATTCCTGGAAATGACATAGAGAAAATGTTGAGGTGTGTGCTGGGTTCCCTTTTGTTTGGCAGAAGCCAGTTTCACATTCCCTTCTTTCACACCACGGAACTGAGAGTCCTGTGAGGGTAAAAGGGAAGAACAGGAGCTGCTGATGCTTAAACTTCATTTTGCTAGCACTGTGTTATAAAGTTAATGATATGCCTTTAATTGCCTGACAAGTTATTTAATCCAGCTACAGCTATTAAAAATTCCTATTCATTTGACCTACGATGGAGTTCTAGCTATGAAACAAAGGATGACAGAGAAAATTATTCAAATATTCTCTGTGTAGCTTATAAAAAACAGAAATTTAGTTCTTACAGTTCTGGAGGATGAAACTCCAAGGTCCAATTTTCAAACATGCTAAGCTCTTTAAAAGCAAGTAACATAAATTGGTAACTTAATTACAAGTGCCTTATTGTTATTACAGAATGTTGGACCCTCATGATAAATTACCACACACAGGCCATGCTACGTTTGTCTAAAGGAGGCTGACATCCATGAGAATGATATGGAAGATTCTCCAGGGAAGGAATGAAGATGTGGCTGTAAGTCACAGCTGTTTGCTCTCCTTTAAAGATATGAAAGTTCTCAAGGGCATGAGTTTCAAACAGGGCATTGTACCCTTGACCTTTTATCCTCAGATGAGTAGAGCTAACTTTCCATCTAGTCACTACCTGGTATTCACTAATTGGTCAATCATGTGCAAAAAGAGAAAATAACTCACATAACTGAAAAGTCCAGGTTTGACTTCAGGCATAACTAGATCAAGATGCCCAAATTCTATCTATCTTGGTCTCTGGCTTCCACGTTCATCTATGTTTTCATTCTAAGGCAGATTCTCGTTTAATGCCAAGATTAGCCACCAGTAGGCCCAGTCTTAAACCTATAAACTTAGCAACCCTCACTGAAAAAAAGCATCACTTTTTCCCTAGTTTCAGTGATTGAAGTTGATTGGCTTTGATTGACCTGGCTAGTCATACACCCACCCTTATAACCTTCACTAAGGCTAGTGAGATGCTACATTCTCAAAGGCTAGGACTTGGTGATACAACCGCCCTACAACCACAAAGTAAAGCCAACTGCATCTGAACCACATGGGCTGAGTACAAGGGTAGTTTCTCAATGGGAAACTGCAGAGTGCTAATTCCAGAAGGGAAAATGATACTGGGCATGCAAAACACTACCAAACTTTAACTGATGTGGTGGAAACAAAAATAAAAACAAAAATCCAAAGCAGATTCAGTAATTTTTCAAGCAGTGACCAAATGGATCTGATAATATGAACAAGAGAAAGGAGAAAAAATAACTGACTATATATCTTATTGACTCATCTACTAAGGCTAGATATAGCAAACAATCTAATAAAGTGTTTATAATTTCTTTGATTTTTAGATCCAAGACCTGAGAACGAAGTTGAAATAGAAATTAATTAGGTCACTGTATTATATGGGGTTTTCCAGAGAAAAACAATCAATTGCATGTGTCTGCCTGCCTGTCAATCTATCGATCTATCCATCCATCCATCCATCCATCCATCCATCCATCTATTCATCCATCCATCCATCCATCTGTCATCTATCAATCGAGAGGTGTAAGGAGCCTCTGAACATGGGTTGTGGGTATGTCACACAGTGTAAAGCTTGGTTTGTCAAGGATTTGTAGCTGTGCACTGACCCTAAAATCTATGTGTAGTTCTTTGACACAAAAAGATACAAGGAAGAAAATAAGCATGTTTTTTCAATTATAGCTTTTGGGGATGAGTTGGAAACTTTTACTGAGAAAAGTTAGAAAATCTTTCCTTTTCAACATTTTCTATAGGAAAGTCTATTGTCCAATTTAGAGATGTCATGAACTATTTTGGAATAATAAGTTTATTTTCATACACCAACTCTAAGGCCTAAATTTTACAGAGAATTTTTCTTTGCATAGACTCATTCACTAAGCCACAAATACCTAGATACTTGCTGGCAATTTTTAAAAAACCTCAATGATACCAAAATTCACTAAGCAATCCCAAATACCTCTCTTAATGCCAAAATTCAATTTGTATTTTATCCAGAATCTGGTAGTCTCCATTTATATGGTACCAGTACTACCACTATTGCTTACTTCATCTTATGTGACCCAATAACCAATTTAATTTTCAATTTAAGCCCAAATCATAAATTTGGTGAGAATATAGCAAAAACCAATGATTTAAATTATATTTTTCAAATTCTTCAATGTAACTGATTGCTTATTGATAACAAAGGGAAATTTGTTAAGTTTAACAATGTTTGCAAACATTAGTTTTAATAAGTCCATTTATTTCAAAACCATAGGGTAGATAGATTATGGCAAGTTTTTTTTTTTTTTTTTTTGAGACAGTCTCACTCTGTCACCCAGGCTGGAGTGCAGTGGCGCAATCTCAGGTCACCACAGCCTCCACCTCCCGGGTTCAAGTGTTCTCCTGCCTCAGCCTCCCCAGTAGTTGGGACTACAGGCATGCAACACCATGCCTGGCTAATTTTTAAATTTTTAGTAGAGACAGGCTTTCACTGTGTTGGCCAGGCTGGTCTTGAGCTCCTGACCTTGTGATCTGCCCACCTCTGCCTCCCAAAGTTCTGGGATTACAGGCGTGAGCCACTACGCCTGGCCAGAAACTGTTTAAAAAATAAAATGTTTGTTTGCTTGTAATGACATGAAATCAAGTTTCTTATCACTGTATGTTTAACAAGAAATCATTCCCTCATAGTTTCAAGGGGGAAAAAACACGTTTTAGTTGTGGCATTTGCTAGAACTATAATACTTCCAAATTTAAACACCTTTTGTATTTGAAGGTGTTTTATTACTATCCCAAATGAGTTAATAATCTGCTTTATCTAGTAAATTTCCTGTTTTTCTAAAAGTTAAATAATCTTGATTAGTCAATCCTCAGAACTATACCATTACAACACACACATTGAGACATATACTTTGCCGAAGGCTATTACCTTTCAAACTAAGTGTTCAGTTGCGTTTCATGATTTTTAAAAAAAGTAGATAAAAACATTACTTCCCAAGTACCTCTACTTTATAAGTGAAAAGAGACACAGAATTGCCTGTGTATATTTCTGTATTCTCACTCATATTCTTGAAACTTAACACCCAATATGGTTGACTGCTGTTGGGCAAGACCTAAGAATGATTGATAGAGAAACCATTTGATTTTCAAAAACATCCACTTCAGCAGGCTATTACGCAATTACATGTTCACAGTTAAATTTATAAGAGATTAAGGGAAACTAGTAATAGCTGAGGGCAGTTTATTTTCATGAAGATACCAGATGTCAGCAAAAACTTAGGCAGTGTCATGAATTTTGCACAAGAATGGTAAGCTATAAGCAGGGCAACCATAGCGGAGGTAGAAAACCTCTACCAAAATCCAGTCCAGATAAGACATCAGTTTTCTATACTGTGACTCAACGTGTAATCACCTTTTGGAGGTGGAAGGGGTATATGAGGCCAGTGGGATCTGATGTTTCAGGGCAGTCATAGCTCTTCTCAAGGACTGAAATGTTCTAGTTTTGTTTTTCTTTAAAATAGCCACCCACAAGACTATTTAACAAATCAGTCGACACTTTAGCCAACCTCAACTGAAAAAATAAAATGGTTTACAGAATATTTCATACTACCCAGGCACTCTAACACATGTTCAGGAATTCTGAACACGGATATTTGTGAGTACATGAATGCAGGTGTTTTTCTAGGAAGTTAGTTCATAGTCTTCATCACCTTCTCACAGGGGTCTTTAACTTCCAAAAAGTTAAGACCATAATAAAACTCACAATTATTTTCTTATTAATAAATCATTATGGGTATTTCAAAATTCATTTGCTAAAAATTACTTGCTTGAAACCATGCCAGGTAAGCAGTTTTAGAATAGACTGTCAGGTTGTAGAACAGCATGTTATATAGAACTAAACATAATATTTTAAAAATAGAAGAATCCTGTATATGTTACAAGGTAAATAGCTATTTCCATATTTGTAAAAAAGAAAAAAAATCATAACATTCAAATATATGCATGCATTTCTACCTTAATATTTGTGATCAAAATTGTGAGACCAACATTTGTGATTTAACTTCTCTACTAGCATCTATACACAAGAGAAACTGTTTATAAAACTTTGTTTTTTAGATTAATAGAATTCTAAAGTAACTTAGTCACTTGGAATATTTAGGCACAATATAAAGAGGCTCTAGATGATTTCATTTATATTGGTTATTTCTGTAATTTTATATTACAAAATAGTAAGTAGGCTAATTAATTTTTCCAAAACATAGCTTTATTACAGCTTTACTGTAAATCGGATATATCTTTCTCTGTACACATTTTGTATGCTCATTAAAAGTTTGGTTCCCTAAATGAGTAAGAACAAATATTGGCAAAATTGTTGAAGAATATTTTCCTTTCAAAAACTTATTACGTCTTTGAAAAAAACAGGTCTAAGAAATGCTGCAATATGGCAATTTTAAAGTCACTTATTCCATAACAAATATTCCTATTTTAAGTAAAAAACCTAAGATTTTAATTTGTCCCTATGAAAAGTCTAAGCGATGTCATACTTAGAAAAACTAAAAGATGGTAGAAACAATGATCTAATGACCCTGATGTTCAGATAAAACTGGAGTGTTTATATCCTCAATAACAAAAAATTTCCTTAGAGAAAAGAAATCTAGCATCTGACTTAAGTGAATAAAGGTGAAATAGTATTTTTGCCAGTGCTCAGGTAAATCACACAGAACAAGGAAGCTAACTGTACTTCTGATAACAGGTGAGTGAACAGGTGAATGTACAATCAAAACTTAAAAATGATATATAATTCCAAAGTTGAACATGCTGTTCCCTCAAACTAAAAGCAGTCATTTTAAAAACATAAAAACAAACAAACAAAAACCCTCTAATGGTCAATTCAAACTGGCTATATAAATTGAGTTTTAATGGCTACAAAATCTTTCAAATTGCTAAGAGCACAACTGATTAAACTGAAGGACTGTATTTAGGGTGGAAAAAAACCCCAAAACGTAGTTCAGTGGCAATGTCCTATGTGACAAAAAGCTTTTAGACAAAATGACAGCTGTCTTTAAAAAGGTGCAGAGATGATACCATTTCCCCATCTTCTAAACAGCATCCGAGCAAATTCCATCAAGATACAATCAATTTCCAAGTCATTTATTTATACTCTATATTAACCAGTGTTTCTCTTTTTCATCATCACTCCCTAAGTAGTCTTTTTATAATCCTAATCAACCACCTCCCCAATTTTGATACCAGGTATATTATCTGTTTATGTACAGTGTGTATATTCATGCTTTATAGATTTTTTTTGTCCCCCAGAACCATTTTGACAAGGAGCACGTTGTACAAACAATGAAAGGTTTATAGTATTAACATGTTTTTATTTGAATAAGTGGGGAGAAGAGAAATATATTTCAGCACTTAGATATGTAGATTATTTCCAAAATAGTTTGACATGCAACTAGTCAGTTCTGTCGAATCAGTTCTCCCTGAAGCAGGCATTGTTCCCAGGTGCAAACAGTCCTCATTGTGCATGGTATTATGGCACCATAAAAATGGCCATGCAAAACAATCTTAATAATCAATGGGGAAAATGTTCCATGACCTTTAAAATTCTGCTAAAATATTAACTTTTAAGATCATTTGTAAATGTAGGAAAAAAATGCAAAAAAAGTTTAAAACTATTTACGTAGTACATTGTAATTTAAAAATTAGAAATAGAATTAAACTGTTTTATTTCATTGTAGAAACTAAGTAGTTTGAATAGGGCTTGTCTTTTCTTCTGCCAAGTAACTTATGGTACTGAGTAAGCATCTTGTCTATTCATGGCAAACTGTCATACCACCTTTTTAAAGTTTGGGTCGTCTTCCCCCCTTTTATTGCTTGTGCTTTTGAAATATTTCTGTATTCACATTAAATATTCTTTAATGCAATTTTCCCTTCCTCTGGGACATTTTTTTTTCTTGTTGCCCAGGCTGGAGTGCAGTGGCGTGGTCTCAGCTCACTGCAATCTCTGCGTCGTAGGTTCAAGCAAATCTCCTGCCTCAGCCTCCTGAGTAGCTGGGATTAAAGGCATATGCCACTATGTCAAGCTAATTTTTTGTATTTTTAGAAGAGAAGGTGTTTCACCATGTTGGCCAGGCTGGTCTCCAACTCCTGACCTTGCGATTTGCCAACCTCAGCCTCCCAATTACATGGCCCATCTGTAATGCTTGGCACATGGATTATAGGTGTGAGCCACTGTGCCAGGACACATTTATCTTTATTGCAACCACTTTTCTTACATGTATTGATAAGTTTGCCTTCACTAAGCTCCTATGAATGCATAGCAGCAAGAACAACATTCCCATGATCAGTGACTTCTACAAATCCATTTATGTTTGATTCAAATTTCACTTCCAGTGTTACCATTTTTCATTGCTTTGCTGCACTTTGACCTTTGTTGGCTGATTGTTCCCTTCTATAAAATGTCAAGTGGATGACAAAAAGACAGCATAACTACGTGCTCTGCTGTGAGTGAACTGAGTAACAGATGCACAGGGACCAACCACTGGAAGAATTTCAAAGTAACATGACTGGTCACTGATCATGAAGCATATCTGCTATTTACACAGTGATTTGTAGACTGAAGAACTAGCAGAAAAGTTTGTACCTTATGTAATTATTCATAGTTATACTGTGCTAACTAAAATTTTAACTTAGATTTAAACATCACCAGTTTCCTTTCCTTCCTGGTAAGGAAACTGGTGTTGTTTAAATCTAGGTCATTGAAATTTGTGCCCATGGGAACCATGCAAAGTGAGAACTGCCTACACCCTACTTGTTTATACTGATCCAGACAGGCTTAACACTGACTACTGAGAAATAGCCTATCTAAATTTATATCAAATAGTGAATCTTAAAGCACCCAAGATGAAAAATTACTGCACATTGAGGTGGTTTCAAAATCTCTGTCGTTTGACAATCAAGGTTAACATGTATCTTAGAGTAACAGAATTTTAGAAATAAAGACCTTCAAAGGCCCCATAGTTTGATATCGCAGGTTATCCAGCATGTTTATTATGAATTATTTCTCCTCCTTCAATTTCAATTTGCTCATACAGCCACTTGCGGTCACAGCGGCATTCAGCTCCACATTTGGTAGAACCACAGGCAGGACAAGCATAGAAACATCCTAAGCAATCTTCATCGAGGCAGTCACAGAGGTCCATCCCACTAAAAATGAGGAGCCCCTGGCTATCATAGACCTTACTCTTCGCTGGTATCACCTGTCTGTAAATAAAACACAATGAATTACATCTCATAAATATGTAATTTTTTATTTAATTGAAAATACAGTACAAAAAAATTAAAGTAGATAAAATATTTTGAGATGAAGCCCTGCCAAAATGATCTATCATTTATCAGGTTCAAGGCTTATTCTATCATCAGCAGTAAATGAACTCCATGTGAGAAGAGAAGACGTAACTCCAGAGTGTTGAGACAAATCCAGAAAGTCTGATGGGCCTCCTCAAGTCCATTTAAAAGTCACCTGAGCAAAGGAATGAACAAGAGCTTTGTCCAATAAATAAGTATAATTTTCCCTTTACTTTAAACAAATGAAAAAGAATGATGGGTTAATAGTGGTTCATTTTATTGGCCACCAATCTCTTCACTGTTTTATTAACATAGTTTTATTTGTATTACAGTACGCTGCCCCTATAAGATTTTTACACTGCAATTAATGTTTCTTGTTCTTTAATGGACTCTAGTAAATTTGGCCTAAAAATATTTAAATGGCTCTATGGTAAACTTTAACAGATAGAATAAACGGCGTATACAGAAATGTTGACTGAACTTAAAAATAATTCTGAATGATTATGCTAACATTTGTTTTAAAGAGTCATTTATAAACAATTTAATTCTCCATTCATTCTGCTCACTACACAGAGCTGCATTTCTATTTCAGACATGTAAAAACTAAAAACCTTGCATTCTCATAAAATGTAATTACCTTTTAGCTGGCACCCATAGAACAGAGATATATGAATTACAGGCACACTTCAGAGGTATTGTGGGTTTGGTTCCAGACCACCACCAATAAAGTGAGTCACATTTTTTTTTGGCTTTTCCAGTGCATACAAAAGTTACTTACACTATAGAGTAGTCTATTAAATACGTAACAGCCTTATGTCTAAAAAAGAAAAAGTATATACTTTAATTTCAAAATACTCTATTGCTAAAAAATGCTATCAGTCATCTGAGCCTTCAATGAGTAGTAGTTATTTTTGCTGGTGGAGGATCTTGCCCCAAAGAGGAGAGCTGACTGATCAGGGTGGTAGTTGCTGAAGGCTGGGGTAGTTGCGGCAATTTCTTAAAATAAGACTACAGTAAGGTTTGCTTTATCAGTGGACTCTTCTTTTACAAAAGGTCTTTCTGTAGCATCTGATGGTGTCTGACAGCATTTTACCTACAGTAAAACGTTCAAAATTGGAGTCATCCTCTTAAATTCTGCTTCTGCTTTATCTACTAAGTTGATGTAATCTAAATCCTTTGTCATTTCATTAATGTGAACAGCATCCTTACCAGTAGATTCCACCTCAAGAATTCACTTTCTTTGCTCATCTAAGAAGAAACTCCTCATCCATTCACGTTTTATCACAAGATTGCAATAACTTAGTCACATCTCCAGGCTCCACTTCTAATTCTCGTTCTCTTGCTATTTCTACCACAATTACTTCCTCCACTGAAATCTTAAACCCCCTCAAAGTCATCCACAAAGATTGGAATCAACTTCTTCCAAAATCTTGGATGGTGAATCCTTTCCACAAGGTGTTCAATTTACTTTGCCCAAATCTATTGGAAGAATCACTGTCTATGGCAGCTCTGGCCTCACAAAATATATTTCTTAAATAACAAGACTTGAAAGTCAAAGTCCTTCTTGATCATAAGCTGCAGAATGAATGTCATGTTACCAGGCATGAAACATTTATCTCCTGGGACATCTCCATCAGAGCTCTTGAGAGATCAGGAACATTTTCAATGAGCAGCAATATTTTAAAAGGAATCCTTTTTTCTAGTCAGGAGGTCTCTCAAGTGGGCTTAAAATATTCAGTGAACCATGCTGTAAACAGATATGCTGCCATCCAGATTTTGCTGTTCCATTTATACAACACAGGTAGAGTACATTTAGCATCATTAGGATTCTAGGTAATTTCTGAAGAGGTAAATAATTGGCTTCGACTTAAAGTCACCAGCTGCATTAGTTCCTACCAAGAGAGTAGGCCTGTCCTTCAAGGACTTGAAGCCAGTTGTAGACTTTCACTGTCTAGCTATGAAAGACAGCATCTTCTTCCATTAGAAGGCTGTTTGCTGGTCTGTAATCCCAGCACTTTGAGAGGCCGATGCAAGCAGATCATGAAGTCAGGAGATGGAGACCATCCTGGCTAACTGATGAAACTCTGTCTCTACTAAAAAGACAAAAAGTTAGCCGGGTATGGTGGCACATGCCTGTAGTCCCAGCCACTCAGGAGGCTAAGGCAGAACAATCACTTGAACCCAGGAGGTGGAGGTTGCAGTGAGCTGAGATCGTGCCATCACTGCACTCCAGCCTGGGCAACAGAGCAAGACTGTCTCAAAAAAAAAAAAAAAAAAAAGGCAGCTGTTTGTCTACACTGAAAATCTGTTGGGTAGTGTAGCCAGCCACCTTCATCAATTACCTTAGCTAGACCTTCCTGATAACTTGCTGCTTCACCTTGCATTTTTATGTTATAGAGATGGCTTCTTTCCTTGCCCTCCTCATAAATGAACCTCTGCTAGTTCCAAACTTTTCTTCTGAAGCTCCTTCACTTCTTTCAGCCTTTAGAGAACTAAAGAGGATTAGAACCTTGCTTTGGATTAGGCTTTCGCTTAAAAGGGAATGTGTTATAGCTGGTTTGGTCATCTATCCAGACCATTTAAATATTAGCAATAAAGCTGTCTTGCTTTCTTATCATTTGTGTTCACTGGAATAGCACTTTTAATTTCCTTCCTGAACGTTTTCTTTGCATTCACAACTAACCGTTTAGTGCAAGAGACTCTGCTTTCGGCCTGTCTCAGCTTTTGACATGCCTTCCTCCCAAGCTTAATCATTTCTAGCTTATTTTAAAAAATGAGACACTTGACTCGTCATTTCACTTGAACACTTAGAAGCCATTGCAGGGTTATTAGTTGGACTAATTTCAATATATTTGTTTCTCAGGAAATAGGGACACCAGAGAAGAGGGAGAGAGTCTAGGGGAACAGCCAGTAGGTGGAGCAGTAACAACACACACAGCGTTTATCAACTAAGTTCACCACCTTACATCGGTGTGGTTCCTAGCGACTCAAAACTATAATAGTAATGCCAAAGATCATCATAACAGATATAGTAATGAAACAGCTGGAAATATTTCAAGAATTATCAAAATGTGACAGAGATAGAGAGTACATGCTGTTAGAAAAATGACACCAGTAGACTTGCTTACCGGAGTTGCCATAAACTTTCAATTTGTGGAAG
>NW_016107510.1:2287243-2311349 GCF_001604975.1 Cebus imitator | reverse complement strand
TAGTAGAGACGGGGTTTCACCGTGTTGACCAGGATGGTCTCGATCTCTTGACCTCGTGATCCACCCGCCTCGGCCTCCCAAAGTGCTGGGATTACAGGTGTGAGCCACCGCGCCCGGCCTTATTTTATATATTTCTAAGAGCAGAGAATATGATTTCAAGTTCTAGAATAATATTATAATCTTTTTAAAAAGCTTTGGCAAAAGGAAATTTTGGCGTTTAAGGGTTTATGTTTGTTATTTGGGGAAGAAAGAGCCTCAGTTGATACATTCTATAAGAACATTGGATAGATAAGGTGAAAACATCTACAGTGACACTATCAGCAAGTATCTAGTATGAACTGCAGATAAATTGGGCCCTAAAGATGTGCCACTGAAAAGAGAACAACAGGAAAACAGTATAATTTCAAATTTCAACTATCTTTTAACCTGGTTTAATAAAAAGGAGAAAATTGAGAAAAGTATTCCAGCAGTAAGAATTATGAAATCATTACAGGTAAAAATTCTGAGAAGTGCTTCTTTGACATAGTTTTCCCACACAAAACATGGCTTTATGAAATCTTAAGTTGCTCGGATACAGTTAAATATGCATGTAGGCATGTAAATAAGGAATACAGGTAAAATATTTAATACTTTACAATGTAAAAATGTATTTTTTTTAACCACAGGGAATCCTAAAATTAGCCTTGACCATACCAAGTAGGAATTCAGAGCTAGACGCAAAGAAAACTCACAAGCATTTAAAAAACTCAAGAATGGCATCGTGTCAAAGGAGAAAGAGTGAAATAAAAAACAATTACTGTTAAGTCACCTCTCCAATGTTCCTTTTAAAGGAGTGATTTTCAAGTCCTTCATAAAAAGGGGAATTCATCCTGCTACAAAGACCCTTGCTGGTTGCCATGTCCCATGTGGTTATACTTTGGTATCAGAAAAGAAACTAAATCTTGGCTTGGCCAGAATGCTCTCAAACCTACTCCTAAAGTCTTAGTACTAAAAGTTGTAGCTTAGAGTCTTAGGCATATTTTATTATTCCTTTCACAGGCCTACTTCCTTTATTCCCCAGTCTTGACCTTCAGTATATGTAAATCGCATTTAGAAACATCATCCACTTTCCCCCTCCTTTTAATTCACTGTACACTAACAAATACAGTAATAATGTAAACATAGCTTCCTTACAGTTAAGCAAAATCTTACATGGTAGAAATCACACAGTAGAAAAAATAACTGCTATACATACATCTGACTCAGGTTTCCTTCTCTGGCGGTCTTCAGTATCAACATCCACACTTCCGTTGATTATCTGTGTGCATTTTGGACAAAGCTTCCAACCAGGTACAAGTTGTCTTCCGAATTTTGCACTCAGAAAAGTGGCATCATCTAAGTCAATTACATGCAAATTCTTTTTTGCTAGTTTTTTGTGTATGTTAAATGGGTCACAACATGACTTCTGTAAATCCTCAAATCTGTCAATGTAAATTTTTACATGATGAAAGCAAATTGTATTGTTCCCAGAAAGTGTCATTCCAGTTCTAAGTTGAAGTAAAAGCATATCATTTGATGACAATTCTTGCAAAGTCTTAAAACCTGTGTGACGAGTATAGTATGTTTTATGGCACTCATTTGTAGTACGAAGCTGGACTCCAACTGAACATGGATCCATCATTCTTGATTCTAGCAAATTTTCCCTGCTTTATTTTGTCTAGAGGTCTAGGTCATGGGCTGATCACCCTAGAGAAAAAGAGAATCAAATTTGCGCTGCAAGTTTATCTAGGAAACTGAAAAAACATTTGATAAAATTCAACACCCGTCTAAAAGAAAATAAGGGGAAAAAAAGGTATTTACCAAAGTCCTATTATAAACATTTAATAATCAAACAGAAGCATTCCCTGTAAAACCAGAACTTCAGCAGATCACCTGCTATTACAGATATTTAGGACCATATAAGAGTTTAAACAGGAGGAAATAAGAAATATTATCCAAAGATGATATCAACATCTACATGAGAAATATAAGAGGTTTAACAAACTATTCGAACTAGTAAGAAAATTCACCAGGGATGCTAGAAACCAAAAAACACCATATCTTACAAAATATGTGAATCTTACAAAAGACATACAACAAGACCTTCATGGAGAAAATTATCAAACTGAAAGACAAAAATCAATACCCTAAATAAATGCAGCTATGTATCATGGAGTGCTTCACTATAAAAAATATGTCAATTCTCCAGGAATTCATCTATAAACTCAGTGCTATTCCAATCCAAGTTCCATCAGATTTTCTACTCCCACCCCCTTGGAATTTAGTAAGCTGGTCTAAATGAAAGAATAAAGTTCTAAGAAAGTCAAGATAATGTTGTAGTAAAATACAGTAAGATACTGTACTATAAACCTATTCTAATTCAAACTGTGGTATTGGTATAGCATAGACAAACAGATCCATGAATAGATGAGGGCTAGGTATATGACACGTGGTACTGTTTAATCAATGGGTATCACACATTAATGTAGAAGGGAATTTAACTAGTTAACTATATGGAAAAAGAATTAGATTTCTTCTGCACAAACAAAAATCAATTACAGGTGGATTAAAGAATTAAACATGAAAAGAAAAACTAAACATGTTTATGAGAAAGTAAAGAATGTTTTGTGACATGGGAGTAGGGAAGAATTTCAAACAAGCAAGCAAGTACCAAAAAGAAAAAAAAGACATACATTTGATTATATGTACAATTTACACATTTCTGTATAACTAAAGGAGAAAACAATGACACTTGAAAGGCATTGTTAGGATTATTATTGCAAATATTCAAGTAACTCCTCACTTCTAAAAATCAATTAGAAAATGACAGTCCACTGGAAAACTAGACAAATATAGCTAGGCAATACAAACTCTTTCCATCATTGTTCCTAGGAAAATGCAAATTAAATATTCTTAAACATTTGCTTGAAATCAATTTAAAAATCTGATATCTGGTTAAGGTGTGGTAAACTCTTACGTGCTCCTTATAATATCTTTGGTAGGAATGTAAATTGCTGCAACTGTTTTAGAATGTTTTTGGCAATTTCTTGTAACACTGAGGAAGCATGCACTTTGGGACTGAGCTCTTTTCAGTTTTGGGCGTCAGTTGGAGAAAAATATCTCCAATGTGAGCACAAGTTATAACTTTCAGCATTCACTGTGAAAGATGACAAATAACCTAATTGCAAAGGATGTGAAATTATTACTTATACAACGGACTCCTACATGTTACAACAGTTAAAACGAATAAACTACATGAATTACATGAATAAATATCAAAGACAATCTTAAGTGAAAAAAGTTGCAAAGGTTATATAGTATCATCATTAAAGGTAAAATTTTTAAAAATAAGATAGTATATAAAATTTATAGACGAAATGTGAATATATACTAAAATATACATGCGTGATACTTCTTAGGGGAAAAAGCATTTTTTTTTCCCAAAAAAATCTACAGAAAATAAGGCTTGGTGACATGTACATAAGTGCCTCACTACTGTCCATAGTTGCTATTTGAAATTTTCCTAAATAATATTTTTCAAAGCAAACAAAACGAATTTGAATTCTCAAGAAAAGATGCAATCAATGCAAGTCATTAGGAAAAAAACTGCTAATGAGAAAAGATGTGAACCACTGAAATCTGAGTGGTACTACTGTGAAATCTAGGATTCAGCAATTTTACGAATGTTTTTAAGCTTGGAGCCAAATTAAAAAAAAAAAAAAAGAACTGGAGAGAAATCTTAAACACTTTTGGATATGGTTTCTTCAGAGAAAAACAATAATCAGCAAAATTATATAAAAAGTAAAGACCCTGGCCTCAGGTGACAAAAAATGGCGAATGTCTGTCTGTCTGCGTTTTAGGTCAAAATACTATATTTAGAAAGTTAAAAAATAAAATACACTTTACAGTGTTAAAAAATGTTACGGACCATTTTAACTGAAAAAATGCTTTAAAGCTGATTAAAACAGTATATTTATATTCATTTATTCTGTTTTAGCCAGATTTTTACCATGAACTAATATAGGCCCCAGTCAAATCAGATAAAATGGCTTCTATCACAGTATTAGAAAATTATTTTCTAGCCAGGAGCTGTGGCTCTGCCTATAATCCAAGCACTTTGGGAGGCTGACGTGGGTGGGTCACTTGAAGGCAGGAGTTCTAGGCCAGACTGGCTAATACAGGGAAACCCCATCTCTACTAAAAATACAAAAATATTAGTCGGGTGTGGTAGTGCAGCTACATGGGAAGCTAAGGCGTAAGAATCTCTTGAACCCAGGAGGCGGAGGTTGTGGTGAGCCAAGATTTTATCACTGCACTCCAGCCTGGGCAACAAAGTGAGACTCCTGTCTCAAAAAAAAAAAAAAAAAATTTTTTTTTTTCTTCAAACAGATAATTAAGATAAATTAAGGAGGAAAAAAAGCAAACCAGAGGTAAAGTTACAAAACAACAAACTATGTGGGAATGTATCTTAGCAAATAAGGGATATAATCTGGCTCTGACTTTTCTTAATAGTCAATACAAGGGAAACTAGATCAACTATTCCTCAGCACTGTACAGAAAATGCTTAGTATCTTGTTAATGCCACAGATTCTTTACGTTTGTAGGTAACTATCACCAATTTTTAGCCACAGATCTATAATGGAATTTTTTTTTTTTTATCATAAAGCTATTTCCTAGTATTCAAAACTTGGGCTACTTCAGCCATAATTGATAGGAAAAGCATCTTGGATTTAGGAATATAATTACTTTAGAAACCTTATCTGTCCATAGTAATAATACATTTTGACCCTTTAGGCTAATTTCATTTACCCTATTAATTTTAATTTTAGGTAAAAAATTATTTTCTTTAGTTATTAGGGAGTCTCTGTTCCATTAGTTTCCTTTAATCCTGACTAAATTACTACAAAATTCACAAGAATTCATCATGATTAAAGGAAGCTAATGGAACAGACTCTGTAACTTGTGTCAGTGAAGTTGAATACCTATTTCTGAAATTCCTGGCCTCAAGTGATCCTCTCACTTCAGCCTTCTGAGCAGGTGGGTTCTGTGATTTGTTTACAGGAAGTTCAGGTTTTTCTTAGTAACAGGCAGGACATTGAGCTGGCACCAAAGATAGATCTCTACTTACTAGATGTAGAAAATGGGGTCACCAGATTTGGCAAATAAAAAACGCAGGATGTCCTATTAAATTTGAATTTCAGACAATGAATTACTTCTTTACAGGATCAGCTCATTTTAAAATTAAAATATCCTATCTGATAAAAGACATTGTCAACTGTGATAAAAACTAAATTTTACACAGATTAAAACACAGCAGCAAGCTAATCCCACTCGCTTGAGTAAAAGTGCTCACACCTAAGTCAAGGTAGTTCTACACTTAGTCTTCCATAGGTTAGCTTTCTGATCTACGATTAGGCAGTTCATTCACATACTGTGGAAGAGTCCAAGTCCAGCCAGCTCAAGGCACACTAAATTTCAGACACTGATCATAAGTGGTCACTGTCTGCCTTCTAAAAATTACACCGTCTGGTTGTTGTTCCTCTGTTATATTCCTTAATGTCCTCATTTCTAGCTCTTTCTGTCTCCCTCCTATAAGCTAAAGTTCTGCTGTAGAGCTCTTTGGGTCTGTTTCCTAGCAACTGTTTTTGCTCACTTTGGTCTGTGTTCTGGCAATGTGGCCTACAATTTATATTTTATTTTCTTCAAATGACAGTCCAGCAATTTCATGTTGTTCCTTTTACCTACAGTACAGTGCTAAGTTCTTCCATAAGGATGATTTACCTGGCCCCTTCCTTAATTAACATAGCCGGAAATGCATTACTATTTACTACCCCTGAATCAGCACTGGCATCAGCTGAGACCTCAGTAGAAATGCGGAACTCGGTATCAGCCCCAGACCCAAAGAATCAGGATCTGCATTTCAAAAAAGATCCCCAGGTGATTTGTAAGCACATTACAGTTTGTCAGGTACTGCTTCAGAGAATTCAATTTAAAAAATTTAAATTTGAAATGTTTTGATATCTTCTATATTTTACAGGCAATGAATTACTTCTGTATTTTATAGAAGATATCAAAAAAGAATAAGAAAAACACAGATATGTATCGGCCCTACAGGAAGTCTAACCTAGGGAAGATTATTGGGGGACAGGAGATTTAAACTTGATGCACTAAGGACAGAGAAAAACATGTGCTTCAATAGAAAACTGCACTGTTGAGAGCACAGCCTTTCAGGTTTTCACATTCTGATTATATGGAAATCTGATTCTTTCAGCATCTTGGAGCAATTTTACAACTGTCAACTGTAGATAACCAATAGCAATGCAAAATACTTGTCTGTATTCTTGTAAATTCTATCTGGTGAAGGTTCGATGGACTTCCGTCTCACCGTGGAAATAGCCAATTTTGCCTTCACTTGCACATTTATTTCAATATTCCTGCTCTATAAGCATGTTTACCTTTTATTGTCAGTTAAACTGGTTATAGCATCTTCCCAGTTCCTATGTTAATAATCTTTTAACACAAGAAAAGATTTATTTGCTTCAGTCAATCATTTTGGTCAGTATAAAACCTAGTATTCATCATGGGAGAAGAAAAAAAATCCAGCTTCTTATAACAAGCAAATCAACCAAAACCCCAGTCTTCGAAATTCACCATGGTATAAATAAAATCCAGGTGTTCAATACTTTTCAATAACAAATAATAAAGATGCTTTTTGACAAGTTGAATTTGCTTGAGTCCTGTGCTGGTTCTTTATTAGTCATAATTTAAAAAATCCTCCCACGCTTGAGTTAGGTAAGACTCAAGGATCCCTCCTTGTTTACCTGTGATCAGGCAAGAGAAAGACCCTCCAAATTCCCATTTTTTGCTTCAATTATGAATTTATGAATAATATGCTGAGCTGCTTGGCCCTACAGATCAAATGGAAGAAAACACTCGTTAATCGAACTTTAGTTTCTCTTCCTCCCCCAGGTCCCTGAAGTTTGGCCAACTCTCAGCCAGAGCCAGGGAATAAGTTTCTCAGATCTACTACGAGATCAAGCCACCCTTATATCCTACTTCCTCACACCAATTCTTTCTAGCAAGTTCACTCCTTGGAGACTCTTGCAGATCTTTTGGTTCTACCCATTGCAAAAGTGCCTTTTCTCCTCCTGCAATAACCCTTTTGAACAAAGTCTCTCCTAAGTCTGAGGATTTATTTGACATTGTATTTTAAAAATTCTGCATAGGAGAAGATTCAGACTTTCTCCTGCCTTATGATTGACATCACTTTAGTGCTCAAATATAGGATGTTTTGTGATTCTAGGATTAACATTTAATATTTTTGTAGCACTACCAAAGAGTCAAAAGATAATGAAATAAATGTAGAATAGATTGATTATATCTGTTCTACTACCTTAGGTAGCAAACAAAAGTATTTGTTCCTCATACAATTTGAATGCTGCCAGCTCAGGGAATTATCCAGCTTTACTTTATAACATCTGTAGTTTTAATGAGTTCTTAAGAATTATCTCCTGCTACCCATTACCAAACGGTAAGGAAGGTAGGTTAGGTAAATTGAGGAAGATGAGAAAACTCACACATGGCCATGATGCTTGCAAGACTTCCCAATAATGCAAGGTCTAGGACGTTATCACAGGGGTTTCGAGGTGTTAAAGCAGAACACCCTCACCACCACTAACAAAACAGCAGAACAGTCACTAACAAAACAAGAGCAGAGGGAATTTAGGATTAATCAGGGAACTCACTTTTTCTCCCTAAATTTGTAGGGAGATGTGGCAATACCTGTTCCAATATGTTAATTTCCCTTCACATAGTTTTTTAGTTTGTTACCAGTCTCCTCACTAGTGGGAAAAGTTACATTTAGAGGAAATTTAACCAAACAAAAAATTACTTCGTTTTTAGGTCAACTGATGTCTCTTTTATGAAAAACAAGAAAAAAAAAAAAGTTTTCATGAAATGTTTTATGAAAAAAAATTAAACGCTTTTTTTGGCATAGGGTCTTACGACTTATAAGGCATCTTCCCAGACGATCTCTTATTTAATAAAAATATAATTTATATCTACCCCTACCATCCAAATTAGCATTAGCAATGGACACATACACCAGTCACATATCTTGCAACTGAACTTTTTGTGCCTGTTATCTTCAAATACTGACTACCTACATAACATGAGAATTGGCATTAATCACAGGGCCCAAAGGAGAAGAGGAGAGTCTCAATCCTCAAGATCTTGACCCAATAATAAAGGTAAGGACAATTTGGCTGGCGCGGTGGCTCATGCCTATAATCCCAGCACTTAGGAAGGCCAAAGAGGATGGATCACGAGCTCAAGAGATCCAGACCATCCTGGCCAACATGTGAAACCCCTTCTCTACTGAAAATACAAATTAGCTGGGCGTGGTGGTGCGCACCTGTAGTCCCAGCTACTTGGGAGGCTGAGGCAGGAGAATCGCTTGAACGCAGAGGCTGAGGTTGCGACAGAGCGAGACTCCGTCTAAAAAAAAAAAAAAGGTAAAGACAATTTAAAACAAAAATATAGTCCAGGCCGGGCGCGGTGGCTCAAGCCTGTAATCCCAGCACTTTGGGAGGCCGAGGCGGGTGGATCACGAGGTCAAGAGATCGAGACCATCCTGGTCAACACGGTGAAACCCCGTCTCCACTAAAAATACAAAAAAATAGCTGGGCATGGTGGCGCGTGCCTGTAATCCCAGCTACTCAGGAGGCTGAGGCAGGAGAATTGCCTGAACCCAGGAGGCAGAGGTTGCGGTGAGCCGAGATCGCGCCATTGCACTCCAGCCTGGGTAACAAGAGCGAAACTCCGTCCCTAAAAAAAAATTGTGTATATATATATATATACATATACACACATACATAGTCCATAACATCATTGAAAAGATTTGGTTCAAGTGCTGGTAGTTAGGACATGCCAGGTACAGTGCTTAGGGCAAACATCATTTCAGGAACCTTCAAAGCCACGCTGAGGTTAAGTACTGTCACTCTCATTTACAGATGAAGAAACTGAAACCTTCCGCTGTTGTTATCATGCCTGACACAGTGCCCAAACCCTACAGTGACTCCCACCCCAACCCTGTAAGAGGCCACATACATTTCGTGCTTAGTCCACGGCTATTTACAAATGACAAAAACCAGCAGATCGGTCCAATGGGCATCTACTAAGTTCATGGTTCCGGGATGGCAAAATAAACATTAGCCTCTGGCCTCTAACGGCCAGGGTTGAGAGGATTCGGATTTGACAAATGAAAAACAAAAACAGCAGAGATATAGGCCGTCTACGGGGTTCAAGGCCACAATCACCCTAAGTAGTTCAACTCAAAATCGTAGCTTTGAAGGCCCTGGGCCTACTCGACAGGCGACGACCCTCGGAGAGGTCAGAGGCGGCAGAACCTGTGCTGGGCTTTGACCCAAGGCGTCGCGGGGCAGGGGTAGAGGTGGGGGTGAGCGGTTCCGGCCAGCAACTGGAAATCCCCCTACGCGTGCGAGCCTCCTCTTCCACCTCTCCCCTGGGTCCCCAGTGACGCCGCCAGGCTCCCTCGCCAGCCAGGGGCCCGTCTCAACTCTCCCGCTCCTCCCCAGGGCCTCCCCCGCTCTCCTTCCACCTTAGCTTGAGGTCGCCTCCGCCCGGCGGGGCAGGATCCGCGTCCTTGCAGGCCACGCTCGCCAGCCGGCTTCCCAGTCTTTCCCTGCGCTACCACTGAGAGGACGGCAAGAGCGAGCTAGAGAGGCTCAGCGCCACCACAGAGAGATGTCCGGGAGAGGCCTAGAGCGGACCCGAGACTGGCGGCCTCCGGGGGCGGAAGGGGCGGGGCAGCGTGAACTGGTATAAGATCTAAGGCGAGGCAAGACTTGCTTCAGATGCTGTCTTTTGCAGTCCTCTTACGGGGTTGGAGGTTTGAGAGGTCCTTGGGGGCGGTCTCTTACGAGACACAGTTCCCACTTAATTGGATTGTATTTGTAAATCTCTACACCTGTGCGTAATAGTAAACTTTTGCACCCAAATACCCCTGCCCGTGAAGGAGAGTGAGTGAATTAAAAGGATCTGAAGAACGGACCCTTTGTTTAAGGTCTCACATTTTATTTCTTTCATTCAAACGAAATATATTCCAAAATGCATCTTTCATTGTAAGCTGTAAAAATAGCTATTACTTCGAGTAAAATGTAGGCTCCAGGAAGTGGCTTGTAAATTTTCTTGGGGCAGAAACAGTATCTTTCTTTTTTTCATCTAGAATCCCGGAGAACTGAAAGTCTCGTAGATTGAAGATTCTTGGCCTTTTAATTATCTTAAGGTCGGGATGAGGGAGAAAACCTGGTGAAAAATGTGGAACAAGCAAATAAGACAAGCTCCACTAAGGCCCAAGCTTGCTAGTAAGTCTCTGCATCTACTGTAAGCTGTTTTCTGCAGCTAGTCGGTGGTCCTCCCACAACTTTCATAGTGCTCCCAGACTAGGCAGGCGATTGATGCCTAGAATGGGAATGACAGAAAGGAAAAAATGGATAATTTCTTCAGCTGTGTCTGTAGGAGGTTGCATTCTATAATTCTTAGTTTATTTTGTGGTTGGTACTTGGTTAATGACTAGACAAAAGGAATGAAATTTATGTCTGCTTACAAGGAGTTCACAGACTAGTGAGAGAGGAATAAACAATCACAATGTGGTGTGAAAAGTGTCATAACAGAAACACATGAATATAAACAGGATAAAATGAGAGGGGTTAAAGCAGGAGCGTTCTGGGAGGAGATTAATGCCTGCATGGGACTCATGTGGGAAACGAATCTGATGCAATGGCGGCTTCCTGGTAAACTAGGCAAGCTATTCTAAAGGTAATGAAACAGAAGGCTCACAGATTACATTAAGATTATTAAATAATATAACCTATTCAATTTAAGTATCCAGTGAAAATGTGAAAGAGTTGTGGTAAGTGGACACACTTAGGATAAGGTGCAAGCAAGTGGAAGGACACCTTCACCTGAATCATGGGTTAAATAATGTTCTTATATCCTATCTGCCACAACAGCCTTCTCCACTGATGGTATACTTAAGAGATGAGGCGTCAGCAAAGAGGTCCACAGGTGCAAAGTGCTTTGGGCCAATGGTACACACCTGCTTTATTGGATAGAAGCAGGGAAGTATGCCTGGTCACAGCCAGAGCTTCCTAGGTAAGTTGTTGAACAGATACAGGTTTTATTTGCATTTCCTTGGCAGAGTACATATATGACTATTCTAGGTGTGACCAGTGGTGGCTGATTTAGCGGGAACATAGTTACTAGCCCAGAGATGTCATGATTGCTCAAAGCTTAGTTTTTCCATCCATTTTTGGCTATCAGTGACTCTCTATTCCTTCATTTTTCTATTTAACTTTGGCATGCCTTGTAGTTTACTAACTTACTATATATATTTTACATAATCCTGTCTATGTTTCACAAAGTACATGCTTACTCATATTCTATATTTAAAATATGCTAGGAGTTTTGCATTTATCTCATAAGCTACTAGCTTACTGTCTATAGTTAACACTTCTTATGACTTTCATCCATCCCTGAAGAAACTGTAAAGCCTTTTAGTATGGCTAGAGTGGAAAGCTGGAAAGGCGTGTAGATAACAAATAATGCCCTTTTTATGCCATATTAGAGATACTGAATTTTAACCCGTGAAAACTGTAAAACTATCCGGAGCTTAGAGAGTAGAAGAGAGGTGCAGTCCTGGGCGAGATAGCCAGGTGGAAACTCTTGCCCTCGTGCAGATGATTAAGAAGAGGGCCTCCATCAACCAAGGCAGTGGCTCTTTGGGATGAAATGTGATTCCCTCCCACTCACCTCCTTCCACTGGATTTGGTAATGTATAGACACATTGTTGTTGTACTAGCAGGGGTTGCGACTACCCCCCTCCTCCAACAACAAAGAACTAACTGGCTCAAGATTTCAGTAGGGCCAAGATTGATAAACCCTAAATGAAGGACTTTTAAAAGGCAGAGAGGATAGAAGTTAAGCAAGCAGAATTGGTCAGATTATTTTTTTAACTGATTAGATGTAGAGGTTAGGAAGAAGGAATGAATTATTTCAGGTTTCTAGCTTGGATAACTGGGAAGTCCAAAGAAGGAATGGGCTAGGGAGACTAGAGATGAGAATTTAAATACTGAATACACTAAGTTTTCTCAAACTTAGCAAGTGTACCTCCAAGTGAAGATAGGGAGTTGGAAGAAGGGAGCAGGATATGAGAAAGATCTGGGCTGGAAAATAAGAATTTTGGGAAATGTTAGTCTGTGAGTGGTAGTTCTATCCTTGGAGGTAGACGGGGTAGGCAAGATGAGTTACCCATGGAATATATAGGGTAGGGTTAAATGAGAAAGAATAAGGCTAAGGATTAATCTAAATTTCTGGACTCTCATTCTATTTTACTGAATCAGAATCTCTGTTCTCCCAGCCAGTCTACCAGATCATCTTCTCTGCAGATAAGATTCAAGAATCTGCATTTTTGGCAAGGAACCCAGGTGATTTTTGCAGCAGACTATGATTTTAGAATAACAGAATTAGGCCTCAGAAGAGAAGCCTAAGAAGGAGCAGACAGCGAGGTGGCAAGAAAACTAGGGAAGCATAGAGACCAACAGACCAAGAAAGGAGAGAGTTTTAACGCCAGACCCTGTCAGTGCAAGAGGTTGCTAGAAAGTAGTACTGGCTAATAGAAATATAATGTGAGTCAATTGTACATTTTCTAGTAGTGATATAAAAAGGTAAATGGAAGCAGGTGAAATTAATTTTAGAGATATAGCTTGTTTAACCCAATCATTAAAACATTAGTATTTTAACATGTAATTAACATAAAAACTAATGAGGTATGTCACATTCTTTTATTCATATTATGTCTTGGAAACCTGGTGTGTGTTTTACACCTCCAGCCCCTCTCAATAAACTTAAAAGAAGTGTAATCATTATTCGAACTACTATCTTCTAACCTCACACCCACCTTGTCCTTTCCTTCCTTATAACAATATTTAGGAGTCAGTTGATTTAAAGAAACGTAATATAGGGGATTTAACTGATGACTGGACAGAAGGACAGATTGAAACTAGCTGCACCTCAAATATTCAGTAGCTGCGTGTGCCTTGTGGCTACCATAGTGGATAGCACAGCTGTAGAAGGTCAAGTAAGAAAAGAGCTCTTATCTTCCAACTCAGACTAAAATGAACTAGAAGGAAAATAAAAAGAACTAAGTATATTTGTTAGCTGTACTAATAAGATAGTCATGGATGGGTGTGTAAGACCTGTTTCAGTGATGTGGTGATGGTAGAAGCCAGAATATACACAGTTAAAGAGGGAGAAGTTAGAGATGCTAACAGTTACCTGAGAAAACATTTTCAACAAGCTTTACTGTTAAGTATAAAGAGGCCTTCTTTTTTCACCTCTGAATATGAATTTTAAAAAGAACACAATTCAGTTTTTAATTTAGGTTTTAACAGTTACATTTGAATTTCTGCTTCTACAAAATTACCCTATCACTAGAAACACCTGGAAAGTTGGGCATAATATATGAAATAAATTGGGTGTGGTGGCTCACATTTGTAGTCCCAGCTACTGCAGAAGCTGAGATGGGAGGATTACTTGAAAAAATATATATATATATTTTATACATTATATAAAATATATAATATGTATATAAAATATAATTTATATAATAAACATACAATATTTACAGGTAATATGTATAATATAATATGTACTATATAAAATATTTATAGTTTAGATAGAATATACATAAAATATATATAATATATACATACAATTATATAAATCATAAGTGTATATATACTTATATATATTTAGGAAGAGGTTGTATGTATACATATACACATTTATGTATGTATATATGAAATCATTGTTTTCAGACATTAGACAAAAGGCAGTGCAGGACTGTGATCCCTGAAAGAAGGGAAACAAATGAATTAAGTTCCATAATGACCCCATCTTACTATCTGGAGGCAGTGTCCAGAGCCTAGAACAGGGAAGGGAGCCCAAACAAAAACCAGGGATTTCACTGAATGGAGGCAACAGAGATGGGAATTTGGGGAGGCTGATGGGCAGAGTATCCAAGAGGAGGACATGGCTGGCACACAAGAGAGTCTTGGACTTCTATGGGAGTGTTCCTTTGTATTGAGTACTTCCCTTTGGGGCTGAATACTTACTTCTGCAATTGAAGCGTGAAACTCTATGAGGCTGGGGAAAAGACACCAAAAAGCAGTGGGCCAAACAATTTCTAGTACTTACACAGGGCTGGGAATAGTTCGTATTCCCATAAGCTAGAGCAGATTGACAGATCTTGTAAGAAGCACTTATTTGTTTCTACCAATCAAAGTATCAGTAGGAGCCAGGCCACCAGGTTCGTTGCTCTGTCTCTCTCTGTCTCTCTCTCTCTCTGTCTCTTTCTCTCTCTTTTTCTCTTTCTCCATCTTTCTTTCTCTTCCTGTCTCCATATGGGCTCTTTGCTTAGGTTAGCTTGGTCTTCCTCACAGCATGGCAATCATAGGGTAGCTGGATTTATTACATGGTGTCTTAAAACTCCCAGGTTTTGTACTCCAGGAAGCAAGATGAAAGCCTCTTTGCCTTTTATGACTTAGCCCCTGGAAGCATGTAGCATCACTTCCACTGCATTCTCTTGGTTATGTGGGAGTCATTAAGCTTGTCCCAGATTTACAGGGAAGGAACGTAACCTCTACTTCTTGATGGGAGGAGTGTCAAAAAACATGTATTTTTTAAAAATGCTGCAATATTTACACTAATGCATACAATAGTATGGTCTGGTGTCAAATCTAATAACTACCATAATTGCCAAGTATTAATGAATATGAATATCTCCTGAGATACCTGTAACACTATAATATGATACAAAATATATGTAATTTCTGTTGGTGACAAAGTTGCAGGCACTGTAGACAAAGTTATTAGTACTGTGGCAGTACTAATAGGCACTGCTAATAATATTATTTGTTGCCTATCATTTGTAAGTAAATGAAATGCCAAATTTCAATTCGAGGTTAGGAAAAACAAAGAGTTACCTCACTAGAGACGTAGAGGGACATTTAGGACCTAGATGAAGTTAGAGATCATGATTATGCAGAGACATAAATTAATGATGTGAAAATTTCAATTTTTCTTCTAGTGTGTAAGTTTCCTTGTGTGGGACCAGTGACGGCAAACAACAGAATTAATTTAAGGGAGAGCATTTGATGGCTAGATGTGTAAGAAGTATAAGAGACAAGAGAGTTTAGGATTTTGTCCTGGAGGTCACTAGATGGTGAGAATCATGAGGTAAGACATAATGTCGGTTTAATTTACTGTAGTATTCCAAGAGCCTAGCACTGTTAGTTGAGTAAGTGGAATGGCTGAGGTGATAAATCTCTTCAAATAAACAAATGAATGAAAGAGGGAAAGCTTATTAAGAATTAAGAGAAGTGGGGCTTTCAAAATCAAAATTGAAGGCAAGGAGGTGAATCTGTGATCGTATTGAAAGAATGAACAGTTGTAGTCAGCGAGTGGAACTGGAGTTTAGGATATCAGTGGGTGAGGTAGTTTCCTGTGAGAAATTCACAGCTTCTCATTAAAGGCACTTGGGAATTTGCATAGTAACCAAGAATTAGGAAAAATGAGAAACATTTCCATGCAAGAATCCCAAGTTTGGGATGAGATGGCATGCACTCTGAAAAGGAATAAAGGGGAATGAATTCTTAGTAATTGTTTTCATTTTCTTTGTATAAGCGTTCGTATTGAATTTTGACCTACCACAAAGAAATACAGAAGTTCTAAGTCTATAGCTTGATACATTTTTATATCTGTATAACCACTACCCAGGTCAAGAAATTTTGAGCTTCCCAGAAGTCTCTCGTATGAGCACCTTTTGCCAAAGGTAACCACCATTCTAGCCTCTTTGACCATAGATTGGTTTTGGTTGTTTTTGGACTTTGAGTTTTGGAATTGTAGCACATATGTTTTTTGTTTCTGGCGTCTTGTGGTCAATATTGTATCCGTGAAATTCATCCATGTTGTATGTAACAATTAATGCTTTGTCATTGCTGAGTGGTATTTCTATTATATGAAAGTGACAACATTTTATCTATTTCAATGTTGGTGGACATTGAGTTCATTCAATTTGGGGCTTCCACAAATAATGCTGCAACAAACATTTGAACATTCTGTCTTTTGGTCCACATACGTTTACACTTTGATTTGGATATGTAGTAGGGAGTGGGATTGTTGGATTATAGGCAATGTGTAGGTTCAGTTTGAATGGATACTGCTGAAGAGTTTTTCAAAGTGGCTGCATCAATTTACATTCCTTCCGGCACCAATTTACACTCATAAGCATGCTTACTACCACTTGGAGTTCTCAGTTGTTGGTTTTCATTTTAGTTATTCTTGAGGGTACATTCTAATTGCTTTCTAAAGTTTCAATATCCTCCTTGGGGCATGAAATAAAACTCTAAGTGGACTCTGGAATCAGACTGCCTGGTTCAAATCCTGGCTCAGCCACTAGTAGGATAACATGTGGAAATGATATTAATTCTCTAAGCTTCAAATTCTTATCCGTAAAATAGAGAAAGTAGCATCTGCCCTATAGGATTTTTGTGGGGAATAAATGAATGTGTGTGTGTGTGTGTGTGTATGTGTGTATAACTTTTTATATAAAGAGTTTAGCATAGTGCCTGGCACATAGTGAGTTCCCAATGACTGAATAACAATAGCTATAATTATTCTTGCTTCTATTTACGTACCTTCAGTTATGTCAGAAAACACTGGAATGATGAGCTCATAGATGTTATCTCGCTCACGACATGGTATATTTCAATCTTGAAAGATGGATATTAAACTTAAAAGAAGTGGAGTCATTATTTGAACTAGTATCTTCAAACTTCACACTTACCTTGTCCTTTCCTTCCTTATAACAATATTTAAGAGTCAGTTGATTTTAAAAAATGTGATGTAGGGGATGGAAGGACAGATTGAAACTGCATTTTTCAGCAGTTCTTCTGATTTGTCTCATTTGAAGTAAAGATTTCAGACTGTTGAGGGGGTGGCATAGGGGAAGGAAATACAGATTTGTTCACAGCTGCTACTCAAAATACTACCCATATAACTAGGAAAGAATTTGGCTCAAATAAAAATCCCAGGGCTCTTTATTGCC
Organism: Cebus imitator; assembly: GCF_001604975.1. Lineage (NCBI taxonomy): Eukaryota > Metazoa > Chordata > Mammalia > Primates > Cebidae > Cebus > Cebus imitator. Next base: position 2,294,143 of record NW_016107510.1, on the reverse strand, counting down.
ATCACGATCATTATTGTACCAATTAGGATTCATCTGGGTGTCCACAGTGTGTTTGGCACAACTTCAAGGAAGGAAGCTGATGATTACAGGAACCATTTTGGTTACATCTTCAAATGACCCAAATGGTGTGAATTAAATGCAGAAATTAATTATTAAAAATTAGTAATTCAACAGCACTGGGAATCAAAAAATATGAGAACTAGAAAAGGATCCAACAACTCTGTTGTGTCGCTTCCTTATTTAGAGGTTGATGAAACTTAATTCCATAAATGGTAATGTTATGCAACCAACATATAAGTGACAATTCGCAAAGGTTACACAACCAGTAAGTAGTAGGGACAGTCAAGACACATGCCCAGGTTGTCTAACTAAAAATATGGTGTTTTTCCTACTCAATCAGGATGCATCTCAATCTGTAAGAATCATATTCTTAGAAAACCAGAAAATACAATCTATATTTATAATATTGATATCAATCACTTCTTTTGAATTGCTCTCTTGGAAAATTGGTCAAGCCATCAGATTCTACTCGTTCTATCTTTTCTGTATTCGTCATTATCTGTGATAAGGAGATAAGGTAATGATGGCTTTGGTGGGGATGCTCTGGCTTTGGTGGAGCTTATTTAGGTGAACATTATGAGCATTTTAAATATTTTTGGAAAAAAATTACAAAAACATTATAGATGTTTTTGAGATTCCTTGAAACAATTTTATTTAGACCTGTGAAGAGCAATACTGCCTAAAAGCCAGCAGAGGGAGAACAGAACATTGCTTTGCTAATTTTCACCAAGTTTCTCCTCATTCTCTTTTACATTTTATTGTTCCACATATTTAATACATTTCTTGACCATGAGAAAATATTATCCTCTCCTGTACTTTTGGACAGGGAAGAGGATGCTGCTATCATTGAATTAGAGTTTTATTTAACTTACTTGTCAATAGGCTATCAAATGAGCTGAGTTGGACAGTTTTTAAGCATAGTTGGAGTTTATTTATGTGGCTTTCACATACTTTTCTCTATAATATTGTGTTAATTAGGTGATTTAAAATTTTATATATAATCAAGTCAATTATGTATCTCTCACCTCCAATAATTACTGCTAAGAGAAAGTTACAATGTAATCATAAGGTTTGGAATTATCTCATTGGTGACTTGATTTTGCTCTGTAAGAGGATAAAGGTATATTGACTCCAAAGAAAGTTGAAAATGATGACTTTTTATAATGAGAGTTTTAGATGTGAAATTCAAATGCCAGTGAGTTGAAGTAATCACCTACTCAATTCTTCCAAAAATCTTCAATACATTTCCACATTCACTATTGCTTTGTTTTCCATATCTTCAAAGTTTGGGGTACAAAACTTAGTATACTGCATACTTGTCCTCAAAGAATTCATGAGACAGACACAGAAACAAATGATCAAAAATGTGAACAGTACTGTTAGATGTGTTCATGAGGTAGTATGTCTGCATAGGACACAGGCCCCCAAGCCAATAAAGGGAACCTGGAGTGCTTCCTGGAGGAGGATCATCTGAGCTGAGGTTCCTTATATGCTTAATTTATGCTTTTCTGGGTGATTCCTCCCCCATCCACATGGTTAAGGTGAGAGCAGCTATTCTATACATCATCACACTGCATCCCTGAGCCACAAGTGTTTGAGCCATTAGTGGGCACATGAAACATGCTGAGCCAATCACTTTCCCTCCCTAAGATTTTTCCACATGGAACTCACTGAAGTTTGAGGACTGTCAGGTGCTATGTTTTCTGCCATTTGATAGAGGAAAACCAATAATAACAACAATGTGAGTTACACTTACATGCACAAGAAGAAGCAGAGACAAGCTGTGAAGAGAGTGCACCTTCTGGAGGATGCATTCTCCTGTTACCTACAATAGATATGCAATCACTTTATTGCCCTCCATTTCAGGAAACATCCTAGTTTCCTTACAGTAAATTTCTCTTTTTTCTCAAGTTAGTTTGAACTGGCTTACTTTCTTCTGCAGCCATAAGAATCCAAGCTGATATGAAGAGTTACCAAGGCAGAGGAAGGGTGAAGGACATTTCATAGACTGCATGAGCAAAGCCACAGAGACATGAAAAAGCATGGCATGTATAGAGAAATAGAAATAGTTCAGTTCTGTTGAAACAAAATGAAAGAGAAAGACCGCTAAGAGTGTTGGTGAGAGATCTGTCATTTAAAGAGTTTAACTCTACCCTGAAGGCAGTGAAGAGCCATACACTGGTTAAGACAGTGAATGGCATAGTCAGATGTGTCATTTTGATAGATCACTCTGGGAGGAGTTTCTTCAATAGTTCTCTCTTATCTCTCGGCTTATCCTATGTTCTCTCACCCAGGACCCTGTGGGAAGAAGATGGGACATAGAGAATGTATTCTTTCACTAGCCAGAGAAAAGCCCAGAGTCATGACTTTTTATTGTTTCCATTTTAATTGCTATTTAACAGTCTGTCTTTTCTTGCATTCTGAAAGTCCCACTGGAGCACATGCCACGTCTGCTTTGTTTACCATTGAATTCCCAATGCCTATCTTAGTGCTTGGAACACATGGTGATTCAATAAAAAGTTGTTAAGTGAATAAATGACCCAATGAGTAAATAAATAGTGATGAGGTGGAGGAGACAAATTCGAGGTATATTCTGCAAGTACATAGTCAGGACTTGATGAGTTTTATACAATAGCCACCTTTACTGAGCATTTATGTGCTTTGCAGGGGACTGAGTGCTTTGCATGCGTTAATCTTATTTAAAGCTTCACAACAATCACCTGTGTAGTACGTACCATAGCTCTGTCTTTTCATATGGGGGAAAAAGAAGCTTAAAGAGACTAAATGCTAGTTTGAACTGTATGAAATTGCCACCTAATAATGTGCCCAATATAGTTAATGAGTCAATAATACTCTACAAACTGAATGTGTGTTTCCTCACCAAATTTATGTGTTGAAACCTAATCCCCAGTGTGATGATATTAGGAAGTGGGGCATTTGGGAGGTAATTAGGTTGCACATGTGGAACTCTAATAAATGGAACTATTGCCTTTATAAGGGGCTGAAGAGATCAGAGTTCTTCCTTCCACCATGTGAGAATACACACCATATCTGCCAGCACCTGGGTCTTAAACTTTCTAGCCTCAAGAACTGTGAGATATAAATATCTTTTGTTTATAAGCCACCAATTTATGGTTCTTTATTATAAGCAGTCTAAATGGACTAAGAAAAAGTGATATTGAAACAGTTGAATATCTACAGACAAAAAAGTAAAATGTGATTTTTATGCCATACCATATATATATATACAAAAATTAATACAAAATAGATCACATATCCAAATATATCTAAACTATAAAAGTTCTAGAATCAAGCCTATAAGATGAATCTTTGTAGTTTTGGGTAGACAAAAATTTTTTTAGATGCAACCAAAAAAGCCAGAACCATAAAAGAAAAAAATGATAAATTGGATTTCATCAAAATGAAAAACTCTCTTGCTCTTCAAAGGACACTAAGGGAAATGAAAAGAAAAGCAACACATTCTGATAAAATACTTGTAGATATATATCTGATAAAGAACTTGTTTCTAGAATATATAAAGAACTCTTATAATTCAATAATAGTAAGACAAATGACACAATTTAAAACAAAATTGGCTACAGATGTGAAGATATACTTTGTTGAAGAAAGTACATCAGTGGGAATGGTATGTGAAAAGATGTTCAATATCATTAATCATTAATAAATGCAAATAAAAGCCACAATGAGCTGGCACTATGCATCTAATATATGGCTAAATTAAAAACAAAGATGGATAAAACCAAGTGCTTGAGAGGAGGTATGTAGCAAATGACATTCTCATACATTTCAGGTGAAAATGCAGAAGGGTACAGCCACTTTGGAAATGCCATTTAACAATTCTTACAAGTTAATCAGATCACTTAGAAATCCCACTCTCAGACATTTATCAGGGACAAGTTTAAGCACCTGCCTAATCAATAATTTGGATCTGAATGCTCATAGCAGTGTTATTCATAATGGTTGAAAAAAAGAAAGAACAAAAGTGTCAATGGAATTATGAATGGGTACATAAATAATGATATGTCCATACAATGGAATACCACTCAGCAATAAAAAAAGCTAATCTACTGATAAGCATAACATGTATGAATCTCAGAAGCATTATGCTATGAAAAGAAGCCATATACAGTATGTAGTCTTTTCATGATTCCATTTATATGAAATTTTAGAAAAGGTATAGGTATAGAGATAGTAGATCAGTCATTACCAGGAGCCAAAGAGGATTGACAGCAATGTGAATGAGGAAACTTTTGAGATGATACAAATGTTCTATATTATCATTGTAGTGACATTCAAATGACTGAATTTATTTGTCAAAACTTATCAATTATATACTTAAAAACTGGTGAATATTACTGTCTGTAAGTTGCATTTAAATCCCAGTGGCTAGTGAGGGAGAGAAAAGGAGAGGTGAGAAAGAGAATAGAAGCTGACCTACCCCATTCCACAAGCCCAAGTGGCCCGCTACCCACCTGCCTTAAGCAGAGGAAGGGAGGAAAAACTTTACTTTTGAATGAAAGCTGAAGAGATGTTTAATATTGTGGATTTTGCAGTTCCACTTTCTGAACTGAGACTATAGTTTGTAACTAGAGTGACCATAGAGCCAACAGTTACGTAAACTGAGAAAGTTATGAGGTCCATGAAGTCCTCTTTTCAGTCAGAGAGAAAGATCCTCCTCTGAATAACTTTAAAGGGCTATTAGGAGGCAAAGACAAAGTTGAATCCCATAAATCATGGTTGTCTAATATGCTAAGTACATTGACAGAGTATTTCAGAAAGGTAGCCATGAGCGTCAGAATGGGCAGACAAGGAAACAAAGCTAGGGGAGGAGAAAATGACAGGGAGAAAGTGAAGGAAACTAATGAGCAGAGGTTATTAAGATCTTACTAATAGGAAAAGTTGCCGACATGAGTGAACTGAAAGGCTAGAGCTTGGTGTCTTTTTAAGTATATATCTGCAGGTTTAAGGACCAATTTCATATCATTTTCCTTTTAGGTTTTCATCTTTGCAACAAAACTCATTCATGTATTAATATAATCAGTCATTTATGTATTCAACAGATATTGTTAAGTGCCAGCACACTGCTAAGCACTTGAATCTTGTGGTAAATAAGTAAAACACAGCCCCACCCTCCTAGGATTTACAGTTTAACAGGAAAGGGGAAGCAACTAAATACTGGAAGCAATTAATACATGTGCCATGTAACAATATTTTGGTCAATGACACAGTGTGTATACAACAGTGGTCTGAAAAGATTATTCCTGTATTTTTACTGTACCTTTTCTATGTTTAGATAGGTTTAGGTGCACAATACTTAGCATTGTGTTATAATTGTATATAGTATTCTATACAGTAACGTGTTCTACAGGTTTACAGCTTAGGAGCAAATAGGCTACATTATATAGCTTAGGTGTATAGTAGGCTAAACCATCTCAGTTTGTGTAAGTACATTTTACGATGTTCATACAATGATGAAATCACCTAACAATGCATTTCTCAGACTGTATCCCCATCATTAAGTGATGGATAACTGTAGTTTTGTTTTTAATTATATCCATGAAACCTAGCATACTGCTTATTATGTGCTTAATCAATATTGTTAAATTAAAAGACACATTTTATAATGTGTGCATGTGTGTGTATGAATATCAAAACAATCCTTAAAGCTGCTGAAACTTATTTTCTCTGTGGTGTATAGATTAACTTGCAGTTTTCTCAATTAAAGTCTCTAGCAATGTTTGGTCTTGCCTCTGTTCTCTGCATGACTTTTGGGAGTCTAACTGTTTAGAGAAATTCTTATTCACCAAAATGTTCATGGCATTGGAGAACACAGATATGCTTTTATGAAGTGAGGTCTACTTTCCATTAGGAGAATTAGGCTTCCTATGCATGCTAAGGAAGAAGACATGTAGGAGCATGAGCTTTTGGAAAAGTCAGAGCCTAAGGGGTCTGGCTGAGAAGAAGAAAGAAGAAAGGTTGGAGCAGCAAGATGCCAGATGGCAATGCACACCACAATGAGATTCTCTTACCTCTGTGACTCCACAGAACCTTGGAAAATCTATAATGAATATAAATGTGATTGGAAATTTTGTGTAAAATAGTGAAGCTTCTAGATCTGAGGGGCACGGGAGCAGGATAACCCGAATAAATTCAGAAGTAGGGCAGAAAGAGGAGAAAATGTGGTCTAAAAATCATAGCATAATTCTGGGAGTTTGGTAGGCTGAGTCTAAGCAGAGCTACTCATCTCTTTAACCACATAGAAGTTATCAATTAAAAAAAATAACAAAAGACCTACTTGTCATAAGATAGATGGTAGTGGGTACAAGAAAAGGAAAATTAAAGCCAGAGCAATAAACTTACCAGGTGATGCTTTGGAGACTAGGGAAGCTGGTGATTGGATCTAGCCACTAGGAACTAGGGGCTATAGTTTTGAAGGTCTCCTGGAGGCAGAAGATAAGGCTTTGACTTGTGTGAGGCAGTAAGTTGGAACTGAGAACCCAGCATAAAGGCAGAATCTTAGAATTGTTATCTCTCAGTGAAAGGGGAATTAGAAAAATGAAACACTAAAACTAAAAAAAAAAAAATAAAAAATTCCCTTAGAAATCAAAGCTCCAGCCGGGCGCGGTGGCTCAAGCCTGTAATCCCAGTACTTTGGGAGGCCGAGGCGGGTGGATCACGAGGTCAAGAGATCGAGACCATCCCGGTCAACATGGTGAAACCCCGTCTCTACTAAAAGTACAAAAAATTAGCTGGGCATGGTGGCGCGTGCCTGTAATCCCAGCTACTCAGGAGGCTGAGGCAGGAGAATTGCCTGAACCC
>NW_016107510.1:2262595-2287193 GCF_001604975.1 Cebus imitator | reverse complement strand
AAAAAAAAAAAAAAAAAAAGAAATCAAAGCTCCAAAGTTTTTCCATATTCAAATGTGAAGTCTTGATTGACATTCTCGTGGGATTTTATAATGAATAATAATCCTTCACACCAATGAAGTTCTGGTGCATCTAGCAGAAGCAAAACTGTATAGCTATACTTCTGACAGTCCAGGGCGATAAAGAACTACTAACAAGAGCTTGGGATTAAAATTTATAAATCACAGAAGAAAATAATTCACTGTGACCAAGAGTAATTAGCCATAGTGAAGAAGACTGTTAGAACTTTAAGGACTTGAGAAACTAGAATAATATGAAAGATATTATAGAATAGTTATGCTTAACATAATTAAAGTGATAAATGGAGTAAAAACCACAAGGAAAGAATAAGATATTATATAAGAATATGTGAAGTTGAAAAATAAGAAAGAACTCCAAAAAAATGAAGTTTTAAAAAAATTTTTGAAATTTAAAATTCAGTGAAAGAGTTAAACAATAGGTAGATCATAGCTAAAATGAGAGTTACTGAACCGGAAGACAGAGATGGAAAAGCTAACCAAAATGCAGCAAAGATTAAAAAAAATGGAAAATAGGGGAAAAAAGGTTGAGACATAGAAGCAGACTGAATGGACTGAACATGTGTCTAATATGATAAGAGCTGTAGAGGATGAGAAATTGGATTGGAGAAGAGGCAATATCTAAAGAAATGCTTATAATCCAATGTGTGACGGTTATAAGCAGCATATAGTTAAGCTTTGTTTCTCTTTTCAGTATGACAATCTTTGTATTTCTATTGGAATATATATTCTTTTCTTGTGATTAACATAGTTACTGATATATTTGGGTGGATGCTGACCATTATACTACAATAGCTGTTTTCTTTTGGTCTCATTTGTTGTATGTTTCCTTTTTCTTCCTTTGATGAATTAATCAAATATTTCTATTAATTATCTTTTACCTTTATCAGCATGAGACTTATGCATTCCTATGGCTACAGCTGTGCTATCCAGGACCGTTGCCATTAGGTATATGCGGCTCTTTAAATGTAAATCAATTAAAATAAAAAAGAAAATTCAGTTCCTCATGTCAAGTACTCAATAGCCACATGTGTGCAGTGACTCATATATTGGATTGCATATACATAGAACATTTCTACCATTGTTGAAATTTCTATTAGATAACATTGATTTTGATAATCTGTGAGTCTTTTTATGTCATCTGGGCTTTATTTTTGTCTTGTTTCTCCATCTGCCTTTGTAGGGAATAAAAGATTTCTCATCCATCGCAAGTTTCACGGCTGAGGCACTTATAATAAAAGACAGATTAAAATGAGGAAAGCATACAAATGTACTTAATGTAAGTTTTCCATGACACAGGAGCCTTCAGAAATAATGACCCAAAGAAATAAGGAGAACTGTATTTTTATGCTGAGGTTTGCTGAAGAGTGGATAGTCACACAGAAGTGTGAAGAAAAGGTGGTATGATCTAAAGGTTACAAGCTGGGGGTGGAGGGCACACTTGGTAAGCATTGTTTGTTCACATTCTTCTTGGCATCTCTGTATGTTTGAGGATAAGAGGGCTCCTTTCTTCCAGATATAGGGAGGGAGTCTATGGAACTAAGGTCTTATGACCTGCTTCAGGGGAAGATCAGCTAGGTTTTTATGGCCTGCTTCAGGGGAGAAGAGGAAAGGGGAGGGTGAGAGTGTTCTTACTGCTTTTGTTGTTTCCTCAAATCCAAGGTGCCATATTTTGGTGTACTGTGTCCTGAACTCCACCTCCTTCGCATCTTTTTATTAAATGATGAATATTTTATATGAAAAAATTACATGTGTTCAGATGATTTTGTCAGTCCCCAGAAAGTGTTCACCTTGTTCTCTATCAGGAAACTACAGTGAGGAAACTACACTTTAATTTAATCAACAACTGAATTTAACATAAGTTGTCTGAGATACAATTCTTATGAATTCAAATACACATCTTGTTTAACCTCATTGTTGGGGACATAGCCTCAGATAGTCTTAACTGAGAGGCTGGGGTATTTATCTGTTTATTAGGGCCCTTTTTTATACTCTTGTTTATATGCTCTAACTTGGCTCTTTTTCACTGTTATTTTATTATTATCAATGTTTCTGTATAGTTATATCTTTTTCTGTGGCATCAATATGACTACTACTATGCTTCTATCTGTAAATTCTCAATGAAATATAGGGAATGTGTTGGAAAAATTCATAAGATTTAATGACCCTTATTTTGGGCAAACTTCTGAGAGCTATAATAACAGGTAGCATTTATCAAGCATCTATCATATGCCTTGTGTGTTGATATAAGTTGCTTCAAATTATTAATCATAATTCTGCACCATATATATTATTGCCCTAACTTTACTGATGAGAAAGCCAAAACTAAGAATGGTTAGATAACTTCATTTTGGAGAGGATCCAGGGCTGACTAACTTTTAAGTATTCATAGCCATTTTCCACCTATTCTTGAGACGGTAGCAAAACTTTAGGCATACTCTGTTCTTCACTTCCCCTCAAGTTTAACTGCAGAGTCATTTGCTGTAATTCAATTCAGTCTTTCTAGGTGATATCCCAAAGGAATAAAAATAGAAATAGTGACAACAGGCCATCCTTATTGCACTGAGAGGCTCTAAAATCATTTTAATGAGCAAAATCTACTAGTATTAGTAATAGTCTAGTGACCACCAGCATGTTGTCTGCTTCAGGCAAAGTTTAGTTGGCTGGGCAAAAATACAAAAATCACAGATGAGGACTTTTTCATTTAAATAAATTATAGTGCCATAGCATTCATTATCTAGAGTAGCTATTTTTAGCTCAGAGTACCATGCAGAGAAGATGTCAGGCAGAATCTTCTGTCTTACTTGCTGGCTTGGAAGAAAGTTCCGTGACCCCAACGCTGAAAGGAAGATAGGACCTGAAAACCGCTCATCTTCCTCCCTAGCTCCATGCTAAAGTGAAGATGCTGAACTGCCCATCCCTGCTTGTGACTTCTTACTCCCTAGTCTCCTTCTACAGTTCCCTATATATGTATCCCATTCTTTGTGATGTTTTATTCTAATGTGCAATAGAATGATGAGAACCTAAATTATAATGGTAGATATTCTGCAGTGGCTAAGTCAGATCTTAGCAAAGTGATAGTTGAGGAATAATTCTAATTAAAAGAGAACCATAAGATTTGTTTGGGACTGTAACTTTATCTAGAAACATCTAAAAAGTGAGAGTCCAGATATTACAAGAAGGAAATCTAATCCTACGAATGGCTTGCTTCAATATATTCATTGTTCAGAGAATGATGCAATACAATTTTTTTCTGTTGCCATGGGGTCATCTTTTACTCCAAAATGAGTATGGTACCCATCAGATGGGCACCAATAAATTCTTTGTATTTAGTCTGTTACTTTCTGTTGTTTTATTGCCTCTGTTTCTCTACATTCTATCCTCTGTTAGGTTCTGGTAAATTTTGCTACTCCAGGAAACCTATTCTAGATTTCATCTTTGGTTAGCAGTGGTGAATTCCTGTTTTCTTAAATGGACCACCTATAAGGCAAACAAATTTTCCTTTTACATCATAAGGCAGCCTTAGAGCATTCACATAGTTGCATTTTTATGAGAAAAAGACTGCATCAGAGATGAGAATAGAAAGTGACAGAATAAAGGAGACAGAGACCCCTATGCTCCAGAATTATTAATGAAGAGAGCAAGATGGCATGACTAATGGGAGAAGATTTTAAGAAGTGTTTTCTTTTTATGTTACAAATGTGAATTGTTGTACAGCTCCAGGGCTTTAAATCATTTATTTATTCATCCATTCAAAAATGTTTATTAATTATATACTGTGTACCAGGGACTACATCAGACACAAGTAGATATATATTTGGAAAATAAAAAAAAAAGATGGGACTCCTGTATTGGCTAATATACAACCTAGTTTGGAAGTCAAACCGCCAACATGTTAAAAAAAACATAGTAACAAATGCAAAGAAGAAAAGGTAAAGGGTATGGTCACAGGGATTATGTGTAGTGTGGGTGTGTGCATGAATTAAATATACATCAAAATAAAAGTCATAAGCCTATAGATAGCTTTTAAAGCTGTAGAAATTTATGAGATCAACAAGGGAAAGATGAGAGAGAGATAAGAAAAGAGATTCCTAGACTAAGCCTATAAGAAGCAATTTTTATTTTTTTGGTCTAAATAAGGCTAAATCTGGTTTGATCCACTAAGATTGCTTGAAAGTTTGTTATCAGGCATTTTACTTTACAGACTCCTTCCCCTTGCTTGAGTTTTACAAGAACTCTAGGGACTTAAAGGTCCTTAAAGGCAGACACAACAATTCATTTGAGGTTAATCTTTCCAGTCTGTGATTTGTTTCCACTGTACCAAATTTAAACAGGCGGACCCTCACTTAGACTTCAAGGAGTATAGCACTTCTTACCTAATGATAGCCTTCTGCAGTCCTTGCACTACACAGGCAGTTTAGGTGGGATCAGTCCTCACACCCATGGCAAGTAGGTATACATTAAGAGAATCAATAGCCATCAACCTGTCAGATAACACTATAAAGCCTCCAATTCTTCTCTCCTTTCCAAATCTTTGGTTCACTAAATGGACCTAAGTCTTTGAAGCACAAAGACCTATTCAGGGTTGTCTTCAGTGGTAGTGGTTCTCTGCCTAGCAACTCCTCCTCTGGCTCTAAAACACAATATCATTGTTTATTTTTTTCTGAACTGAAAAAGAGCCCATACCTTAGAAATCAAGACTCAGCTACCTCCCTGGGTGGTGAAATGAATGATATATTTTCTTTCTTCCTTATGAATATAGAGTAGCCAGAAACAAGACAAAATTATTACTTCTTCCTTATGAATGTATAGAATCCAGAAACAAAATGAAATCTGTTATATTGTAATCTGCCACTTTAGGTGGCAGAATATATTTTAAATGAGCTTGACTTTAAAATACACAATGCATCACTCGTGGGAATATGAACTAGTACAATATTTCTGGAAATTAAGCTAATAGTATAAGTGTTACCATACCCTGTGAACCAGCAATACCATTTCTGGGTGTGTATTACATGGGAAACTTCCCATGTGAATCTATAAGGATATTCATCACTGATAGTATTCGAAGGTAAGTAACCTAGGTGTTTATCACTAGGGAAATCGATACACAAAATATGAGAGACACATGCTGTAGAAATTTATGCTGCAGATAATATAGCATTAGAAGCAACCGAGTAGATCTATATATAGCCGCATGGATAGATCTGAAAATATAGTGATAAATGGGAAAAATACATAAATTAAAAATACAAACATAAAGCATATTTTATAGGCTGGATAATTATAATCAGCACCTCATTTAAAATGCCCGACTGTTAGCTAGTTGGATGTGTGGGGAAAACCTGTTCATCTAGGATGAAAGGAGAAAATAAGTAATAAAATAAGCGAGGGAACCTGCAAAGACAGCCTGATAATCTTCCATGAATTAAGTAGTACATAATACTTATTTTATTTGTGCCTGATGGAACAAACTAGCTTCAGACATCAACAATGATAACCCAAATTCTTAGAAGAAGTTACATTTTCTTTCTTTTTTTAAACTTTTAGGTTCAGGGGAACATAAGCAGGTTAGTTATGTAGGAAAATTGCATGCCACAGGGATTTGGTACACAGATTATTTCATCACCCAGATAATAAGTATAGTACCTGATATGTGGCATTTCAGTCTTCACCTTCCTCCCATTCTCCACCCTAAAGTAGGCCTGCATTATCTGTTGTTCTCTTCTTTGTGTCTATATGTACTCAATGATTAGCTCCCACTTATAAGTGAGAACACATGGTATTTGGTTTCTTGTTCCTGTGTTAGTTTGCTTAGGACAGTGTTCTCCAGCACCATCCATATTACTGCAAAGGATATAATCTCATTATTTTTTAAGGCTGATTATTATTTCATGGTGTATATATATCACATTTGCTTTATCTAGTCTATCATTGATGGGCATTTAGGTTGATTCCATGTCTGTGTTATTGATAATAGTACTGTGATGAGCATACATGTGTATGTGCCTTTATGGTAGAGTGATTTATATTCCTTTGGGTATAGACCCAATAATGGGATTCCTGGGTCAAATGGAAATTTTGTTTTAAATTCTTTGAGAAATCGCCAAACTGTTTTCCACAATGGCCGAACTAACTTACATTCTCATCAACAGTGTGTAAGTGCTCCCTTTTCTCTATAACCTTGCCAGCATCTGCTAGTTTTTAACTTTTTAATAATAGACATTCTGACTAATGTTCAATGGTATCTCATTGTGGTTTTGATTTGCACTTCTCTAATGATGTGATGTTGAGCATTTTTTCATATGCTTCTTGGCCACCTGTATGTCTTCTTTTGAAAAGTGCTCATGTCCTTTTCCCACTTCTTAACGGGATTGTTTGTTTTTGGCTTGTTAACTTGTTTAAGTCCCTTATGGATTCTAGATATTAGATCTTTGTTGGATGTATAGATTGTAAATATTTTCTCCCATTCTGTAGATTATCTGTTTAACCTGTTGATAGTTTATTTTGCTGTACAGAGCTCTTTAGTTCCCACTTGTACACTTTTGCTTTTGTCACAGTTGCTTTGGCATCTTCATCATGAAATCTTTGCTAGGTCCTATGTCCAGAATGATAATTCCTAAGTTATCTTCCATGATTTTTATACTTTTAGGTTTTGCATTTAAGTCTTTAATACACTTTGAGTTACTTTTGTATATGGTTCAAAGAAGGGGTCCAATTTAAATCTTCTGCATATGGTTAGCAAGTAATTCCAGCACCATATAATGAATAGGGGGTCCTTTCCCCATTGCTATTGCTTGTTTTGGTTGACTTTGTCAACAATCAGATGATTGTAGGTATGTGGCATTATTTTTAGGCTCTCTATTCAGTTCCATTGGTCTATGTGTCTATTTTTGTACCAGTTCTATACTTTTTAAATTACTGTAGCCTTATAGTATAGTTTGAAGACAAGTAATGGGATATCTCCAGCTTTGTTCTTTTTCTTTAGGATTGCCTTAGCTATTTGGGCTCTTTTTTTATTTTAAATTAATTTTAAAATAGTTTTAAAAAATTCTGGGAAGAATTCCATTGGTAGTTTGATAGGAATAGCATTGAATCTGTAAATTGCCTTGGGCCATTTTAACAACATTAATTCTTCCTATCAATGAGGATGAAATGTTTTTCATTTGTTTGTGTAAACTCTAATTTCTTTCACTAGTGTTTTATAATTCTCCTTGTAGAGATCTTTTGCCTCCCTGATTAGCTGTATTCCTAGGTATTCTTTTTTCTTTTTGTGGATATTGTGAACAGAATTAAGTTTCTGATTTGCCTCACAGCTTGGTTGTTGTTGGTGTAAAAACTGTAGGCCGGCTACCAGTTTTTGTACATTGATTTTGTATCCTGAAACTATGCTAAAGTTGTTTGTTCACTTAAGGAACTTTTGGACAAAGACTGTGGGGTTTTCTAGTTATAAAATATCATCTGCAAACAGAAATAGTTTGACATCCTCTCTTACTGTTTGGTTGCCTTTTATTTCTTTCTCTTGCCTAATTGCTCTGGCTAGAACTTCCAGGACTATGTTGAACAGGAGTGGTAATAGAGGGCACCCTGTCTTGTTCCAATTTTCAAGGGGAATGCATCCAGCTTTTGCCTATTTAGTATGATGTTGGCTGTGGGTTGGCATAGATGGCTCTTATTGATTTGAAGTATGTTCCTTCAATGCCTAGTTTGTTGAGGTTTTTGTTTGTTTATTTGTTTGTTTTTTCAACATGAAAGGATGTTGAATTTTAGTAAAACGCTTTTCTGCAGCTATTGAGATAATCATGTGTTTTTTGTTTTTGCCTCTGTTTAGGTAATGAATTACATTTATTGATTTGTTTATGTTGAATCAACTTGTATCCCAGGGATAAAGCCTGCCTGATTGTGGTGGATTAGCTTTTTGATATGCTGCTGAATTCAGTTTGCTAGTATTTTGTTGAGTATTTTTGTATCTAAATTTGGTCAATAATCCAGGTCAGGAATAATGGCCTGGAGTTTTCCTTTTTGGCCACGTTTCTGCCAGGTTTTGGTATCAGGATGAAGCTGGCCTTATAGAATGAGTTAGGGAGGAGTCCTTTCTTCTCAGTTTTTAAAAATAGCTTCAGTAGAAATGGTACCAACTCTTCTTTATATATCTGGTAGAATTCAACTGTGAATTTTTCTGGTCCTGGGCGTTTTCTGGTTGATAGGCTTTTTATTACTGATTCAATTTTGAAACTTGTTATTGGTCTGTTCAGAGATTCAATTTCTTCCTAGTTCAGTCTTGGGAGATTCTATGTTTCCAGAAATTTATTCATTACATCTAGATTTTCTAGTTTGATTGCATAATGACATTCATAGTAGTCTCTGAGGGTTGTTTTGTATTTCTGTGGGTATGGTGGTAACAACCTCTTTGTCATCTCTGACTGTGTTTATTTGGATCTTCTTTTCTATTAGTATAGCTAGTGATCCATCTGTCTTCTTTATTCTTTCAAAAATTAAGGATTCATTGATCTTTTTCATGTTTTTAGAGAGAGAGTCTCAATTTTCATCAGTTCTGCTTTAATTTTGGTTAATGTTTTATCTTCTGCTAGCCTTGTGGTTGGTTTGCTCTTGTTTCTCTAGTTTCTTTAAGGGTGATAGTAGATTGTTAATTTGAGATTTTTCTAACTTTTCGATGTGCACATTTAGTGCTATAAACTTCCCTCCTAACATTGCCTTATCTGTGTCCCAGAGATTCTTTGTTCTCCTTAATTTCAAAGGATTTCTTGATTTCTACCTTAATTTTGTTGTTTACCCAAAGTCATTCAGGAGTAGGCTAATTTTCATGTGACTGCTTTTGAGTGATCTTCTTAGCATTGATTTCTATTTTAATTGCTCTGTGGTCCCAGAGTGTGGTTGGTATAATTTCATATTTTTAGATTTGCTGAGGATTTTTAATGGCCAATTGGGTGGTTGATTTTAGAGTATTGCCATGTGCAGATGAGAAGAATGTATATTCTGTTGTTTTAGGGTGGAGAGTTCTTTAGATGTGTATTAGGTCTATTTAATCAAGCGTTGAGTTCTGGTCTTGAATATCCTAGTTAGTTTTCTGCCTTGATGATCTGCCTAATACTGTCAGTGGCTATTGAAGTCTCACTCTATTATTGTGCAGTTATCTAAGTCTCTCTGTAGGCCTCTAAGAACTTGTTTTTATGAATCTGGATGCTCCTGTGTTGGGTGCATATATATTTAGAATAGGTAAGTCTTTTTGTTAAATTGAACTCTTTACCGTTATGTAATGCTCTTCTTTGTCTTTTTTGATCTTTGTTGATTTGCATTCTGCTTTGTCTGAAATCAGTATAGCAGCTCCTGCTCTGTTTTGTTTTCTGTTTGCTTGGTAGATTTTACTCCATCCCTTTACTTTGAACCTATGGATGTCATTGCATGAGAGATGGATCTCTTGAAGACAGCATACCATTGGATCTTGCTTATTTATCCAACTTGCCACTTGGTACCTTTTAACTGGGACATTTATCCCATTTATATTCAAGGTTAATATGGATATGTGTAGATTTGATCCTGTCACCATGTTTTTAGCTGGTTGTTATGCAGACTTATTTGTGTGGTTACTTAATAGTATCAAAGTTCTATGTACTTTAGTGTGTTTCTGTAGTGGCCAGTAACAGTCTTTCCTTTTCATATTTAGTGCTTCCTTCAAGACCTCTTGTAAGACTGGTCTGGTGGTAACAATTCCCTTGGCCTTTGCTTGTCTGAAAATAACCTTATTTGTCTGCTTATGAAGCTTAATTTGGCTGGATATGAAATTCTTGTTTGGATTTTTTTTCTTAGATGTAGTTTCACTCTTTGTTGCCCAAGCTTGAGTACAGTGGTGCGATCTTGGCTCACTGCAACCTCTGCCTCCTGGGTTCAAGCAATTCTCCTGTCCCAGCCTTCTGAGTAGCTGGGATTACAGGCACCCACCAACACACCCAGCTAATTTTTGTATTTTTAGTAGAAATGGGGTTTCACCATGTTGGCCAGGCTGATCTTGAGCTCCTGACCTCAGGTGATCCACCTGCCTCGGCTTCCCAATGTGTTGATATTACAGGCATGAGCCACCACACTCAGCCTGTAATTATTATTATTATTTTTAAGAATGCTGAGGGACAGGTGTGATGACTGACACCTGTAATCCCAGCACTTTGGGAGGCCAAGGCAGGCAGATCACCTGAGGTCAGGAGTTCGAGACCAGCCTGGCCAACATGGCAAAACCCCATCTCTACTTAAAATAGAAAAATTAGCTAGGCATGTTGGCAGGTGCCTGTAATCCCAGCTACTCAGGAGTCTGAAGCAGAATAGCTTGAACCCAGGAGGCAGAGGTTCAGCGAGCTGAGATCATGCCACTGCACTCCAGCCTGGGTGACAGAGCAAGACTCTGTCTCAAAAAAAAAAAAAAAAAAAAAAAAAAGAATGCTGAATACAGGATCCCAGTCTCTTCCAGCTTGTAGGGTTTCTGCTGAAATGTCCACTGTTAGCCTGATGGAGTTTCCTATGTAGGTTACCTGCCTCTTCTCTCTAGCTGGCTTTAATATTTTCTCTTTCATTTTGTCATTGGGGAAACTGATGACTCTGTGTTTTGAGGACAGTCATCTGTGTACTATCTCATAAGGGTTTTCTGCATTTCTTGAGTTTGGATGTTGGCTTCTCCAGTGAGATTGGGGAAAGTTTCATGGATGATATCCTGAAATATGTTTTCCAAGTCACTTGCTTTCTCTTTCTGTCTTTCAGAGATGCTAATGAATAGTAGATTTGGTCCTTTACGTAATCTCACATTTTTCGGATGTTCTGTTCATTCTTCTGTCTTTATTTTTGTCCTACTGAATTACCTCAGCTAACAGATCTTTGAGCTCTGAGACTTTTTCCTCATCTTGGTCAATTCTGCTGTTAATACTTGAGATTTTATTCTGAAATTCTTGAGTTTTTCAGCTCTATCAGATCAATTCAGTTCTTTCTTAAAATGGCCATTTTGTCTTTCATCTCCTGTATTGTTTTATTGTATTCCTTAGAATCCTTGGATTAGGTTTTGATTTCCTTCCAAATCTCTTGATGATCTTCATTTCTAACCATATTCGGAATTATATTTTGGTAATTTCAGCCGTTTCAGACTGGTTAAGAACCATTGCTGAAGAACTAGTGCAGTTGTTTGGTGGTAAGAAGAAACTCTGGCTTTTGGAATCACCAGAGTTCTTGTTCTCCTTCTTTCTCATCTGTGTGGACTGACGTTCCTTTAATGTTCAAAGTTGCTTTGCTTTCCTATGGATTTTTTTTTCTATTATCTTCCTTGATGCCCTTGGGGGTTTCATTGTGATATAAGGTTTGTGCAGTCTACTGTCTTCATTTCTAAAATATATTAGAGGTCAAGTCTCAGCTTAGCACTCCTAGGCTACATGTTCTAACCCCGGCTAGCTGGTATAGGACCCCCGACATTGTTCTCTGGTCCCTTGAGGTTAGGAACTTGCTGTGCTGAGGGACTGAGGTATTCCCAGACCACTGCCACAACACTCTGATGGATGATACCAACCAGTGCTTTGTCAGGGCAGTTACAGCAGGATCTGTGCTTGTTCACATGTGCCAGCAGTGGCTGTGCAGTGGGGTGAATGCTTGTCAGCTGGGATTGGGCACCTGGCTGCTTGGCCCAAGGTGTGCATTCACAGTGAATGGAACAGTGAAACTAGGGCAGGGGAACAAGGCCATTGGCATCAGTGTGCATGTTTGCACTGGTGGTGATTGGTGTGGGAGTGGGTGCTGGTGGATGCAGAACTGTTGGCCTCCATGGAGGGCAATTGTGTCAGTGGTGGTGGTGATGCAGTTCAGGGGAGGTTTGGCCTTTGTTTGCATGTTGGTGCTGGCAATGGTGGTGTGAGGGTGGGGTACGCTCATGCCAGCAGCAGTAGTGCAGTGGGGTGCACTGCATGCCAACTGGAAAAGGAAGGCAAGGTCTACTCATGTGTAGACAAAGAAGTGGGGGTGTGGCTGTGGGTGATTGTGTACTGGCAAAGCAGCTCAGGAGAGGCTGTGGTGGTAGGAGAGTGAGGGTGGGCTGGTACATGTCTATCTGCATGTCACTCTTCTGGAGCTCTCTCTCATGGTCAGTTGCAGTCTGCCATTGGTGGATCTAGGAGGCAGCACCCTAGGAGGCACCATGGTTGGGCATCTGAGGCTGCACTGCAGATGGGTGTGGCCAGGCTGGGACCCTGGAAGAGGCCAGCAGATAGGGTGGTGCTTAGATTTGATTGGCCCCATCTCATGGGCAAGACCACCCTGCTCTGTTTCGGGTTGGACAACTCTTCCATGCTAAAGTCTTCTAGAGGAGCATGGTGAGCATTGGGAGATAGGCATCCTGATCATACTCCACTGCGGATGGTCTTACACCAAACCCTCTGGGCTCTGCACATGCAAGAGTTGTGTCCCTACCACCTCTCTAAGCGGCTCTCTCTGCCAGCTCAGGTGTCTGTGGGTATCATGGGGCCTCCTGCTGCCAGGGTTCCAGAGGCCCATGACAATTATGAATTGCTCTTCACCTGTTCATCTTTTTCCCAGTAGTCGTTGGAGGCTAAGAATGAATACTGGTGCATGGTAGCCCTGTGTAGTGTGCCCAGCTTTCTTCCCTTCTGTAGAAGTTATATTTTCTAATCTTGATACATGGAAGAAATTCTTTGGCCATGTTCTTTAGATGAGGGCTGTATTACTTCATTGGGTTTAATCACATTTAAGTTTATTGGCAAGTCTTGAATTCTGAGAAAGTATGCTTGAATGGTTTCTTCAGAGATATATATTAGCAGGTATTTTATAAAAATCAACTTTGTTGATATGTAATTTACATGCAATAAATTTTATCCAATTTTAAGTTCAGTGGATCTTGACAAATGTCTTCATCTTTGTAATAGCCTCCCCCACGGGGATATAGAACGTCTCTGTTATTCCCAGACAATTTTCCTGAGGCTTTTGCCAGGCAATCTCCCACTCCAATTTGCAGCCCAGACAACAATCACTATACATTAGTTTTACCTATCTTAGAATTTTATATAAATTGTATCATACAGTATGATTTTTGACTGCCTTCGTTGGCTTAGTATAATGTTTTTGAGAGTCATAGATGTTGACTCTCGAATTGTATGTATTAGTGGTTTATAGCATTTTACTATTTAGTGGTATGTCAATGTATAAAAATGCCACAATTTGTTAATCCTGATGTAACCTGTTGATTTATATTTAAGTTATTTGTAGCTTTTGGCTACTATAAATAAATCTTTAAAAATATTTTTGTGCAAGCCTTTGTGCTGACATATGCTTATAAATATATTTTTCTATTTGATGTTAGCAGAGATTATTATAATTATTTTGATTATTATGATTATTATTTTGGATCTAGATATTCAAATTTTCCAACATCGTTTGTTGCAAAGGCTATTTTTCCCCATTGCATTACCTTGAGATGTTTGTTTAAAACAGTTATGTTTTAACAATATGCCTATGTGGGTTTATTTCTGGATTCCTTTTTGTTCCACTGATCTGTAGGTAGCATATTGTCCTTATTAATATAGTTTTGGAATAAGTCTTCACATTAACTATGCAAGCCCTCCAAAATTGTTCTTTATTTTTAAAACTGTTTTTGCTATTCTGGCTCTTTTGCATTTCTATATCAATTTTAGGATTCCCTTGTCAATTTCTCCAAAAATCTTCCTGGACCTTTGCTTGGTATTGTTTTGACTCTATGTGTCTACAGAGAATTGATATCTTAAAAAATATTAAATCCTCCAACCACAAACATGGCATATCTATTTCTCTATTTATATATATTTCCTTTAATTTCTCTCAAGATTGTTTTACAGTTTCAGTGCCCAATTTTTTTTTCTTTTTGGAGACGGAGCTTTGCTCTTTCACCCAGGCTGGAGTGAAGTGGCGCAATCTTGGCTTACTGCAACCTCTGCTCCCCCAGGTTCAAGCGATTCTCCTACCTGAGCCTCTGAGTAGCTGGAATTATAGGCACCCGCCACTACGCCCAGCTAATTTTTGTATTTTTAGTAGAGATGGGGTTTTGCCACATTGGCCCTTATTTCTAAGTAATTTTTATTTTATTACCTAAGTAATTTTTATTTTCTTGATATTGTCATAAGGTGTGTATTTTATTAAATTTCTTTTAAAAATTATTTTGTTTTTAGCATATAGAACTATAATTGATTTTTAAATCTTGGCTTTGCATCCTACACACTTGCTAAATTCACTCATTAATTCTAGTAGTTTTCTGTACGTTATGTAGAATTTTCTATTTATGTAATAATATCTATCTATAAGAACAGTTTACTTATTTGTTTGCAATTGTTTTGTTGCCAATTGTACTAGCTAGGACACTTATTAACTATGATGCTACATAGAAGGTGACTTAGTTTCTTCCTGATCTTAGAGACATCATCCTTGCTTATTCTGCATTAAGAATTATGTAGTAGTAGGGTTTGTACTAAATGTTGGCAAAGGTTATTATTATTACTATTATTTTGCATATGTATATTCATTTTTTCCAGTATCATTTGTTGAAAAGATTATCTTTTCCCCATTTTATTATGTTGAGATATTTGTTTAAAACAATCGTGTTTTCTGCTTAGTTCTGTTACCTTCTCTCTGGTGGTCTGCCTCACAAATTTGAGGTGCTTAGCCTCCCAAACTCTGATCTCCACCTCAACAGTTCTGTAGATGAGTCTTCCCTGCTTGGCTTACACTTCTCCACTTTGTGATCCAGACAGTTCTTCAGGGTAGAAACTGGGGGTAAGTAAAGGGATCACAGTCCTACACTGCCTGTTGTCTAAAGTCTGAAAATAGTTCTTTTACAAGTTTTGTTCACTTTTTGTTTGTTTACAATGAAATACCTAGTCCAGCATTAGTTACTCTGTCAGACCAGAAGAGGATGGTTTTTCTGTCCTAGAAGTCTATAGTCATCTTCTCTTAGGCCAGAATTACTTATATTTTCTTATTAATTTCTGAACCAATCACCAGCAAGTGGCATGAGATGATGATGATAATGATGATGATTATTATTATTTTGCCATTTTTGGTGCAAGTCTAACAGTAAGCAGAGTCCACTCATGCAGTTGAGGATGGCAAAGGCCACATTCTATTTTTATTTATTTATTTATTGTTGAGATGGAGTTTTACTCTGCCGCCAAGGCTGGAGTGCAGTGGTGCAATCTCGGCTCACTGCAGCCTCCACCTCCTGGGTTCAAGTGATTCTCGTGCCTCGGCCTCCTGGGTAGCTGGGACTACAGGAGCGCACCACCACTCCCAGCTAATTTTTCCATTTTTTTGGTGGAGATGGTGTTTTGCCATATTGGCCAGGCTGGGCTCTCACTCCTGACCTCAAGTGATCCGCCAGCCTTGGCCTTTCAAAGTGCTGGATTACAGGTGTGAACCACCATGCCCAGCCAAAGGCTAAACTTTAAAAGAGTGCTTAGCAAAGGGATACAAGGGAAATTTTTTGGCCAAGTGAAATGTTTTGTATCTTGGTGGTAGTGCTGAATACATGACTTTATATTTTCAAAATTCATCAAATTATAAACTTAAAATTGGTAAATTTTATTGCTGCTAAATTATACCTTCATAAAGCCATTTAAAAAATATATATTATCACCTGCCTTTGTTGTATATACAGAAAACTGTATTTTAAAAGGTACAGATATCAATAGAAAAAAGAGCCTGAGCCCGTCTCTCAGCCTCACTGTGAGCCTTATACAGGGTAATATTTTAACTGTAGAATGCCTAGTAGCCAAAAATACTCTAGAGTAGTTTCCTAGGCCAGAAGCCTTGAGAGCTTTTTTCTTGCATTCTGTCTCTTATTTTATTTTATTTTTATTTTTTATTACTGTAATCTCCCAGGTAGGCAAGTTCTTTCTCTCTCATACCCTACTTGAAGAGAAAGCACCTTCCTCTCTCTCTAATGGAATGGCCTCTTTTTTTCTTAACAGGGGTCCACCCTCCTTAGTCTCCCTTAATAGCCTGCAGACTTAAACAACATAGAGTAGTGTCTTAGTTTATCTTCCTGGAGAAACAGTGTTTTGTTTAGTACCAGAAGTGTCTTATCTTGTTTTACTCAGGATCATTGGTGAAAGAAATCCATTATAACTTTGAAGTTATTGCCCTGTTAGTGGACTGATTGCCTGCAGTGCATCACCTCCTCTTTTTCCTGCTTAGTAGAACTCTGAATGTTTTCCAGTATCTACTATACTTTCATGCAGCTTATGTGACTCAAGAGAAATTGACCTCTTTCCATGTAATATGAGTTCAATAAATCTTCGTTGAATAAATTGCATTTGTTAAACTTTATTTTAACTTTTCATTTGATCTCCTGTTTCCCCTAGTGTGACATGATTTGGATGTTTGTCTCCTCCAAATCTTATGTTGAAATATGATTCCCATTGTTGGAGGTGGGGCCTGGTGGGAGGTGATTAGATCATGGTGGTGGATCCTTCATGTATAGTTTAGCACTATCTCCTTGGTGATAATGGAGATCTCATTCAGTTCAGGCAAGATCTTGTTGTTTAGAAGTCTGGGGTCCCTCCACCTGACCTAGCTCCCTTGATCCCACTCCTGCCATGACGAGCTTGTTCTCCCTCTGCCCTCTGCCGTGATCTAAAGCTTCCTAAGGCTCTCACCAGGAGCAGATGCTGTAGCCATGCTTGTACAGCCTGCAGAACTATAAGCCAATTAAACCTTTTTTTCTTTATAAGTTACTCAGTCTCAGGTATTCCTTTATAGCAATGTAGCAATGGTCTAACTCACTTACGACTGTCTTACCGTTAACATAGTGTATAAAGCCAAGAGACAGAGGCTCTGAAGATATGAGAGACCTAAAAAGAAAAACCCAAAACCAGAAATGAGGCTTTGTGTTCATAGCATTGGTTAGGTTTTGCTGCAGTCACAATTATTTCCCAGGTATTGGCAGCTTTAAAAAAGGTTTATTTCCAGTATTTACATATTCCTTGGAGGTTAATGATGAGGAGTTGAGGGTTCTGGGCTTCACAAAGTCACTTAAGAACCCAGGCTGATAGAACCTCTGCCATGTCTTATTTGTACCATGTAGAAAACACAGCTTTCCTGATTGCCAAGGCAATTGGGGAAAAGAAAGCCTGAAGATTGGGCACAGACTTTTCTCCGACTCACTATTTACCTTTCACTGGGCTGGACTAATCATATAGCTTTTCAGCTGAAACATGCAGCTTTCTATTTGCCCAGAGGAGAGGAGGGCTAGTGATTGGTAGATATTATTTTGTCTACCAAAATATAAAAATAAAGCTGAAAAGTCAAGTTAATACATTCAAATTAATAAAAATCCAAAATAAAATCCACATTAATAGTTCATTAAATGTTACTTCATCATTAAATGGGGGCATTCATAAATATTTCATTGCATTTCAAAAAGTTTGTTTTTTATTTCAAAAACTTCAGTATGTGTAATGCTATAAAATCATAATTATAAATTATATGTTACTTATATCCAATAATGTCAGACATAAAATTGTCAAACTTTTATAACTTTTTCTGCTGCATTTAAAAATGTTTAATATGATGTGTGATATGGCCTCCAAAATTAAAACAGCCCAATAAAGTATTTTAATACTGTTAGTAGGCAGTAAATGCCATGAAGGCTTGATCTTTTTCTTCTGTTACTTATTCCAGGCACAATTCTAACATGGTGAAGAAGCTCATCAATATTTGTTGATACAGAAGGAGCAGGATTGAAAAAAAAATTGTTGAACTACTGAACAAAACCATAAAATAATTTAGTCTTCACTTTTGAGGAAAGTGTAATCCCAATGAAGAAACTGATGAGTTCAATACATTTCTGTGAATGTTAGCTGTCAAAGTCCCAGTAGAAAAAAGCTGGCAAACACACAAATTGAACAGTTTGAGGAGAATTTAATGAAGATGTAGACAGATCTGATGTGGGGAGGAGAAAAAGCAGGTGCTGGAAAGAGGGCCACTTACAGCAAAGGTGACTTTGGGTTGAGAAACTCAGCCAGCCTGCAGACATTTTCCAATTCAGATAGAAAAGGTGAGGTGGAAAAGTATATGCTAGGCAGAGGGAATAAGATTTTACATGGCAGAGAGGGGTGGAAACACCGAATATGCTGAATTGATGGTGAAGTGCAGAATTGGAAGCTGACAGAGGTGGCTGGGCGCAGTGGCTCACGCTTGTAATTTCAGCACTTTGGGAGGCTGAGTGGGCAGATCACTTGAGGTCAGGAGTTTGAGACCAGCCTGGCCAACATGGTGAAACCCCATCTCTACTGAAAATACAAAAATTACCTGGGTGTGGTAGTGCATGCCTGTAATCCCAGCTACTTGAGAGACTGAGGCAGAGGAATTGTTTGAACCTGGGAGGCCGAGGTTGCAGTGAGCCGGTATTATGCCATTGCACTCCAGCCTGGGCAACAGAGCGAGACTCCATCTCAAATAAAACAAAACAAAGAAGTAGGCAGAGCCAGAAGGTTCTGGAGTAGGGTGGAGAAGCAGATAGGAGCTGCAATGTGAAGCGTCTTTGGAAACAGATGTCCCGCTGTAGGTATGGCCTATTGACTGATTAGAAAACCAGACCCTTCAAAACATTCCTGAACAATGTAAGCTTCTCCCTAGTAAAAGCAGAAATATAACCACAAAGGCTGATACCAGAGAGATTTTACAGGTTACCTTTTACCTTCTTTTTCAAAATATAGTTCAAAGGTATTTTTTCCTCAGTCCAGTTTCAAAAATTCCCTCCTCATAAATTGAGAGTCTGAGCCAGGAATATGTCTGAATGTAGCCCTCACTATGTGATGGCAAGAGAATATCTGGGTGGAGGGTAGTTGATAAAGGATCTATTTTGAGAAGAAAGTAGGGGAAGAAACAAGAGTCTGACAGATGAATCTTGAGTCTCTGGACCCAATATCCTGGAACTAGAGCTGCAGTTTATCATGGTCCCATCCATTTTCCAGAGTTGCCTTGACTTGTGGTGCCCTGCCTTGGTTTAAGGCTCTGATTCAGTCACTACGGTTTATTAGGTAGGGCTTCCCAGGAATTGATGCTGCTTGTCTGTGGCTTCCACTCCAGCCAGGTGCAGGCAATTGCCAGTCCCATCAGTTGATAGAAGAGCCATAATAGGAAGTTTATGAGTTTGCTCCCTAGTATCCATCCAAAGGACAGGAAGCCGAATGCGAGCATCCTAGACATGAGTGGGTCACAGGAGGGTAAATGTGTAGACAAGCTTACTTGCAGTTGCTCTTTTTAGTGTCTGCAGACTTCAGCTCCCTACTGGACTTACATTGTTGGGCTCAGCTCTCTCTTCCAGAGCCTTTTTAGTTCTCCCATGTTCCTGTTTATCTGTTACATGGCAGATTCTCAGCTTGTTTACTGTTCAGCCCTATCATTGTTACTATTTGGAAAGTTCTTTGGTTCAACAAAACTACCGTAGGCCAGACTTGAAATAAGTTTCACCTCGAAGGGGATAAGCCAGGAAAAATAGCATGCCAGGAGGGCAGTGAAATGTTTCTGTTTGGTGGGAGAAGTCTTCACAGCAATACAGTTTTCCAGGAGCCAGCCGTTTTCTTTCCCTACCCCTATCCCAAGTTTTAGCTCATTTATGAAGAGAGGAGATCCAATTGGATCAGTACCATATTCAACCTAGCTTCAAGACCTTGGATCAAAAATATGACCTACTATCATATATTACTGTCTCAGGCACAGTTTCCAGGATTCTTGGAAGGAACATGTTTGGTTATAAGAACTATCGCTTTTAGAGAAGTCTGAAGATGTGGATTCCAATAAAGTATTTATAGTTCATACACATAACTTCCACTCCTAATGTTATTGTATATAAATCAGAGGTTTTTTTTTTTTTTTTTCTTTTTACCAAAAGCACGTTGCTTGGTAACAGAGTTGCTCTTCTGCCTTTATTAGGTTTCCAGGGGAACAGTGCTAAAATGTTAACCCCAGGTCAAATTTCTGGAAAAAGAGAAAGGGTATTATTAACCATGCATCCATAGATGGATAGGATAGGATATCATTTGAGAAAAGACTTGAAGGAGGAGAGGGAGTTAGCCATGTGGCTTTCTGAGAAAATTCTCTAGGCAGAAGGAACAATCAGTTTAAGTACCTGAGGTGGAGGCATGTCTGTGAAGGGTGAGGAACACCAGGGATGTCAGTGCCTCTTGAGTAGAGTCAATGAGAAGAGTGGTAGGAGCTGGTGAGAGGTAAGTGGCGAGGATATAGGCTAAGTAGTGCCTCTTAGGACATTGTAAGAAACTGGATATTTCTTTGAGTAAAATAAAAAGATATTAGAGAGTTTTGAAGAGTGAGGAAATCTGTCTGGTATTTTAAAAGGTCCATTCTAGCTATTGTCTTGAAAATAGATTGTAGCAAAGGGTAGAAGCATGATGACTTATAGAAGGTTGTTGTAATAATTTGGTGTGGACAGTGGCTTGGATTCCTGTAATAGCAGTTGAAGTGAGGGGATACTAACTAATCACTCTTAATATAGACAAAGCATGTAGTTTAGCTATTCATTCTCTATCAAATACAACCTTTAAAGCTTATTCAGTTGTCTGTATAAATGAATGTAGTGCGTAAATAACATCAGCAGTGCATCCTGAGAAATTGGAAAAATGACCTGTAAATGTTCAGGCTTTGAGAGTGAAGCAAGTAAAAATAGTAAACCCATGCTGCCCAAATTGAAACATGAAAATCACAGAGAACTTCGTTGTCATATGAGAGGTCAATGCTGCTGTCTCCAAGTGTATGGAAAGTTTATTATGTTTCTTTGATGAAAATTGTGGCCAAACCCAGGTATTTACATGTCCTCTCATCTCTGTTCGAGTGCCGCATTCCCTTTCTGGCCCCAGTGTATGATGCTCCCCTCCCTGTGTCCATGTGTTCTCATTGTTCAACACCCACCTATGAGTGAGAACATACGGTGTTTGATTTTCTGTTCTTGTGTCAGTTTGCTGAGAATGATGGTTTCCAGGTTCATTCATGTCCCTATAAAGGACCTGAACTCATCGTTTTTAATGGCTGCATAATATTCCATGGTGTATATGTACCACATTTTCCCTGTCCGGTCTATCATCGATGGGCATTTGGGTTGGTTCCAAGTCTTTGCTATTGTAAACAGTGCTGCAATGAACATTTGTGTGCACGTGTCCTTATAGTAGAATGATTTATAATCCTTTGGATATATACCCAGTAATGGGATTGGTGGGTCAAATGGAATTTCTATTTCTAGGTCCTTGAGGAATCGGCACACTGTCTTCCACAATGGTTGAACTAATTTACACTGCCACAAACAATGTAAAAGTGTTTCTATTTTATCACATCCTCTCTAGCATCTGATGTCTCCAGATTTTTTGATGATCGCCATTCTAATTGGCATGAGATGGTATCTCAATGTAGTTTTGATTTGCATTTCTCTAATGACCAGTGATGATGAGTATTTTTTAATATGTTTGTTGGCCTCATATATGTCTTCTTTTGAAAAGTGTCTGTTCATATCCT
Source organism: Cebus imitator (assembly GCF_001604975.1). Lineage (NCBI taxonomy): Eukaryota > Metazoa > Chordata > Mammalia > Primates > Cebidae > Cebus > Cebus imitator. The sequence goes on along the minus strand of NW_016107510.1, from coordinate 2,265,566 downwards.
TTGCCCACTTTTGAATGGGCTCGTTTGTTTTATTCTTGTAAATCTGTTTTAGTTCTTTGTAGATTCTGGATATTAGCCCTTTGTCAGATGGGTAGATTGCCAAAATTTTTCCCATTCTGTTGGTTGCTGGTTCACTCTAATGATTGTTACTTTTGCTTTGCAGAAGCTCTGGAGTTTAATTAGATCCCATTTGTCTATTTTGGCTTTTGTTGCCAATGTTTTTGGTGTTTTAGTCATGAAGTCCTTGCCTATGCTTATGTGCTGAATGATTTTGCTTAGGTTTTCTTCTTTATGGTTTTAGGTCTATGTTTAAGTCTTTAATCAATCAGGAGTTAATTTTAGTGTAAGGTATCAGGAAGGGGTCCAGTTTCTGCTTTTTGCACATGGCTAGCCAGTTTTGCCAACACCATTTACTAAACAGGGAATATTTTCCCCATTGCTTGTTTTTGTTAGGTTTGTCAAAGATGAGATGGTTGCAGATGTGTGGCATTACCTCTGAGGCCTCTGTTCTGTTCCGTTGATCTACATGTCTGTTTTGGTACCAGTACCATGCTGTTTTAATTGCTGTAGACGTGTAGTATAGTTTGAAGTCAGGTAGCGTGATGCCTCCAGCTTTGTTCTTTTTGCTTAGAATTGACTTGGCTATGTGGCTCTCCTTTGGTTCCATATGAAGTTTAAGGTGGTTATCTCCAGTTCTGTGAAGAAGGTCATTGGTAGCTTGATAGGGATGGCATTGAATCTATAAATTACTTTGGGCAGTATGGCCATTTTCATGATGTTGATTCTTCCTAACCATGAACATGGAATATTTCTCCATCTGTTTGTGTCCTCTCTTATTTCATTGAGCAGCAGTTTGTAGTTCTCCTTGAAGAGGCCTTTACATCCTTTGTTAGTTGTATTCCTATTTATTTTATTCTCTTTATAGCAATTGTGAATGGCAGTTTGTTCTTGATTTCGCTCTCTTTAAGTCTGTTATTTGTGTATAGGAATGCTTGTGAATTTTGCACATTGATTTTGTATCTTGAGACTTTGCTGAAGTTGATTCAGGAGATTTGGGGCTGAGACAATGGGGTCTTCTAAATATACAATCATGTGATCTGCAAATAGAGACAACTTGATTTTCTCCTTTCCTAGTTGAATACCTTTATTTCTTTTTCTTGCCTTATTGCTCTGGCTAGAACTCCCAATACTATATTTAATAGGAGTGGTGAGAGAGAGCATCCTTGTCTAGTGCCGGATTTGTAAGGGAATGCTTCCAGTTTTTGCCCATTCAGTATGATATTGGCTGTTGGTTTGTCATAAATAGCTTTTATTATTTTGACATATGTTCCATTGATACGTAGTTTATTGAGAGTTTTTAGCATAAAGTGCTGTTGAATTTTGTTGAAGGCCTTCTCTGCATCTGTTGAGATAATCATGTAGTTTTTGTCTTTGGTTCTGTTTATGTGGTGAATTATGTATGTTGAACCAGCCTTGCACCCCCGGGATGAAGCCTACTTGATCGTGATGGATAAGCTTTTTGATGTGCTGTTGCAATCGGTTTGCCAGTATTATGTTGAAGATTTTTGCATCTATGTTTATCATGGATATTGGCCTGAAGTTTACTTTTCTTGTTGAGTATCTGCCAGGTTTTGGTATCAGGATGATGTTGGTCTCATAAAATGATTTGGGAAGGATTCCCTCTTTTTGGATTGTTTGGAATAGTTTCAGAAGGAGTGGTACCAGCTCCTCTTTGTATGTCTGGTGGAATTCAGCTGTGAACCCGTCTGGACCTGGGCTTTTTTTTGGTTGCTAGGCTATTAATTGCTGCCTCAACTTCAGCCCTTGTTATTGGTCTATCCAGGGTTTCAACTTTTTCCTGGTGTAGGCTTGGGAGGGTGCAAGTGTCCAGGCATTTATCCATTTCTTCCAGGCTTACTGGTTTATGTGCATAGAGTTGTTTATAGTAATCTCTGATTGTAGTTTATATTTCTGTGGAATCTGTGGTGATTTTCCCTTTATCATTTTTTATTGCATCTATTTGATTCTTCTCTCTTTTCTTTTTTATTAATCTGGCTAGTGGTCTGTCTATTTTGTTGATCTTTTCAAAAAACCAGCTCCTGGATTTATTGATTTTTGAAGGGTATTTTCTGTCTCTATCTCCTTCAGTTCTGATCTGATCTTAGTTATTTCTTGCCTTCTGCTAGCTTTTGAGTTCTTTTGATCTTGCTCTTCTATCTCTTTCAATTTTGCAGATAGGGTGTTGATTTTAGATCTTTCTTGCTTCTCATGTGGGCATTTATTGCTATAAATTTTCCTCTAGACACTACTTTAAATGTATCCCAGAGATTCTGGTATGTTGTGTCTTCATTCTCATTGGTTTTGAAGAACATATTTATTTCTGCCTTCATTTCATTGATTATCCAGTCAACATTCAAGAGCCAGTTGTTCAGTTTCCATGAAGTTGTGCAGTTCTGAGTTAGTTTCTGAATTCTGAGTTCTAATTTGATTGCACTGTGGTCTGAGAGACTGTTATGATTTCCATTCTTTTGCATTTGCTGAGGAGTGATTTACTTCCAATTATGTGGTCAATTTCAGAGTAGGTGTGATGTGGTGCTGAGAAGAATGTATATTATGTGGATTTGGGGTGGAGAGTTCTGTAAATGTCTATTAGATTTGCTTGGTCCAGATCTGAGTTCAAGCCCTGGATATTGTTGTTAATTTTCTGTCTCGTTGATCTGTCTAATATTGACAGTGGAGTGTTAAAGTCTCCTACTATTATTGTGTGGGAGCCTATGTCTCTTTGTAGGTCATTAAGAACTTGCTTTATATAACTGGGTGTTCCTGTATTGGGTGCATATATATTTACGATCATTAGCTCTTCTTGTTGCATTTATCCTTTTACCATTATATATTGCCCTTCTTTGTCTCTTTTGATCTTTGTTGGTTTAAAGTCTATTTTATCAGGGACTAGGATTGCAACTCCTGCTTT
>NW_016107510.1:2225579-2261385 GCF_001604975.1 Cebus imitator | reverse complement strand
TTCTGGTTTTGGATGTTTTCATCCTTTTTGTGCTTGTTTCTTCCCATCTTTATGGATTTATCTACCTGTGGTCTCAGTAGTTGGTGGCTTTCAGATGGGGTCTCTGGACGTCCTTTTTGTTGATGATGAAGTTACTTCTTTCTGTTTCTTAGTTTTCCTTCTTACAGTTAGGCCCCTCTGCTATAGGACTGCTGGAGATCCACTCAAGACCTTGCTTGCCTTGGGATCACCTGCAGCAGCTGCAGAATAGTAAGGGTTGCTGCCAGTATTTTTGTCCCAGAAAGATACCCACCAGATGTCAGCCTGAGCTCTCCTTTATGAGGTGTCTCTGGATATATGGGGGTCAGGGAGCTGCTTGAGGAGACAGTCTGTCCCTTATAGGAGCTCAAGTGCTGAGCTGTAAGCTCCATTGTTCCATTCAGAGCTGCTAGGCAGGTACATTTAAGTCTGCTGCAGTGGAACGCATAACCACCTTTTTTTCCCCAGGCACTCTTTCCTGGGAAGGTGGGGCTTTATTTATAAGTTTCTGTTGTGCTTCTGCCTTTTTTAGAGATGCCTTGCTCAGCGAGAAGGTAGCCCAGTCACAGTCTGCCATCAGAGGTATTGCTGAGCTGCTGTGGGCTCTGGCCAGCTGCTGTGTGAACTTTCTTGCAGTTTTGTTTATAGGGGTATAGTTAGAACTGCCTTGGTAATGACAGCCTGCCTCAGTAATGACGGTCTGCCTCAGTAATGGCGGACTATCTCTGTAATGGCAGATTGCCTCAGTAAAGGCAGACTGCCTTGGTAATGGTGGACTGCCTCAGTAATGGCAAACTGCCTAGGTAGTGGTGGACTGCCCCAGTAATGGAGGATGCCCTTCCTCCGACTCCTGGATCCAGCTGTGCTTGCTGTGAAACTCTCAATCCAGAGTGTTTCAGATTGCTGGTCCTTGTAGGGGTGGAACTAACCGAGCCAGATCACCTGGCTCCCTGTTTTAGCCCCCCCCTTTTTTTTTTCAGTTGAATGGGTGACTCTGTCTCCCAGGCATTCCAGCCGCCAGTTGAAACAGTGCCTGGATTTGTGTGAGTTTTTGTGCGGAGACCCTGCACTGGCTGAAACAGCCGTGCTGAAGACTCATGGCACTTTTTCCTCCAGGAATCTCCTGGTCTGTGGGCAGTAAAAATTTGTTTGGAAATGCAATGATCACTTACCCTCTGCATTTTTGCTGGGAACTGCAATCCAGAGTTTGGCCATCTTGGATCATCCCCCATGACTCACATTTTTAAAAACAAATTGTTTAAATCAAAATACAAGAAAGGCCTCTATACTGAAATTCAGTGGATGTATTATTTATCTATTGTTATAGTAATATAATGCTTAATCACAAAGCCCACAATACTTCTGAGGTTAAACAATTAGGCATTTATTGCTAATGTATCTGGGGTCAGTGTGCAGCTCTGTTGATTTTGTCTGGGATTATTCATTCACATTGGATCTGGCTAGCTATTAGCTATGTATGTAGGTATGACTTGGCTTTGATCTACATGTCTCTCATCATTCACAGGTCAGCTCTGGCATGTTCTCATAGTGATGACAAAGGAACCAGAGTATGATATGTAGCTTTGAAGTGATTCCAAATACTTACACAATTTGCCACATGAGTGACGTGTTTTGCTGTGATAAGAACATTGAGTCTAACCCCTCTTCATGCAAGAATGTTACACCACACCGTATTGGATCACATGTGTGAGTGATTGTTCTCACTGGACTCCAACACATATATAAGCCCAGGGTTTTGACAAACACACTGGCAGCTCAGTCTGCAGCAGGGCTACTCTCTGTCAGTCTTCAAATGATTCTCCAAAGCCTTGCCCACCAATACTGGGACCTCTTGCTAGCATTGAGTGACCTTGTGTGTCCTTGGGAATCTCTGCTGTATAGGTCAAACCAGTTTCTTGTGAGAACCTCTTGTAGAAAGGTATGCCTCAAACTTTGATTAGACTTTACATCTACAGAGGTCTGTTTTCATCCCAGTTGAGCAACGAGACTTTAATAGCTGGACTCTAAATAAAAGTGGAACTCACTCACTGTGTGGTTATGATAGCTCATCTATTAAGTTTATTCCCCATGATATCTATTTTTGTTATTCTTTTGATTTTAAAACATCATAAAAAAGAAAAAAAATATTGTATGGTAATAAACCATATGATTTGTGAAATCATGATTTGATCATATCCTTATTTTAGTCATACAAAACAGAAAGCAAGAAATAGAATGTAAGTCTCTTGAGTTTTGGGCTTAGAAGTGGCCACTCATCACTTCTGGTCCATTCTTTTGGACAAAGAAGGTCACATTGCCAAGTCAGAGTCAGATTGAGAGGCATTAAAAAGAAACATGGCATAAAGACGGATGAGGAATTGGTGACTTTGTGATCAACCACAGTGAATACACCAGTCATGTTTTGTAATCTATTGGTTTTCCTCTGTCTCTTTCTTCCTCTCTATTTTCCTTCCTGCAATTTATTTGTTGAAAAAGATGTAGTTGTATTTTATTTTTTCCTAAAGAGTTTGATTTTTCTGATTTTATTCTTCTTATATTATTTACATGTACCTATACCTCTCTATTTCCTAGAGATTCTAGCTAAAAGCTAATCAAGCTTAGAATTGGTTTGGTTATTTGTTTTCCTGAAATCATATTATAGAGTGTGCCATGTACTTCTAATAGAAGGCACATAGTATGTGGTTGTCTCTCTTTTTGTGAGATTAGAGGCCATCCGTGATCTTTGCCTAAGTCCATCATTTTATTAAGAGCAGTGAAGTGGTGATCCTCTAATTCTGTACCATTGCTCCTGCAGTTCTAGCTGGAATGCCTCTATAAAGGAAAGGGTTTTCCCATATCAATTATTAAATTTCTCTGAGACATAGATATAATAGGAAAGGGAGAGAAAATGATTTCCCTTTCCCTTTATTCATCAGTTTTCAAAATGGTAAGTTGGTTTGCTAAGATCGTCCAAAGATGATAAAAAAGATGATTGTTTGTTTTGGACCATCATTATAAATGATGGACTGAAACATATTGGACTCATTTTAATCCTTGTCTTTATTATTGCTTATATTTTTCCATATTTGGCCCTGAAAAATTTTTTCATGTTGATCCTTGAATTATTTTGGCCTCATTGTTCTTTAATAGCTTTTTGCTTTCTGACATGACAAAATATACCAGGCTTATCTTATAATTTTCCTGCCCCAGGCTGAGACACATTATTTTTCCAAAAAGCCTGGGTTCTATTTAGTGGAAAATATGTATTTTGAGAACATACTTGGGTACTAAGTATGCTTATTATAGCTGGTTTTCTGGCAGAAATCAAAAAACAAATTAGTATTTTATTTAACTTAACTGACTGTATTGTATCTGTATCTTCCTGATCTCATATTGCCCCATCCCTAAATCTCAATCTTGAATGAAATCAGCATAAAAACTCATTTTCTCTACTCTACAATACATATAGACTAGTCTTAAGTAATGATGCCAACATTACCACCAACTGTATGATTACTGAAACAAGTTTGGTTTTTTTTGGTAGTTTATTTTATTCTTTAGTTATGTCCAAGAGTGAACTGACAAATCACAGTGTTTTAAAGTCATTTGAAATAGTTCCTTTCTATGCAGTTAGTCATCAACTCAGAATACAGTTAAGTTCACTTGTTTCTGTAATTTTGGTTTCAGTATCACTTTTAAAATTAAATTTAATTTTATAGAAAATCAGATAAGTAAAACTGTATATTTTCAGAGAAGCTGAGTTTTTATTCTATTCTTTCTACCCTGTGTTCTGTTTCCTCCTACAGATAACATATATATTTTTGTTTTTGGTTATATTTCATTTGTTTTTCCTCTTTTTCCATTTTAAACGTTGTTTTAGATGTTAGCAAATGAACGTATATTTTTGTATGCCCTCTTTCTTAGATAAATGGTGACATACTCTGCATGCTTTTCAATAACTTACATTTTCTTTCAATCCCCCCATATAAATGTATCTAAGATATAATATTAAATTAAAAAGCAAGGGGCAGAATAATATGTAGAGCACAATAAACAGTTTTGTGAAATTAAAAAAAGAGAAATATTTATATATGCTACAGCGTACATGATTTTGAGTAGAAGGCAGCACCAGAACATTAATTGTGAGTATTTGGAGGGAGAGGAACTTGAGGTGGGGCTAGGCAGAGGAGGAAACTGTCACAATTTATTTTGAGCCTTTCTATACTGTTTTTAGATTTATATTGTTTATGGATTCAGACTCTGCTTGGTTCAGGGGCTTACATAACATTAATAGAGTACAGTGTCACCTCTCCATCCCTTACCTCTTATGTGTGCTTGCATTCTCAGCAGCCGGAAATCAATTCCTTAATCGCTTAGCAAATCTAGAGATGTGAAACATGCCTCTTACCAACTCCTGGATTTCCTTGATTTGTCTGAATAATGACACAACCATTTTTGAACCATTCAGTGTGAGATGTTGATAGAGAGATGGTATGCTTTCAGTTGTCACATCCTTACTCTTCTAGTCAAGGGTATAGACAGAGGGGAGGAAACTGTGCAATGAAATTCAGTACACCATTATCACACGTTGAAAGAGGTGCAAGTAAGGATAAAATTAGCAGTTGTCCACTCTGCCAGAAGAGGGAGTTATTTGGTTCAAAATTGATTTGTCTGGCTACTCTGGCAGGGATGCCTATTAAACATATCATTGAACATAAGAATCATGTAACCAGTACATTTTTTGAAAATCCCATTTTCACCAAATAACTATATGATTATAATTTGATTTCTCATATTATCTGCTGAATTTTTAGTTATACTTGTCTTGCAGATAAACAACTTCATTCTAGCTCATTTAGGTATATTTTGAATGTGATTAGTGACAGCCTTCTCAAGTCAAATCTACTTTAGGAGTTTTATATTATGTTGGTACAAAGGTAATTGTGGTTTTTGCCATGATTTTTAATGCAAAATTGCAATTACTTTTTCACCAACCTAATATTAGGGAAGATAAGGACTAGAATCTGCACTATGGTAAATTGCTTAAGGTAATACGATCCTGGAAGGGCTCTTTTCACTAACGGCAAGCAGATTCTGCCTTTCCATTTAGCTCCATCCACCTTCAATGGTCTTAAAATGATGCATTTCCTAATATAAATTGATAAACTGGTTTTTAAATAACAAGTCAGACTTCATTTAAACTGGCAACTTTTTAAGGGCAAGTTAGTTCTCTAGGGTCTAAACATTTCTAAGTAAACTGATAAAATATAATTCAGAGGACGACAAAACCAAGGGTCTTCTTCATCTACCAATATATTATTTTTCTTTTCCAACTTTTATTTTAGAGTGAGAGGGTATATGTGCGGGTTTGTTGCATGGATATTTTGCATGATGCTGAGGTTTGGGGTGTGACTGATCCCATCATTCAGGTATAATACTAATAGCATAATACTAATAGACAGTTTTTCATCCTTTGCCTCCCTCCCTCTTTCCATCCTTTAGTAGTCCCCAGTGTCTATTGTTCCCATCTTTATGTCTATGTGTACCCAATGTTTAGCTCCCACTTATAAGTGAAAACACATGGTATTTGGTTTCCTATTCTGGTGTTAGTTTGTTTAGGATAATGGCCTCCAAGTGCAGCCCTGTTGCTGCAAAGGACATTACTTCACTCTTTTTTTGTGGCTGCATAGTATTCCATGGTGCACATGTTCAACACAGTCTTTATCCAATCCTCTGTTGTTGGGTCCCTAGGTTGATTCCATGTTCTTGCTATTGTGAGCAGCACTGTGATATACATATGAGTACATGTGTCCTTTTGGTAGGATAATATATTTTCCTTTGGATATATACCCAGTAATGGGATTACTGGGCCAAATGGTGGTTCGATTCTTAGTTTTTGGAAAAATCTCCGAACTACTCTCAACAGTATATAAGTGTCCCCTTTCTTCGACTACCTCACCAAAATCTGTTATTTTTGTGTGTGTTTTTAACAAAGACCACTCTGGCTGGTGTGAGATGATATCTCATTGCGGTATTGATTTGCATTTCTCAGATGATTAGTGATGATGAATATTTTTTTCATATGTTCGTTGGCCACCTGTATGTCTTCTTTTGAGAAGCGTCTGTTTATGTCCTTTCCTCACTTTTTAATGGGATTCTTGGTTTTTGCTTGTTTAAGTTCCTTATAGATTCTGAATATTATACCTTCGCTGGATGCATGGTTTGTTAATATTTATTTTTCCATTCTGCAGGTTATCTCTATACTTTGTTGATAGTTTCTATTGCTGTGCAGAAGCTCTTTAGTTTAATTAGGTCCCACTTATCATTTTTGTTGTTGTTATAATTGCTTTTGAAAACTTAGCCATAAATTCTTTGCCAAGGCTGATGTCAGCAAAGATATTTCCTAGGTTTTCTTCTAGGATTTTTATAGTTTGAAGTCTTCCGTGTAAGTTTTTAATCTATCTTGAGTTAATTTTTGGTTACGGTGATATGTAGGGGTCCAGTTTCTTTCTTCTGCATTTGGATAGCCAGTTATTCCAACACCATTTATTGAATATGGAACTTCCCTCCATTGCTTGTTTCTGTTTTTGTGGTTGTAATGTCATCTTTGTTGTTTCTGATTGTGCCATTTGGATCTTCTGTCTTTTTTTCTTTGTCTAGCTGGCAGTCTATCAATCTTGTTTATTGCTTCAAAGTGCCAACTGTTGGTTTAATTTGCTTTTATTTGTACATTTGCATCTCGGTTTCATTCAGTTATTCCTTGGTTTTAGTTACCTCTTTTCTTCTGCTAGCTTTTTTTTTTTTTCTTTTTTTTCCAGTTCCTCTAGGTGTGATGTTAGATTGTCAATTTGAGGTCTTTCTAACTTCCTGATATGGGTGGTTAGCACTGTTAACTTTCCTCCTAACACTGCTTTAGCCACATCCCAGGGATTTTGGCATGTTGTATCTTTATTTTCATTAATTTCAGAGAATTTTTTGATTTCTCTTTTAATTTTGTCTTTTACCTAAAAGTCAATCAGGAGCAAATTGCTTAATTTTCATGAAAGATCTTCTTTGTATTGATTTCTACTTTCATTGCTCTGTGGTCCAAGAGTGTGTTTTGGTATGCCTTCAATTTTTTTGAATTTACTGAGACTTGCTTTATGGTCAAACATGTGGTCTGTCTTAGAGTATGTTGCATGTGTAGATGAGAAGAATGTATATTCTGTGGTTGTTGGATAGAGTATTCTGTCAATATCTATTAGATCCAGTTGGTTGAATGTTAAGTCCAGAATTTATTTTTAGTTTTTCACTTTGATGATCTGTCAAATGCTGCCAATGGGGTGTTGAAATTACAATATGGCTGCCTAAATCTTTTCATAGGTCAGGAAGAACTTATTTTATAAATCTGGATGCCCTAGTATTGGATGCTCCAGTGTTGGATGCATATATACATAGGATAATTAAGTTTTCTGGTTGAACTGAAAACTTTATTGTGTTGTAATGTCCTAGTTTGTTCTTATTGATTGTTGCTGGTTTAAAGTCTGTTTTATCTGATATGAAAATTACTACTTCTGTTCTTTTTTGTTTTCCATTTGCATGATAGATCTTTCTCAATCTCTTTACTTTGAGCCTGTGGATGTTGTTACATGTGAGATGGGTCTCTTGAAGACAGCAGACAGTTGGATCTTACCTTGCCACTCTTTATCCAACTTGCCACTCTATGCCTTTTAAGTGGATAATCTAGGCTGTTTATATTTAAGGTTAATATTGATATATGAGATTTTGATTCTGTCATCATGTTGTTAGCTGCTTGTTTTATAGACTTGATTATGTAGTTGCCGTATAGTGTCTGTTGGCTATGTGTTTAAGTGTGTTTTTGTGGTAGCAGGTATCATTCCTCCATTTCCATGTTAACACTCCCTTAAGGACCTCTTGTGAGGCTGGTCTAGTGGTAAGAAATTCACTTAGCCTTTGCTTGTCTGAAAAGGATTTTGTTTCTTTTTTGCTTATGAAGCCTAGTTTGGCAGATATAAAATTCTTAATTGGAATTTATTTCCTTTAAAGATGCTGAAAATAGGTCCCCAGTCTCACCCAACTTATAAGGTTTCTGCTGAGAAGTCTTCTGCTAGTCTAATGCAGCTTTCATTGTAAGTTATCTGACCCTTCATCTTGCTGCTTTTAAGATTTTTTTTTATTTTCTGTTAACCTTGATGAATCTGATAACTATGTGTCTTTGGAATGGTTGTCTTGTACAGTATCTGACAGGGGCTTTCTGTATTTTTTCAATTTTTACATCAACCTGTCTAGTGAGATTAGGGAAATTTTCATGAACTACATCCTCAAATATGTTTTCCAAGTTGCTTAATCTCTCTTCTCTCTCAGGAATGCCAATGAGTCATAGGTTTGGTTTCTTTACACAATCCCGCATTTCTCTGAGGCTTTGTTGATTTATGAAAAAATCATTTTTCTTTATTTTTTTCTGAGCTGATTTGAAGAACTGGTCTTTGAAATCTGAGATTCTTTCCTCAGCTTGGTCTATTTTGTTGTTATTGCTTCCAATTGTATCATAAAATTCTTGTAGTAAGTTTTTCAATTCCAGAAGTTCGGTTTGGTGCTTTCTATTTTGTTTTTAAATTCTTGGATCATTTTACTGGAGTACTTGGATTAGGTTTCAGATTTCCTCTGGATCTCAATGAGCTTCCTTGCCATGCAGATTCTGAATTCTATGTCTCTCCTGTCAGTCATTTCAATCTGGTTAAGAACCACTGCTAGAGAGGTAATGTGTTTGTTTGGAGATAAGGGGGTACTCTGACTTTTCGAATTGCTAGAGTGCTTGCTCTGATTCTCATCTAAGAGGGCTGGTGTTCATTTGTCTTTTTGGGTTTGCTGTTGTTTGGATGGGGACTTTTGTTTTTATAATCCTTTTTAATATTTTCATTGATGGTTTAACTGTGATGTAAGTTGAGTAGAGTAAATTAACTTCAATTCTGAGTGTTCTTAGAAGGCTAAGACTCTTTACAAGGTCATTATTTGTGACTAGATTCTTGCCTTGGGTTTCACAAGTGATGTATACTGGAAGAATATTTTTGGTGTTATGATTTGGGTTACAGTCCAGTAGAGGAATCTTAACATTAATGGATGGCGGATAGGCCCTTACTCAGCTGTGTGGTTCTTTTGTATTTCAGAGCAGTTGCAGCAGTGGTCTGTGATGGGGTCAGGGGGAGGGATGACCGCCATACCATGTCCTTTCCTATGCCTTAGGGGAGCCCCCTTCAATCACTGATGCTGCACCTGCATTTCTTTTGTTAGGGGTTCCAGGATGCAGGACTTCCTCAGGCAGAGGCTGTGGCTGGCAGACTGACCACATCCTTCTTGGAGCAGCTTTATGGAAGGAGGCATGTTCTGCTGCCATGCCAGTCCACAAACCCATGTATCATTCTTAGTATTCTGAGAGTGAGGGCTCTTCCTCTGCTTAAGTGCTGGTAATAGGTCTCAGCTTGGTACTCCTGGGCTATATGCTCTAAGCCTGGGGCGCTGGGATTTGATCTATGGCTTTGTCGTTTGGCCCTTGGGGTTAGGTACTGGCTGTGCTGACGGAGGCAAAGTGCTCCCGGGCTGCTGGGAAAGCACTCAGACAGGGCTGCTGGCAAAGCATTCATGCTGGACAGTGGAGGCTATGTATACTCTTGCAGGAGCAGTCATGCAGGGGCCTTGCGAGGGGCAGGTAGAGATGAGCTAAAGAGGCATGAGCCAGTCCTTTGGGAGAGATGGCCCTACTCTCTCCTGGCATGGTGATCAAATGGGGTTAGAGCTCCTTGGAGGAAGATAGAGAGCCTTGGGAGATGGATGCCTATTACTGTATTTTGCTGCAGCTGCCCGTCACATAAACTCTCCTAGGCTCTGCACAGGCTGGAGCTCTGTCTCTGTCCACTCTCTGGGCAGATGCTCCTGCCAAATCTAATGTCTGTGAGGGCTGTGGGATCTCTGGCAGTTAAGATCACAGAGGTCCACAGTGAGCATGGGTTTCTTTGCCATCACTTCACTCTTCCCCTCCCCTTTGGAGCTCTTCAGGGCCAAGAACAATTCCTAGCACTCGGCAACCCCATGCAGGATTCCTAGTGTCTTCCCTCTTCAGCCTCAGTGTCTGCATCACCTCTCTGTTGACTGTTAGTGTTTCGTCTCTGAAGATCTTTTTTAAATATATTGGTTATCTCAACATTTTTATCTCTCTCAGTGGTAGACGCCCTTTCTAGCTGCATCTAATCAGCCATCTTGTCCTCTCTCTTCCCAATAAACTATTATGAGGACTTTCTGAGTGGCGAGTCAGCTCTTCTTTACATATAAAAATAAAAACAGAACAAACAAAACTGTGTAGTTTTCTTCTGTTTATAGATTGTCTAAAAGAAAGAAATATAAACTTTATGATAAAATTTAGTGAAGCTATGACACATTTTATATGATATGCAATATTCCACAATTAAAAGTGTAATTTTTTTTGCTACGATGCCCAAGAACTCTAGGTTACAGATGCAGTGGTCACTTCCATCAGTCTCTTAGCATTTGACACAAGTGGTCTCTTTCTTGGAACATGTGACCTCTAGGATGATCCATGCTCATGGTTTTTCTTCTGCTTGAAGTATTGTTGGCTCCCAGTTGCCTTTGTGGGATCATCCTCATCTTTCTGACCTCTAACTGTTGGGGTTCCCTAAGCTGAGTCCCTCTACGTTTTTATCTCCTCTATGTTTACTTCCCAGGTGACTTAATTCAATCCTTTAGCTTTAATTACCATGTAGATGTTTTTCAAATTTTTTGTTTCCAGAGCCAATGTGTTCTCTGAACTCTAGGCTTTCATATGTACCTTGTATATCTAATAGCATCTTAATTTTAACATATCTTAAACCAAATTCTTGATTTCTACTTTATAATCACCCTCCTACTCCTCATCCAAAGGAAAGTAAACAAAAGAAGCTGTTCTTAGTACAGCAGGGGTCATACACTTTCATTGATTAACTGTGTGACCTTGGGCAAGTAATGAAAAATTTCAGTGTCTCAGTTTCCTTATTTGAGAAGATTAAATGAAATAATACATGTAAAGCATTTGGAAAAGTGCCTGAGCCTAAATAAGGTTAACTATTAGCTATTATTATTATTGTTGTTACCAAAACGATACCAATAACAGAATAATCATAACAATTTTTGTTGAGTTTACTCCCAGGCTGTTTTCTGAATCCTGATACTTTCCACCACTTTCTTGGGTACAACCCAAGTCAAAGCCATCAACCTCTCCTGCTCAGAAAAATGGCAAGAACTTCCTCACTGGTCTACTCATTTTTATTCTTGCCTTGTGTGATAGTTAATTTTATGTCAACATAATTAGGCCATGGGGTACCCAGATATTTTTCAAACATTATTTTGGCTGTATCTGTGAGGGTGTTTTTAGATGAAAGTAACATCGGACTCAGTAGATTGAGTAAAGGAGACTGTCATCCATCCCTAATGTGGGTGGTCCTCATCCAGTCAGTCAACAGTCTGAGTATAAGAAAAAGGGGAATTCTCTGGTGAGTAGAAGGATACACATCTGCCTAGCTGCTTTGCGATGGAACATTGGTTTTCTTCAGCCTATGGACTTGACCTGAAATATCAGCTCTTCTTGAGTCTTAAGTCTGCTGGCTTTGGGCTGGAACTATAACATGAGTTCTCTTGGGTATCCAGCTTATTGACTGTAGATGTTGGGACATCTCAGTCTCTGTAACTTTCTGAGCCAATGTCTTTTTCGTCTCCTTATGCACATATGCATACATGCACACACATACATACACCCTGTGGATTCTGTTTCTCAGGAGAACCCTGACTAATATTCTCCATATGTTTATTCTCTCTAAACAGCTTAGGGAATCCCTTAAGAGAGTAAATCTGATCACATCAGTGCCTTGCTATAGATGCTGTAGTAGCTTTTCTTCATTCTTGAAGTAAAATTCTGAGTTATTTTCTTGGAGGGAAAGAGAGACACACACACATACACACACAGAGATACTGACACATAAACACACACATGTACACACACACAAAGAGAGAGCGGGGGGGGGAGAGAGAGAGAAAGAGAGAGAGAGAGAGAAACTTGAGATTACTATTTCTTTACTAATAGAAAATTCTACCTGTGTTCTTTCCTCACCATAATCAGCTGAAAATAGAAATTAGAACATGTGTGATAAGGTAGAGCTCCAAATAATTGACTTGTCACTTTTAAATGTTAAATAACATTGTTTATTTTTAAAGATATGAAAAAGTATATTTTGGAGATGGCCCATAATGCCTATGACATAGAAAATAAAGTATGACATGCTTATAGGAAGCACAGTCAAACAGTATAGAAAGGTTCTAAATGACTTATAGTCTCTTAAACATGTGAACCTACCATATTAGTTTCTCATGCTTCCTTCCAGAAAAGAAATTAAGTGTACATTGTCTGTATACAAAATATTTCTATTTTTTTCTTTCACACAAAAGAGGAGTATACTTTACACATTATTCTGCACTTGATTTTGCAACTCATAATATGGCTTGGCCATCTTTTTATTATCAGCTAATATCGATCTTTCCCCTTGCATCAGGGACTACATGGTATTTCATAGTCTGGAGATGTCATATTTTATTTAATAAGAACTATAGTGCTGAAAGCATTTGTTGTTTTCATTTTTAGCTCCAATACATACCCTCTACATATATCTTGATGAATTTTTGCAAGTGTGGATGTAGGTAAATTCCTTGCAATTAATTGCTAGGTGAAAGAGTTAGCACACTTTAAATGTTGGAAGATATCACAAATTGCCTCTAAAATGTTTTGTAAATTTACATATCTACCAACAGTGTCAGCATTAGTAATTGTTAAACTTCACAAATTTTTGCCAACCTGTGGGCGCAACTAACATCTTATTCTCTTTTTTATTTCTTTAATTATGAATTATAAATTTTCCCCCAGCCTATTGGCCATTATTTTTATTTTACTATAAATTATCTGTTCATATTTTTTGGTTTATTCTTTATTAGTTTACTTGTCTTACCCTTGATTCTTATAACTTCTGTGTTAAAGAAAATTTTTGCCTAATGTATACTATAAATGTGTTTCCAAGTCTTAACTGTAATTTTTATGAACAATTTTTTTTCGTTTTTGTTTTCTGAGACAAAGTCTTGTTCTGGTGCCCAGGCTGGAGTGCAGTGGTGCAATCTTGGCTCACTGCAACCTCTGCCTAATGGGTTCAAGCAATTCTCATGCCTCAGCCTCCCGAGTAGCTGGGATCACAGGTGTGTGCCACCATGTACAGAAAATCTTTGTATTTTTAGTAGAGACGAAGTTTCATTATGCTGGCCAGGCTGGTCTCGAACCCCTGGGCTCAAGCAATCCACCTGTTTTGGCCTCTCAAAGTGCTGGAATTACAGGCTTGGGCCAACACACCTGACCTTCTATGAACAATTTCTTATGTAGCATGTGACTTCTGAATTGTGTCTTACATTTCCCATTCTAAGGTTCTTGAATGCATTCAGTTTCTTTCTTTGAGAACTCTGATGATTTCATATTTTGAGAGTTTAAATCTTAGATCTCTCTGGAAATGATTTAATTGCTACAAACCAAGTAGGGATCTTAATATATTTTCTTCCTAATTGGTTACCTAATTGCTTCAACATCATTTATTGAACGATCTATTCCTTTGACTACTTATTTCAGATACTCATTTATCAAACATATTTGCATCAATTTTTGAATTCTCTCTTCCATTCTGTTGAATGATATGCTTCTTCTTTAGTCTCTAAAACAAATTACTATAGCTTCTTACTATATCTATTTATCCGGGTGAGCTTATCCTTTTTCATAATATTCATGGCTTTTGGCACATGTTCCTTTTTTCTAATAGAAGTTATTTGTTGTACAGAGAGGACACTAAAGAAAGCTTTGCTTGTTCTAATCTGTGTTTCTTCACACATAAACATAACTACATGGGTTCATTTCAACTGGGTACTAAATCTTCTAGAATATAACTAACTGGCTTATCTATTCAAAATGACAGGTGGTAGAAATCTGGGAAATTCAGTTTCCATATATATGGCCTTCAAAGAGAAATAGCAAAATGATGCAGATGACATTCTAGAGGCATGGATGTTTGCATGTAGGTTGTCAAAAATCTTATTCTTGTTTCTACAAGGATAAAACCAGTCAATATATGGTAATGTTAAAGGATCCCATAAAAATATTTAAGATTGACCTCTGATTTTTTGGCTAGGATTTTTTCTATCTTCTTCTCCACCTCTCAAAGTTCATTTGGGATAATAAAGCATCATTTTAAAATTTTGCATGTTTTTCATTTGATATTTCTCCAACCTCTTTTGGACTTTTCTACTGTATTGGCACTAAACTTAGAACAGTTTTCTTGGGAATCTGACGCCCTTTCATTTCACTTCTTAAATGTTGACCATCACCAGTGAAATCCTAAAATCTTATCTTTCCTCATAGATTTTCCACTAGGTTTGATTTTGTTTCTTATTTGCATTTTTCATTTTAGAGAAAGTGACATCAAGCATGTTGCCATAAATGCTGAAGCTGCACAACCCCGTTTTAAAAACTTGATATTTTAGCAGGTGGCTGTTCAGCCCAGAGAGATTTCAGAGTCAATAAATATTTTTAGATCTCTCATTAGAATTCTCTCGGTAATCTTCTAAGGTATATATCATCAATCTCGTTTAACAAGAGAGTAAACAATCTAAAGAAGCTGAGGGCAGAGAAAACAAAAGATATATTTATTGTGCACCTATTATATGCTAAGAATTGTTGAGTGGTTTACTCCATGAGGGCAGCGACCATAGTCACTGGTCATAGTTTGTTTTAGTCATCAGTCTATCCTCAGTATCTGGCATGTTGCCTAGGAGATAAGGCTTGCTGAATATTATTTGCTGAAAGCTTGAGTGAGCATCCATGCTTCCAGGCTGGGTAGGAATGGCTGGTGAATTAGTGGGACAGTTCTCCCTGTCTTGGCATGTGTATATGTGATATAGTCATGTCTGTATTCCTGTGAAAGGAAAACCTTAATAAACCTGGATTACTTTAAGCTCTTGTAGGAGATCCATCTATTTTCAGTGACTTTGGAAAACCCTTGAAGAATTTTTATTTTCCAACCGTTAAGTTTTCACCTTTGCAGTTTTTAGTTCCTCTATGTTAAGGATGAGGAAGAGGCATCAGGGGCAGCCCATGGAGAAATATTTCTTATTCTAGAAGGGAGTATCTGTAATGTATTTTTCCCTTGTGAAATGTTGTTACTCTAACTTCTTTAACACTGTAAAGCATTATTCTTTCTGCAGTGTTTGGGTTCAGCTATAGACCCACTTCCACAGATAACATAGTTCCATCAGGGGAAAACATGTTTCATATCTTCAAATTTCAATTTATATTTTTGTGGCAAACTTAAGCTTGATCTTCAGTTGGCATTTAATGATGTGTTATCCACCACAATTCTTTCCGTTAGTAGAATTAATAAAGGGTTGATTACACCTCCTCCACAAAGCCACTCGGTTTTCCACCTTCATTGCTGCATATGCCTGTGACACAGCTCATGATTAACCACTCACTTTCAGAATATTTTAACAACAGTGCTACTGTCTTTCTCAACCCTAGAAAACCCGGTAAAGGTTATTATCATTTACCACACACACGGAAAGGAACATCAGAATAGCCTCAGGGGTTCTCACAAATCGGAGATAATTTTTCACAGAAATGTATTTTAAAATTTGAGCGCAGTTGTGTGCCTTTCGTTCTAAACTGCGGAACTATTTAATGTCTTTTAAATGTGAGAAGCAATTTGCATTGTCCTGAAGTGTTATAGCCTTTAAACCAATCATGAGATTGCACTAGGCTCCATTTGCTCCAAGATCTTACGTGCTATAGTAACAGTGAAGAAAAAACCATATTAATTTCTCAAACAATGTTGACTGTTTCTGTTGCAACTAATACAAAGGTTTGGGTTTTAATTTGTTGTTGGTTTCTGCAAAGCACAAATTATATTATTGGTTTTAAATGATGAGGTATGCTATTATTGTAGATATGTCAAGAAACAAGACTGTGGTGTGCAAATTAACTTTTAAATTGCTTGATTAATTTATTTTAGTGGCATGTAGCAGTGACTATTATTTATTATGCTGGAATAAGCCAATTTACTGTAAATCTCTTTAACAAATGAAATGCCCAAAGGTATCTTATAAACTGCAGTACTGTTTTTGTTGCAGTGAATATAAATGAATCAAAATACAAATTTCTAAGGCAGCTTAAAAATGTTTCTAGCAGCATTTGTAAATCAATCATGGACCTGACTTTCATAGTTGATTACATTCACTAAGATTTTGTTTGTTTACATTTTTCTTGTCTCAAAGGCTGAAAGAGATCTGAAGTTGCCAACCATTTCCAGTGATAGACTTCCTTTCATTAGGTTGATAAGGAAGGTTTCACCATGTTTCATTTTCACTGGCTGGAAGACAACTTTATTTAGAGGGTGGTGAAACTTTCAGGAAAATCTGAGTTGACATATGCAGCCAATGCAACATGAATTTTTATACCAGATATGAGAAATTTTCATATATTCCTTTAAGTGAGAAAAGCAAGACATAGACAAACATGTAAAAAGGATTATTGCATATACAGAGCTATATCATATGGGGGTGTACCTATGTATCTCAATATTTAGAGATAAAAATATGTGTAGTTATAGATGCAAACATGCTCATTGTTAACATGAGTTTCATGGGGAGTAGGGTGGATGCAAAGAGAGCCCAGAAAAGAATGAAAAACAGAAAATACTGCCCTAAAAAGCAGATTTTATGTTTGTAAAAATAGGCATGTTTCATTTACCAGTTGGATTATTTTTAGAGGAGACAGAAATAAGGTACAGTGGAAGCTCTTCTCCATTTATAGAATAGTAAGTAAATTAGACTTCTTTACATTCACCACATCTTAAACACTAAATATTAAATAAGGCAACCTACAAATTTGATTACATCATTTGAAAAAGAAATAATTTTTTGTAATGTGAATGAATAATCAACCACTTTAATTATCGTGTATGAGTGGCAAGCAGAAACCACACAATAGATAGGAGTGATTATTCACTATAGGGCTTTATTGTTCCTTTAACCAACAAGCAATTCTTTAATACCTATTATGGGCAAGGGCCTGCCTTAAGTGCTGGGCAGGCTATGTAGAAATACCACAGTGCAAACTTTAAGGAATTTATAGGATAGCTGGGGAGACCAACAATCAACTATTGTATAGCATGTTTGCAAGTGAAAAAGGGAAGAAGGAAAAGCATTCTAGGCAGACAGAATATCATGTGCAAAGCCTCAAAAGTGAGAAAGAGAATGGCATGGGTATGGACTTGTAGAATGGACTATGATTGGGCAATACTGGGGAGGAAAGCTAGCTGGACAGAAGAAGCTTGAGAATATTAGGAGACAAAATTAAGGTAGATTTGGATGAGATTGTGTAGAGGCTTGGTGGACACGCTATGACACACTTGGGCTACTACTACAACAAGCAAAGAGGAGCTCTAGAAATTATTAACACAAACCTGACATGATTACATTTACGTTTTTAGAAAGATGACTCTAACAGCAAGATAGAGGTTATATTTGAAGAGAAAATAATGTGAGGCAATGAAATCATTTAGGAAGATTTTGCTGAAGACAAGTATAAGAAAATAAACGTATTTAGAAGAGGAAGGAGGTATTGTGGCAGAGGATACACAGGAAGATTTGAAAGAATATAGTGATTGGCTGATTGTTGCAAGAGGTTGGTCAAAAATCTCAGAAGTCAAATATGCCTCCAAAGCTTCTAAGAATAAAGTCAGTGCAATAACTGGTTTTCCCCATTAACTCCTTGAGAAAAGAGAAGAGCTTAGATTTAGAACATGCTGATAAATAGGCCAGTTCTAAACATAAAACTAATTTTTATTGAATGTTTATTAGATCTTAGGTAAAACACATTACATGCACTGTCTCTTTACGAATATATACTTTGTATATGTATAAGTGCCAATTACGTGCCTGAAAATGTTTTAGACATTATTATTTTTTCATCTTATAAATGTAAACAGCAGCTTAAAGTGGATAACAAGCTTGCCACAGTCAATTGATGGTGGGGTCAGAGCTAGAATCTAGACTTGTTCAGCCCTGTAGTTGAGGCTCTTCAGTAACTACACTGTGTTGTCTTTTTGATGTTATGTAGGGTGGGTAGGCTCCATGTTTCCCAGAAAAGCTGGAGACATACAGATTATCTAGTTATACATTTATTTCAGTGCCTCCTGAGTGCCTCTAAATAACATATTTTTATTGATACTTTTTTATTTTTCCAAGCTGTGAATTTCTCTCTATGAAAGACAAAGATATAATTCTTTCCTCGCCCTACCCGCTATACATAAGTAACCATTTTATTTCCCATTCTGCCAATACAGTGATGATTTAACATACTCATTCATATATTATGAATATATTCCCTAATCACAACTGTGGCATGTAGAAAAGTCTGATTACTTTTCTTTTACTACATAATTTTTACATTTGTCTTCTTTTGTTTACTTGCTTAATTTTCTATGTACTTAAAATTAATCCAACATCAGACTATTCACCAACTGCCTAGAATGCTTCTGAATGCATTAATTTATATTCAGATTTCCTGAAGATGTTTCTCCTACATCCTTTTTACTTGTTTCTAAGGAACTGGATGGGTCCCTTTTCTGCCAGGGATACATTTGACAACCTGGGACTTCTTTCATGATCATCGTGAGATACCCTTTGCCTCTTCTCTGTGTTGTATAGCCTGCTTCTAATTTTTCTTGTCTTTTCTATTTAATTCTTATAGAAGACAAATTTTATAACAATTTTTCATGTTTAAAAATATTTTTTTCCTTCACTTTTAAATAGTGATGTGGCTTGGTAATGAATTCTAGGTTGAAAATCCTTTTTGTTTAGAATTTTGAAAGGATTCTATTGCTGTTATCTACCTTGAAGTATTGAGATTGAGTCACTTGGAATCCCATTTTTTCTTTTTGGCAGATTGAGGGATCTTCTGTTTGTCTTCAGTATTCTGAAATTGCGTGATAGGATTTTGGGTATGTGGGGGTGAATGCGTGGTGGTGATGGGGTTCTTCTCTCTACATATTCTCTCTCTCATTCCTTCCTTGCTCCCTCTCCCTTCCACCTGCATCTTTTAGTTTAGGATCTTTTCTTAGATATGTGTAATCTGTGACATTCTGTTCAATTTTATGAGGGGGAATTAAAAAGCTAATTAAAAATATAAGAACAGGAATGCAGCTTGTCAACTGAGAGCTCCCTTGCAGTTTGCTCTAACTAGGCCTTTTGAATGAGGAAACTCTGATGTGTATGTCCTCTAGGGCTGGGGAGATTCTGCAAAGAAAAATTTTTATTCTCCTTCTTGGAGAGTGAAGTCAAGCTGATAGCCTCTGTGAGCCCAGTGGGATAGAGATCTTTATTTTTAGTAAGGTATCTTTTGAGGTTAACTGTTCTCAGTGACTTCAGTCAAGAAGGGAGCTATCTTTATTTTACCTTTCTTAAAGTTTTAAAAAGAAAAGAAATGAAAAAGAAAACAAAAATGGTATTTTGCTGGCGCAGAGCATTGCTAGTTTCTTGGCTATAGAGAGTAGGTTGGGATCTGGACTTAGTATAATTCCCTTTTTAAAGCCTTTACCCCTTTACACTCATTTTCATGATAACTACTAATTTCTGAGTCTTTTGGTGTTCCAGAGTGTATAGCTACCAGCTAATGATTCAGTTTTCTTATATCTGCTATAGTACTTATCTATTTTTCTTCTGTTTTATATCTCCCCCAAATTTATTTTTGTTTCATTATGTTTTTTAGTTTTTTTTTTTTTTATGGGTCTGATACTTTAAAAACATATCTATACTATTTTAGTAGATTTTTGATAGATAGTGAAAGTAAATATGTGTGTTCATTTTTCCATCTTTACCTATAAATCCAAAAAATGCCAAGAAACTCTTTTGTGATGCTGTTATGCTTTTGGTTCCATTTATTTAGCTACTTTCTCTTGTGATCCTTATGGAGATGAAGAATCACTAGCTAGAATATGCTCATCTAGGGAAGATCACCTGAGGTCAAGGGTTTGAGACCAGCCTGGCCAAAATGGTAAACCCCGTTTCTACCAAAAATACAAACAATTAGCCAGGTGTGGTAGTGGGCACCTGTAATCCCAGCTACTCAGGAGACTGAGGCAGGGGAATTGCTTGAACCAGGAGGTGGAGGTTGCAGTGAGCTAAGATCGAGCCATTGCACTCTTGCCTGGTGGATGACAAGAGTGAGGCTCCATCTCAAAAAAATAAAAATAAAAAAAATAATAAGAATATACTCATCTAATGGACTAGAGCAGCCATGTTTTCTTTTTGTCTCTGCCAGCAGTTGACTTTGTGACTGGAGTAAAATCCCTTAAACTCTTTTCCTTAGTCTTTGTCTCTATAAAATAGAAATAATACATTATACTTACAGATTATTATGAAGATAAAATCAGATAATGTGGCAGTGTTTTGTAAAAGGGCTTTAATGTGCTCCATAAATGCAAACTAATTCAAACAGGAAGACACCTTAGTGCTCTTTATAGCATAAACAGTGCCAATTCATAAACCTTTTTCCCCACAGATTCTTTTTTTTCAGTGTCTGATTATTTTTGTTGCTCTTCTCTGAAACATCTCTTTCTTTTCCAAGAGCAGCCTACTGCTATGCCCTGAGCCAAGAGGAATTAAGTGATTATGCTCAGCTCTTTCATGTCAAACTGCTGCCAACACCTCTCATGGCATTCTACAACATAAACAATGAGGGAATAAATTCATCTTTAGTTCATTATGTCTTCTCTGTTTTCTCTGTCTTTGAGTATTCCATCTGGTTATCCCAGTTGAGGGATTTTTCCTTGTGCCATCACCAAAGTTGCAAACCAAATGATAGTGTGATAGTGCCTGTCAGCAGCTTGTCCCAAATGCCAAACAATGGAATATACTTGCTTTACCAGCTGAAGAAAAAATCCTGACAAAAAAGGCCTGGATTCAGTGACCTATGCCAAAAATAGTTATGAGCTGAAAAAAAAAATCACTTGTGATTCCCAGCGGGCAGCAAAGAATTCCAAAATAGCTGTTCTTCTCCTGAACTTTCTCTGAAAGATTGTCTCATGATTGTACAGCATCAGTTCCTGAAATGTATATGCCAGAGTCATGATTCTTGTGTACCTTTGCTAAGATGTTTCTCTTGAGGCATTTGATGGTTGGAGGCTATAGTTTTTTGCAATATATAAAGAAAATGAGATGAATTTTGACTTCTGTATTTGGCAGAATAATTGAGACTATTCTAGCCCTTCAACTCAACTTTAAACAACTAGATGGATAAAATACATGGAACAATACATTTTTAAACTTTGGGTAATAGATATTCCAGAACTCTGATCCCTTAGAAGGGAAACAAATAGGGTGAGTCCTAAAACCCCTTTGGTTTTCTGCCAGAGAAACATCATTTTCTGCCAGGATGAACAAATGATTCCACTGATTTGAGGAGACAGAGATTACAGTGTGAAGAGATGAGGCAGCTAGGGCTTGCAGGGCAGACTACAGGAGAGGAAAGAATTAGTCAGAGAAAGAACTCCAGAAATCTACATATGGGTTATCTTGAGTCTGATGCTGGATACAAATCTATAGATTGATACAGTGGAAATCAAGGAGGCTGAGGCAAGATAATTGGGTAATATGCTGAGAAAGTTCTCATTACTTACATAAGGCTGAAAGATGTTGAAATCTTGACCTGCCAGAGCAGAGATTCCTCATCGAGGACATTGCTGTAGACCCTCCAGAAAGTTCATAATTTAGAAGTATGGCTAAACCAGTTCTAATGTAAAGGCTACTCAAGACCTTCCACCACAAACTGAAAAAGAAGCTTTGAAAAGATCAACATTATTGACAAGTAAATTAAACCCTTGTCAGAACCATGTCCAACGCCATTTAAAGGCTGAAACAAAATCCAGCATCATTCCAAAATGTAAAATTAGCAATGGTCACCATCCAGTAAAATATACTAAAACAGGAAAAGCCTCTAAAACATCTATTATTAATAATGTTCAAAGATGTAATGGAAGACCTGACCTGAAAATAATGATAAGAGAATTATAAACTATTAAAAAAAAACTCACAGCAGAAAAATGCAATATCTGCAATATTGAATAGATGAAAAATTAGGGGAAAATAAAAACTATTTTAATAGATAAAAAATTGGTCATCAGGCACTATAAAATATAATACTTAGGGAAAATGTTATCAGATGAAAATTTGTATGTATATAAAACAAAAAGTGCTAGAAGTGGCAAATAAGAGAGTAGAGAGCAAATATTTTTTCTAATTTAAATTTTGTTAAAAGATTACTGTTAAAGACAAATTATAATAATTTATTATCAGTTTTATGATATAAATAAAAGTAAAATGTGTAAAAGCAAGGATAGCAGGCTGATATGGAAATATACTGTTGTAAGATTCTTATAAGTAGAATAGTATAATATTATTTGAAGGTAGACTGTGATAATTTCAGGATGTGTATTGTAAACTCTAGCACAACTTCTAAAATAATACAAAGAAATAGCCAGTAAATGCAACAGGGGACATAAAATGAAAACCAAAATATAATCTGTAAATTCAGAAGAGAAAGCTGGGGACCCAGAAAACAAATTATAAGGGAAATTAGGAAATAATATGAATGGGATGAATATGAAAACACAACATATTAAAATATGCAAAATGCAGCTATAGTTGTTTAGAGGGAAGTTTTTAGTTTTTAATCTAAACTTTTACCTTAAGAAGTTAGAAAAAGAATGAATTAGACCCAAAGTAAATAAAGGAAAGAAAATTTTTAAAACAAGAATAGAAAACAATAAAATATAAAATGAAAAAAATAAAGAATTAATGGTACCAAAAGCTAGTTTCTTTTTGAAAGTAATAACAAAACTGATGGCCATCTGGCTAGACTGATCAGCAAAAAAAGATAGAAGATACTAATTACAAATTACCAGATAGTAAAATATGAAAAGAACAACAAGGGAATATTAGGAACAACTTTGAGCTTGTAAAATTGACAAATTGATGCATTTTATTTTATATACATTATGCATCAGTAAAGATGATTTTAAAAAGAAAATAAACAAGTAATTTTAATTGCTGTGTTTACTGAGATCCTATCTAGGTATTTGTCGTAGACCATCTCATTAATTTCACGAATCATGGTGTACCTTAGTGGTTTGGAGCATATACTCTATATACCAAGACGAGCTGTCTTTGAATTATGGTTCTGTCACCTAGTAAGTATATGTCCAGGAAAGTTATTTAACCACTAGAATGTAAACTGTACATGGACAGTGAATTTCTTTTTCGTTCATTTAGAAGAGTTCCTGGCACATGGCAGGCATCCAGTAAACATTCATTATTAAACTCCAATTAACAGATGAGGAAATTGTGGCAAAGAAGAGATTTAGTGACTTTCAAAGTTTGCCAGGATGACAGAAACTCAGGATTGAACTCAGATCTGTCAGATTCCAGAACTAGTATTTCTTTTTCATCTGTTGATATGGCAGACAAATGAGAAATCTTAAATGGTTGCCCAATAGGTAACTATGAATTTTCTATGTAATTTACTTATGAGAAATGAAAATCATGTGTATTTCTTTTTATTATCAAATTAATTCTTAGAATAGGTACCTCTCTCACTTTAAATAGAACTGTTATTGTAGAAGGAAAAGAAATCAGGCATTATTTTTTTTTCCAATACTTCTATTAGATGCTGCTGCTGAAATTGTGCAGTGAGAGTTCAGAATGTAAGCAGTGACTGCACCAGAGTTTTTCTAAGGCAAATAAACCAAACCCAGTTAAGAGTCTTGATTTCTTGAAAAGCATGCTGTTTTGACCCATATTACAATAATCTAATATAGGCCATCAGAGTACTATGTAATTAATTCCTATTCAAATCCTTTTAAAATGTGAAACACATGCTCAGTAGCTGGCTGGGCATTTGAATAAAGGATGAAATTGAAGAAATAGGATTAACCTCTATGTGTCAGATATTTTGCTGTTATTTCTAATATTAGTCTTTACAAGTGTGAAGACTTTACACTTCACAACTATAAATCTCCTTTTAACCAAATTGCATAGAATGTAATTGTATAGAGTTATAAGCCTAGTAAATAATACATTTGTGATTGTATTTTAAGACTGTAAACCATAATAATGATGTGCCTGGTATGTTTTGGTAATTTTTTTTTTCTAATAAGAGAACTCAATTGAAGCCTGACTTACCAGTAATAAATGGAAACCCATGAATATCCTCAACTATATTTCTTCAGCTCTTAGTTTCTTCATGTTACAAATGTTTTCTTAAAAGTTATTGTAGAAAATTTCAAATATACAAAAGTGAGAGGCTAGTTCAGCACACTTCTATACAGGCTTCTCACATTGCAACAAGCATCAACTTGTGGTCAACATTGTTTTACCACAGCTACCGTACGTGTGCCTACTCTCTCACACCTCCAGGAATCATTTCATTTTTAAAACTTTTAGTATGGGTTTCTAAAACATAGAGAAACAGTTTAAATAAGTCAAAATTATAATATCATCAAACCTAGATAACAATAAATAAATTGATACATACTTAAATGTGTAGTATATACCTCATAACATATATGAAAATGTGCTAAAATGGATGATATAAATATTAAAGTTGAAACTATAAATTTGAGAAAAAACTATAGGAAAAATATTTATATTCTTGGGCTAGATAACAATTTTTTAGAGTAAGCACACACAAAAAAACCATGAATGACAAGGTGACAATATGGTCTTCATAAAAGTTAAAAACATATTTTTCAAAAGACAGTGTTAACTATAGAAAAAATGCTATAAGCAGAAGGCAATATATTCAAAATTTATATCTGATAAAGGAATTATATCAGAATATAGAAAGAACTTTTACAACTCAATAATAAAACAACTCAATTACAAATGGGTTAAGATTTTGATAGATATGACACAAAAGATACATAAATGGCAAATAAGCTTATGAAAAATAGGCTTCAGGGAAATGCATTAAGATGCCATTGCATAACCAATAGACAACTACGATTAAAGAGACTGCAATAACAAAGATTGGTGAGGATGAGGGGTAACTGGAACCTTTGAACATTGCCATAGGGAATATAAAATAGTATAGCAACTTTAGAAAACAGTTGACCTGTTTCTTATAAATTTAAACATACTCTAATACACTTCCTAGCAATTCTTCTCCTGGGTATTTACTCATCCCTATAAACTTATTTTCACAGAATCACCTCTTTAAAGTCCTTATCTCTGAACACAGCCACATTCTAAGGCACTAGGAGATAGAGCTTCAACATATGCATTTGCAGGGAGGTGGTCATAATTCAGCCCATCCATACAGTTTCATGCTTTTCCAGGGTTCTCTGCCATGCAGTACTGCCGAGCATTCAAAATACTACTTCTTGTATTTTGTGAACTAATTTTATTTTTATTCTTAAGTTCCAGGGTACATGTGCAGGATGGGCAGGTTTGTCACATAGGTAAATGTGTGCCATGGTGGTTTTCTGCACCTATCAACCCATCACCTAGGTGTTAAGCCCAGCATGCATTAGCTATTTTTCCTAATACTCTCCCTGCCCCAACCCTACTCCTTGACAGGCCCCAGTGTGTATTGTTCCCTGTGCTGTGTTCATGTGTTTTTACTGTTCAACTCCCACTTTTAAGTGAGAACATGAAGTATTTGGTTTTCTGTTCCTATGTCAGTTTGCTGAGGGTAATGGCTTCCAGCTCCATCCATGTCCCTGCAAAGGACATGATCTCATTCCTTTTTATGACTGCATAATATTCTATGGTGTATATGTGCCACATTTTCTTGGTGCAGTCTTCTAGGCTGTCATCTTTGACAATTTTTTTTTCTTAAAAAATAAGCAAAGAAAAAAAGAAAAGACACACAGACTTGTACCCAAATGTTAATAGAAAGATTATTTATAATGGCCCAGAATTAGAAATTACTCAAATGTTCATCAATTGGTAAAATGATTAAAAAATTGTGATATATCCCTAAGGCAAAATATTACTCAATAATAAAAAGGAAATGCAGTACTGATTCACACAGCAGCATGAATAAATATAAAATGCTTAATGGAAAGAAGCCAAGACACAAAAGACTGTACTTTGTATGATCCCATTTATAGGAAATTATAGAAAAGGAATATTATAGTGATAGCAGATCAGTGGTCACCAAGGACTGGGACTTAGGAAGGGGATTGATGGCAGAGAGGTATGAGGGAACTTTTTGGGGTGATAGAAATGTTCATGATTATGATGGCTTTATATGACTATGTTTTTCAAAACTCAGCAAATTGTACACTTACACCAGGGATACAGCAATCAATAAAATAGGTTTAGGGATTTGTCTTCATCCAGTTTATATTATCTTCTCTGCACTTGATCACATATGGTACCAAACTAGTGTGAAAGTCTACTAATAATTTATGGTAATCATTGGCCAAAACCTACATGCAAGGAGTCTTCTTCTAGGCTACAAGACCCATGAACACAGCTGCTGCCCCAAATCCCATGCAAATGCCTCTGGTTGCTGCCATAGTTTAGTGTGCTAGGGCTCCCATAACAAAATGCTATAGACTGGTTGCCTTAACTCATAGATATTTATTTTCTCATGGTTTTGGAAGCTAGCAGTCCAAGGTCAACGTGTGGGTAGGGTTGGTTTCTTCTGAGGCTTTACCCGTTAGCTTGCAGATAGATGCCTTTTTGCTGTCCTCTCATGGTGTTTTTTTCTGCATGTATAACTATGGGACATCTCTGTCCTCTCATGGTGTTTTTTTCTGCATGTATAACTATGGGACATCTCTGTGTGTTCGATTTTTCTTCTCTTGTAAAGACACCAGTCATATTGAGGTACGGCTCACTCATATAAATTCATTTTAACTTAATCACCCTGTCAAAGGTTCTGTCTCCAATTATAGTTGCATTCCAAGGTACTGGCCTTCAACATAAGAATTTACGGGGTGTGAGGGCAGGATAATTCAACCCATACATATAATTTCATGCTTTTTCAGGACCCTCTGCCATTAAGTCACTGAATATCAAAAGTACTACTTCGTAGGTCCCTGAGAAATAAATCACAGAAGTGATTTTGGAAGAATTTCATACATTTACATTATTTTGAATATTGCAAGGAAAATGAATAAGAATGACAAAGAAGCACTAGTCTTTGTTCTCAAAACTCAAATTGAAGAGTCTCCTTTTACAAGGTTTCGTGGTCTCTGTACTGTGGGAAAATATGTAGTATTTTCCTTTCTGCTTCTTCAAGTAGAACTTAGGCACAGCAGGGAATCTCTGAGAGTTTATCTCGATTTTCACCTGTTATTCCTTCTCCTTTAAGTAACATTCAGTAACTCAAAAGCATGAGTACTGGGTATCATTAAAAGAAATGTGGGATCCCTACATCCAGGGTGTCTAGGCCAACACCAAATTGGTTTGGAGCTTCTTGAGGGCAGTTATCAGGCCTGTTATATTTCTTGGTACCTTTCATAGTAGCTATTGCAGGTGAACCCCCAAATTGAGGTTCACCCCTGGAGGCCACATGGGTTCTTGGCTTCATGAAGCAAAGAATTCAAGAGCGAGCTGACAGAGTAACATGAAG
This sequence comes from Cebus imitator, assembly GCF_001604975.1. NCBI lineage: Eukaryota > Metazoa > Chordata > Mammalia > Primates > Cebidae > Cebus > Cebus imitator. Next base: position 2,233,604 of record NW_016107510.1, on the reverse strand, counting down.
GCAAGTTTATTGCAAAGCAAAGGAATGAAAGGATGGCTGCTCCACAGGCAGAGCAGGGGTACCCCATAGGTAGAATAGCACTAGGTAGGGGGCTGCTAGCTGGCAATTTTACAGCCATTTGTTGATTATATTATAAACAAAGGTTGGATTATTCACTAGTTTTCTGGGAATCGGGCAGCGAGGTCCCAGAACCAGGGATTTCTCCCCAGTGTTGGCCATACAGTGTGACTTCTGGTCATTGTCATGGCATTTGCAAACTATCATGGTGCTGTGGGAGTGTTTTTATTAGCATATGTTGTAATTAGCACAGTGGAGGTCGCTTTAGTTGCTATTTTGGTTTTAGCTGACTTACCCTGTTTGTTTACTTATCCTCTCTTATCAGTGGGTCTCCTGATTTGTTGTTTATGGTCTTCTATTTTAGCAAAAGGGTCATGTGACCTATTGTCTTGGGAACTAGTTCTGTTGAATTCCTGTTTCAGTACTGAGCTTAGTACTATGTCCACAGTAGCAACTAAACTATCTGCTTAATAAATATTTTCCAGAGGAAGTTAGAAGACTTTCAAAGGTGTGAACTACATTTCCCAGAATTCCCCTTGCCATCTGATCCTCAGTGGGCATCTGTGGAGGTAGACAAGAGAAGCTCCAGGAGAAGCTGCAGGCAGGTGTGTGAGCAGACTGGAGGTCCGAGCTGCTTCTAGGTGTTCTTGAGAATTGTCACATTGATACTGCAGACAGAACTGGTTGGTGGAGCTGTCCATGAAATTTTTGAGATTCATGACAGCTTTAAGTGAATGCTTGTGATTGCCACTTGTGTGAAGAATGAAGAGTTTGAGTGAGGAGCTTTTCAGAGGTTTGATGGATTGGCAGCAGTGTTTGCCTCATCTCTGGAGAACCATCTATGTTGGTGCTTCAGGCTGACATCGTTGGTAGTGGCTTTCCTGACTTTTGCATCCCAACTCTTCCAATCTTGGAAAAGCTTGAATTCTCATACTAAAAACCTTCCTATCTTGAATAAAGGAGTGTCTCTGGTTTCCACCCATGAAGCCTGGTTAATACCTAAAGTCCCACAACTGAGCACAGTCAGAAACTGCTCCAGAATTGCAGTCAGAGAAGGTTAGAATTAGAAAAACCCTCAGAGATCTCTATCTAAATTTCTTATTTTACAAATGAGGAAATGGGCTCGATGTAATATAGTGACTTAGATGAGAAAGGTAGAATTGCATTTAGAATCTGATTTCAATCCAGTGCTTTTTTAATTTCTATCATGCTGTGTTTACTTTTAAACATACACAGAAATATGAGCTTCAAATCACTGAAATATTTAAAATATATACAGAAATAAGGAGGGATTATTTTGTTTAGGTAATCACTTGTATATTTATTTTGTGAATGTGAACTATTCATGTGCGTGCTCTTTCTCTCTCTTGCTCTCTTCCAGTGAGAGCACCAGAAAGTATCTGATGGATCCAAAGTTGAAATGTACCTGTGGAGAGAAGATTGTTCCAGGTTCTAGGGAAAATCTAGAGAAAAATCAGCTATAGGAAAGGAGTGGGTTAGCATGGAAGTGAAAGGACCATATTAAATACATTTTAGAACCCAGGATAAATAGGAACAATAATGAAAAAAATATGGAATAAAGTCGAATAAACTCAGATATGTTATGATGATAGAAGACATTAACAAGATATTCTATGATACCAAGATATTCTATGTTGGAAGACTGCATAAATAAATAAATGATAGTCTATCATAACAACTGAATTTTGTGTGCCTATTAAAATGATTTTAACAATGAGTTTTTAATAATATGAGAGAACATTTTTGACATCATGGTGACTGAAACACAAGAAATATTCAGAATTATAAATGAGCTGTCATCTCAGCTATATTTTAAAACTACACAGGAAAAAAAAGGACAAAAGAAATTTGCCAAAATCATGCTGGTATTCACTTGGAGTGGTGGGACTGTGACAAAACTCTCTCTCTCTCTCTTTTTTTTTTTTTGCTTTCATTTTTCTCTTGTCTAAACCTTCCCGATTTTCTCCAGTGAGTGTATTACATTTATTATCAGGATTAAAATGGGAGAGGAGAAACCTGTAGTTTCAAGAAGTAATAAATAGGATAGTTAATCAAGGACAAGGTGAAGTTTTTCCCTAAGAAAATCTTAGCTACATCTTTTTCATTTCATGAACTGCTCACTGTTTCCAACAGAATATTTGCAATAAAACCTGAATTGCCTGACTGACTAAGTGACTGACAGGTTTTAAAAGGTTCTGTCATGTAGTCAGAGAAGTGCATGAATTCTTTATTCCTGTGTGACATGTAGCAAATGAGGATGGAGGGCTATTTTCTTACAATTTTAGAATAGGTATAGCTTGTAAGTGTAAGTGTTGTTTTTTTCTTTAAATTAGATTTGGAATTTTAACATATACTATGGGAATTCTTTCAGGTCCTTAGCATGTTCATGAAAAAGCATGCTGGGTAAAACAATCCCTTTCTCAGAAAAAGAAAATGTGCTGCTTTTTTTCGCAAGCTCCCTTTTAACTTCACAAATATTAATGACCATTATTAAGGTATCTCTTTACAGAAATGCTCAAACATCTTTTTGTAGATTAATAAGCCTCTAGGGTTGGTATTTGATTTTGATTCATTTTGTAGAAATGCTCAAAAGGATGGAGACAGTGACTCTCATTTCTCATATTATATGGCTTGTTGACATTTGAATTTTCAAAATATCAAGGATTTCTCCAGTGTGATTCATGTGAATCATGTGCCTTTTGTTTTTCTTTGAATGATGGGCTGCTGATTCAGAACTATATTATAAAATTAGAAATGCTAATATTCCATTCAGCCTACTTTTAAAAATCTGTTCTTTCAACTTTTGGCTTATTAATCTGCAAACTCATTTGATAATTAAATTTGGTACAGAACTTTTATTTGTATTTTAGTTTTTTTTTTTTTTTACAAACAAAATAGCCTGAAGCACACTAATGAAATGTGTATGGGAAAATGCCAGCAGTCTGGGATTTTTGCTAGGCAGGTCATAGTAATGTCTCCATCATTAACTTTTGTAAGTAGCATGAGCTATAACCCATGGCTTTAGTGGCTGTAATATGAGAGTTTTCTTCTCTTCGTTTTAGTGGCTGTAATATGAGAGTTTGTTGCCCTATATATTAGACAGGATAGGTTAAATTATGCTGCAGTAATAAAGAGCCTCCACAATTTCAAATTTTGAAACAATCAACATTTATATCTTGCTTATACTATATAACCATCATGGGTCAACCTTGGTCTCTGTTCCCAAGTCAATATCATCCTTACTCTGGGACTCAGGCTGACAGAGCAGCCACTTCCTGAAACATTGATGTTTTCCATAGCAAAGGTAATTGAGAAGATGCCAAAGCATGCATTGACTCTTAAAGCTTCTGCCCAGAAGTGATACATGCTACTTCCTTACATATTCTATTCATCAAAGCCAGTCTTATGGCCAAGCTTAACTTCAAGAAAGGGAAACTCAATTTTGGTAAAACTTAATATAATCTATAAATAATCTATAAAGGTCGTTTAATGTCTAGGAGTCTACTTTCCCAAATGCACTGAGAGTGGTTATGATAAACATTTGCCTTAAGAACAAATATGTACCTTGTAGCAAAGGTACCTTGTACCTGATGGTATTTTGGGGGAAATTTTTATGAGGAGCATTAAAGATTCACAGAAATAATACAGAGATATCTTTTGTATACTTTACCTTGTTTCCCTAATGATAATAGTTTGCAAAACTGTAGTGTAATATCACAACCAGGATATGGACACTGATGCAATCTACCTTTCTCATTAAAACTTCCCCAGTTTTACTTCTATTCATTTACATTTGTGTATGTGTGTTTAGTTCTTTGTAATTTTTATCAAATGTGTAGGTTTCCTGTGTTTTCCACCACTGTGAAGGTACTGATCAGGGCTAACACTGCAAGCATCCTTCTCTCCTACCACTAATGTGCTCTCCATTTCAAAAATTTTATCATTTGAAAAATACTATTTAAATGTAATCATACAATGTACAGTTTCAGGGGACTGGCCTTTTTCATTCAGCTTGATTCCCTAGAGATTTATCTAACTTGTTGAAAACATTAGTAATCTGTTATTTTTATTGCTATGTGTTATTTATGGCATGTATATCCGCAGTTTGTTTAACAATTGCCTGTTGAAAGACATCTGGGCTGTTTACAGTGTTTGGCTAATATGAATAATGCTACTCTGAATATTTGTGTCAAAGTTTTTGTGTGAAAAATAAGTTTTCATTTCTCTGAGATAAGTGCCCATGAATATAGGCATTGGATAATATGATAATTACATTATTAGTTTTATAAGAAATTGCCAATTGTTTTTCAGCATGGCTTTACCACTTAACATTCCTACCACCAATGTATGAATGATCCACCAAATGCTCATAAGCATTTGGCATTTTCACTATTTTTTATTTTAGCCATTCTTATAAATGTGTAGCGATATCTCATTGTAGTTTCAATTTGCATTTCCTTGATGCCTAATGATATTAAAAATTTTTGCAAGTGATTATTTGGCATCTATATCTTTATGTAAAGTGCCTGTTCATATCTTTTGCCCATTATTTATTGAGTTGTTTTTATTCTTATTGAGTTTTGAGTATTCTTCCTGTATTTTAGAAACAAGTTCTTTGTCAGAGTGATGATTTGCAAATATTTTCTTCTGATCTGCAGCTTGTCTTTTTATTCTCTGAACAGTGTCTTTTGCAGAACAAACATTTTTAATTTGAATGACATATAAGTTACCTATTTTTTTCTTTTATGGCTTTTGCTCTTGGTATCATTTTAAAAATATTTGCCTGTCTCTAGATTCCAAAGATTGCCTCCTGGATTTTGAGGAATCCAGATGCAGGTATGATTGTTCAGATGCAACTATAGGCAATTACAAAGCTTAGCCTGGCAGACCTCATGGGGAGAAGCTGATCTCCCCACACCAGATTTTGTATATAGCCAGTGCATTGCAATTTCCTGGAGCAAGTTGAAATCAAGGCCTTTCTGGGCCCAACCATGTTTATATGCCTATCTGCGTTTCTAGTCCAGGCACCTTCAGTGGGAGTTCTCCTCACTGGGGACCTAGGCCGAGGCACTTCCCAGGCATCTCCGCTGAGACCCCCATATTGGGAACCTTGGCTGAAATGCTTCTCTCCATTTAGCTTCAGTATCTTTCTACTCCCAGCGTTTCCCTTTTCCAGCGTCTCAGCCGGTGAATCCATAGAGAGGCAAGAATCTTTTGTTTAAGGTTTTTCAGCAGTGAGACAATTCCCTTTGTAAGTATTATATCCTCCTGACCCTCAGGTAGTGAAATAATATAGGGGAAAAAAAAATGGAACACTAGGGAGCTAGTGCCTCTTGCTTGCACTGTCACTATAAGTAAACCAGAGGTTGGATTGTTAGTGTCAGTTTGGCTTGCTGTCCAAATTGAGCACCTTCACAACTGATTGCTTGAATTATTTTTTAAGTTTCATGCTATTACTATTTATATTTAATTCCATGATTCATTTAGAGTTAATTATTGTATAAACGTCAGGTTTAAGTGGAGATTCATTTTACTTTTGTCTGTGATTGTTTAATCGCCCCAATACCATTGGTAGAAAAGCCTCTTCCTCCACGAACTTACCTTTGCATGTTTGTGGAAAAATGATTGAACAGATTTGTGTGTGCCTATTTCCCTGTTTTCTATTTTGTTCCATTGGTATATATGTATATCTCTCTACCAATATCACATTTTCTTGATTGCTGTAGCTACCTAGTAAGCTTTAGTATCCGGTAGAATAATTCTTTTCACTTTATTATTCTTTTTCAAGATTATTTAAACTAATTGAGAGACCTTACCTTTTCTAAATTTTTACAATAATCTTGGCTCTGTCTACAAAAAATCTTGCTGAGAGTTTTGTAGAAATTGCACTAAATATATAGGTCACTTTGGTGGAGAACTGATTGCTTTACTATGTTGAGTCTTCCAATTCATAAATTCGGTATGTCTCTCCTTATTTAGGTCTTCTTTAATTTCTTTCATAAGCATGCTGTAATTTTATGCCCACAGTCCTGTGCTTCTTTTTTATTTAGGCTTTTGAGACAGAGTCCCCAGGCTGGAGTGCAGTGGCACAAACTCAGCTCACTGCAACCTCTGCCTCTCAGGTTAAAGTAATTCTCATGCCTTAGCCTCCCAAGTAGCTGGAATCACAGGTGCATGCCACCACACCCAGCTAGTTTTTGTAATTTTAGTAGAGATGCGGTTTCACCATGTAGGCCAGGCTGGTCTTGAACTTTTGAGCTCAAGTGATCTGCCCGCCTCAGCCTCTCAAAGTGCTGGGATTATAGGCCTGAGCTACCATGCCCAGCCTGTCCTGTGCATGTTAACAGTTTATTAAATATATCATTTTTTGGAGCAACTGAAAATTGTATTGTTTTTAAATTGTGTATTTTATATATTCATCGTTAGTGTTTAGAAGTGCAATTAATTTTTGTGTATTGATCTCATATCATCCGTCATTGATTGTTCTAAAATGTTTTTTTTGTTGATTTCTTGAGATTTTCTTTTTTTTTCTCCTCACGCAGAAATTTATTATTTTGCATCTGGTATCCTTCACAGCTTTTTCTATAACAACAATGGCATATTGAATGGTGAAATACTTCCAGACACTCATGATGTTCTCTCTATCGGGCTTGTCTTCCATAGCACTGGCAATCCTTTCTGTAGGGTACTATGTGTAATAAGTCTTAAAGCGTTTTATGACCCTCTGATATAGAGGCTGATTTCAAGACATTGTGTCTGGGGGAAAGTAGATGCCTTCAATGTTGAACTCAGGGTTTTAAAAATTATTATTATACTTTAAATTCTGGGGTACATGTGCAGAAGGTGCAGGATTGTTGCATAGGTACACACATGCCATGGTGGTTTGCTACTTCCAATCACTTACATCAGGCATTTCTCCCAATGTTATCCCTCCTCAACCTCCCTATTCCCCCACTATCCCCCTCCAGCCCCCCAACCCCCAACAGACCCCAGTTGTATTGTTTCCCTCCCTGTGTCCATGTGTTCTCATTATTCAACACCCACTTATAAGCCAGAACATGTGGTGCTTGGTTTTCTGTTCTTATGTCAGTTTGTTGAGGCTGATGGTTTCCAGCTTCATCCATGTCCCTGCAAAAGACATGAACTCATCCTTTTTATGGCTGCATAGTATTCCATGGTATATATGTGCCACATTTTTTTTTTTTTATCTAGTCTATCATCAGTGGGCATTTGGGTTGATTCCAAGTCTTTGCTATTGTAAACAGTGCCACACTGAACATATGTGTGCATGTGTCTTCCTAGTAGAGTGATTTATAATCCTTTGGGTATATACCCAGTAATGGGATTGCTGGATCAAATGGTATTTCTAGTTCTCGATCCTTGAGGAATTGCCACATTGTCTTCTACAGTGTTTGAACTAATTTACATTCCCACCAACAGTGTAAAAGCATTCCTATTTCTCCACATCCTCTCCAGCATCTGTTGTCTCTGGATTTTTTAATGATCACCATTGTAAGTGGCATGAGAAAGTATCTCAATGCGGTTTTGATTTGCATTTCTCTAATGAACAGTGATGATGAGCATTTTTTCATATGTTTGTTGGCCACATAAATGTCTTGTTTTTAAAAGTACCTGTTCATATCCTTCGCCCACTTTCTGATGGGGTTGTTTGTTTTTTTCTTGTAAACCTGCTTTAGTTCTTTGTAGATTCTGGATATTAGCCCTTTGTCAGATAGGTAGCTAGCGAATATTTTTTCCCATTCTCTTAGTTGCCAGTTCACTATAATGATAGTTTCTTTTGCTATGCAGAAGCTCTTAAGTTTAATTAGATTCCATTTGTCTATTTTGGCTTTTGTTGCCATTGCTTTTGGTGTTTTAGTCATGAAGTCCTTGCCTATGCCTATGTCCTGAATGGTGTTGCCTAAGTTTTCTTCTAGGGTTTTTTTT
>NW_016107510.1:2195072-2224819 GCF_001604975.1 Cebus imitator | reverse complement strand
TGCTTTTTTCCTTTTTGGCTCTTCATTTGCTTGGTAAATCTTCTTCCATCCCTTTATTTTGAGTCTATGTGTGTCTTTGCATGTGAGAGAGATCTCTTGAATACTTGAATAGAGCACACTGATAGATGTTGATGTTTTTATCCAATTTGCCAGTCTGTGTCTTTTGATTGGGGCATTTAGCCCATTTACATTTAAGGTTAAGATTGTTATGTGTGAATTTGATCCTGCCATTCTGATATTAGCTGGTTGTTTTGCCTGTTAGTTGATGCTGTTTCTTCGTTGTGTCAATGGTTTTTGCCATTTGTTATGTTTTTGCAGTGGCTGGTACTGATTGTTCCTTTCTATGTTAAGTGCTTCTTTCAGGAGCTCTTGTAAAGCAGGCCTGGTGGTGATGAAATCTCTGAGCAATTGCTTGTTCATAAAGGATTTTATTTCTTTTCTTTAAGGATGTTGAATTTTGGCCCCCACACTCTTCTGGCTTGTAGGGTTTCTTCTGAGAGACCTTCTGTAAGTCTGATGGACTTCCCTTTGTGGGTAATCTGACCTTTCTCTCTGGCTGCCGTTAGCATTTTTTCCTTCATTTCAACCCTGGTGAATCTGACGATTATGTGCCTGCTCTTCTTGAGGAATATCTTTATGGAGTTCTCTGTATTTCCTGGACTTGATATTGGCCTGCCTTTCTAAGTTGGGTAAGTTCTCCTGGTTAATATCCTGAAGAATGTTTTCCAGCTTGGATTCATTCTCTCCATCATATTCAGGTACACCTATCAAATGTAGATTAGGTCCTTTTACATAATCCCATATTTTTTGGAGACTTTGTTCATTTCTTTTCACTCTTTTTTTCTCTGATCTTGCCTTCTCATTTTATTTCATTGAGTTGATCTTCAATCTCTGATATCCTTTCTTCTCCTTGATCAATTTGGCTGTTGAAACTTGCATATGCTTCACGAAGTTCTCGTGCTGTGTTTTTCAGCTCCATCAAGTTGTTTATGTTATATTCTGAGCTGGTTATTCTAATTAGCATTTTGTCTAATGTTTTTTCAAGGTTTTTAGTTTCTTTGCATTAGGTTAGAACATGTTCCTTTAGCTCAGAGAAGTTTGTTATTAACCACCTTCTGAAGCCTGCTTTTGTCAATTCATCAAACTCATTCTCCATCCTGTTTTGTTCCCTTGCTGATAAAGAATTGTGATCCATTGGAGGAGGAGAGACAGTCTTGTTTTTGGTAATTTCAGACTTTCTGTGCTGGTTTCTTCCCATCTTTGTGGATTTATCTACCTTTGGTCTTTGAAATTGGTAATTTCGGATAGGGTCTCTGAGTGGATGTCCTTTCTGTTGATGTTGAAGCTATTTCTTTTTATTTTTCAGTTTTCCCTCTAACAGTCAGGCCCCTCTGCTGTAGGACTGCTGGAGGTCCACTAAAGACCTTGCTTACCTGGGGAATCACCCGTTGGGGCTATAGAACAGGAAGGATTGCTACCTGTTCTTTCTACTGGTAGCTTTGTCCCAGAAGGGTACCCAGTAGATGTCAGCCAGAGCTCTCCTGTATGAGGTGTCTTTTTGGTTATATGGGGATCAGGGAGCTGCATGAGGAGGCATTCTGTCCTTTATTGGAGCTCAGGTGCTGTGCTGTGAACTCCGTTTCTCCCTTTAGAGCTGCTGTGCAGATACGTTTAAGTCTGCTGCAGCAGAACTCCCAATCACCCCTTTTCCCAGGTGCTCTGTCCCGGGAAGGTTGGGTTTTATTTTATTTTATTTTATTTTATTTTTTTTCCCATTTATTTATTTTATTGCATTTTAGGTTTTGGGGTACATGTGAAGAACATGCAAAATTGTTGCATAGGAACACACGTGGCAGTGTGATTTGCTGCCTTCCTCTCCATCACCTACATCTGGCATTTCTCCCCTTGCTATCTCTCCCCAGCTTCCCACCCCCCAACGTCCCTCCCCTATTTCCCCCCAACTGACCCCAGTGTGTAGTGCTCCCCTCCCTGTGTCCATGTGTTCTCATTGTTCAACACCCGCCTATGAGTGAGAACATGTGGTGTTTGATCTTCTGCTCTTCTGTAAGTCCCTGACAAGCTGCTGTCTTTTTTTCAGAGTTGTCCCGCCCATCATGGAGGGAGTCTAGTCACAGTCTGCCTGCATAGGTGCTGCTGAGCTGCCATGGACTCAGTCCAGCTGCTGTGTAAACTTCCACTGGCTTTTGTTTATACAGGTAAGGTTAAAACCACCTTGGCAATGGTGGATACCCTTCTCCCCACCGAGCTCAATCATCCCTGGTTGAGCTCGAACTGATGTGCTGGCTGCAAAACGCTCAAGCCAGAGGGTTTCAGTTTGCTGGTCTTTGTGGGGGTGGGACCTGCCAAGCTGTATCACTTGGCTCCCTGCCTTCAGCTCCCCCTCTTTCTGGGGAGCAGGAAGCTCTGTCTCACAGGCGATTTAGGTGCCAGTCAAAATGGCTACCCAGATTTGTGCTGATAACCTGCAGCATTGGCTGGAATGGCCACTCAGATCGGTGGTAGTAACTTGCAGCACTTGTTGGCCTGGCAGAGATCTCCTGGTCTGAGGGTAGTAAAGACCATGGGAGAAGTGCATATCTGAACCAGAGTGCCAGAGGGGAAAAGTTCCTGATGGCCTCTGTTGGATAGGAGGGGAGTCCTCTGGCCAACTGCACTTCTCTGGTGAGGCAGCACCCTGCCCTGCCTTGGTTTGCCCTCCTTGTGCTCCATCCAGTGTCCAACCAATCCCATTGAGATGAACCTGGTACCTTGGTTTGAAATGTGGAGATCACTTGCCTTCTGCATCACTCATGCTGGGAATGCACACCAGAGCTGTTCCTATTCAGCCATCTTGGCAGAAGTCTGAAATTTCTTGAGATTTTCTATGTAGACAGTCATAACATCTGCAGCTTTTTATTCTTTTATTTATAATCTGTAGGCCTTTTCTTTCTTTTCCTTTATTAAACTTGTTGAAACTTCTAATGCTATGTCGATAAAGAGTGGTGAGACTGAACATCCTTGTCTTATTTCTGATTTTAGGAGAAAAGTTTTACATTTTTTTATTAAGCAAGACATTGTTGTAGGTTTTGTAGATGTTCTTTATTGAATTAAAATAATTGTCCTGTATTCCTAAATTGCTGATTTTTTTTTAGCATAAATAGTTACTGGGTTTTATCAAATACTTTTCTGCATTAATTGATAGGGCCGTATAATTTTTGTTTTTTAAGCCATTGATGAAATAGATTACATTGGCTTTAAATTGTGGGTCAGATTTGAGTACCTGAAATAAATATCACTTGGTCATAGTGTATAAATCTATTTATGCATTGCTTAGAATTGATTTGTTAACATTTATTAAAGATTTTTGCTTCTAAGATGGTGAGAATTATTGATCTGTAGTTTTTTCTCTTTATTTTCCTATTTTTGTTTGCTTTGATATACTTGCTTAATAAAATGAGTTAATGTGTGTTATCTCTTATTCTACATTTTGATAGATTGTGTAAAATTAATGTTCATTATTCTCTAAATATTTGATAGAATTCTCCAGTGAAAGTATCTGGGCCTAGAGAATTTTGGGGGAGAGCTTTTAAATTATAGATTCAGTTTCTTTAATGGTTATAAGGATCTTTATATTACATATTTCATCTTGATTGAGTTTTGATTGTTTGTGGCTTTCAGGGAATTGGTCAAGTTTTCTTACTTTTTTGAATATCTTCGCATACAGCTGTTTGTTGTATTTCATCTTTTTAATGTTTTCTGGGTCCGTAGTTACAACCTCAATTTAATTCCTTTTTTTAAATTTCTGTCTACTCTATTTATTTTTAAAATCTTATTAGAGATGATCGATTTATAGATTTTTTTGAAAAACCATATTTTTGTTTTATTAATTAATTTCTATTATTTTTCTATTTTCAGTTTTGTTCATTTTTGTTTTGATTTTTGTTATCTTCTTTTTATTTGGGGCTTGTTTTGCTCTTCTTTTTCTAGTGATTTTGAAGGAAGAACTTAGGTTATTGATTTGAGACCTTTCCTCATTTCTAAGTATTTGGTGATAAATGTATCCCTTTCAGCACTGCTTCACTTGTAGCACATAAATTTTCGTATGTTGTTTATGTATGTATGTATGTATTTATTTATTTGAGGCAAGGTCTCTCTCTGTTGCTCATGCTGGAGTGCAGTGACATGATTATGGCTCACTGCAGCCTCAGCCTCCCAGGCTCAAGTGATCCTCCTACCTCAGCTTCCCAAGTAGCTGGAACTGCAGGCCTGCACCATCATGCTTGGCTAATTTTTAAATTTTTGTCTAGAGCTAGGATCTTCCTATGTTGACCAGGCTAATTCTGGAATGTTGTAGTTTTCATGTTCATTCAGTTCAATGCAGTTTTAAAAAATTTCCTTGAGAATTGCTCTTTGATCCATAGATTATTTAGACGTTCTCTGTTTAGTTTGCTTATGTCAAAAGATTTTCCTATAGTCTTGTTTTTAAAAATCGATTTTTTGTTTTACTCCATTATAGCCAGAGAACACATTCTGTATGATTTCAGTTCTTTTAAATTTCCTGAGGCTTGCTTCGTGGCCCAGGATATATTCTATCTTGAGGAATGTTCCACAAGCACTTGAAAAATGTATGTATTTTGTTGGTGGTGGTGGTGCAGTGTTCTATATACATAAATTAGAAGTTCTTAGTTGATTGTGTTGTTCACATCTTTTAAATTCTTGCTGCTTTTATTTCTGGTAGTCCTTTCAGATGCTGAGTAAGGGGTGCGTGAAGTACTCAGCTTAAATGTGATTTTGTCATTATGTCATTCCCGTCTTTGTTGCTATTAATTTTCTTTGTTCCAAAGTCTATTTTTTTTCATATTTATGTAGCCATGGCTGCTTTGTTTTTTAATAGTGTTTCCATGGAATACTATTTAATATCCTTTTAGTTTCAGCTTGCCTATGTTGTTGGATTGAAAGTGATTTATTGTAAACATATGTAGTTGGGTCATTTTAAAATAAACTCTTGTGTGAAATGGAAAGGGGTGGTGGAGGAGTGGAGAAGAATCCTTCCCCTGACCACTTTTTGTCGATCAGAAAACAACAAAAGGGGCTTCTGATCAACTTGGTGGTGTTAGTCCTGCCTGATGTTGTCAGAGGGACCATGGTTTGATCATGGAGAGGAATGAGCCTACCTACATTGAGAATTGGCAAATACGGGTCTGGGTTGCCTTCTTCTCTTAGGTAGAGGGCTGGATGTATGATGCCCTGCTGCTGTATTACTTCAATCCTAAGATCATGAAGTAAGTTCACTTTCTTTTTAGAACCATACAGAATTCTCCTTTAGTTGTCTCTTACATTATTTTCCAGCTTTATAGTTGTGCTTAGCAGGGAGGAGTAAAGAGAAATGGATTTATGCCCACTTATCCAGACTGGAAGAGATAGTTTATATGCTAAATTACTAATTTACTGAAGGTAAGATCTACCTTATGCTCCTCAGCATCTTTCACAGTCCATAGTGTAGTTTTTAGTGTATCATAGCTTTTCATTGGTTACAATTTTAAGTGAGAATGTTTATAATTGTGAACTTTTGGCTATTTCTAGACCCAACAACTGTGAGTTCAAATATCTCTTTGTAAATGTCTTTATATTGAATAACAATCCTTCTTACTGATTATTAAGTGTATGCTCCTGTGTCATTTTGGCAAACTTTAGTTGTCACCATCATTGCAACATTGTTTTAGCTTACATTTCTTTCAAGGTGTCTGTATGTTGGTTATAGTACTTTGAACTTGAAGATTTTTTTAGCTTACTTATAGATTCTAAGAAAATATAATAAATTTTTAATGTGAAAAGTGATTTTGTTAGAACTAAATTTGACATCCTAAAATAGATGAAACATTTATTTAAAACTCAGCTACAAAAGACAGAGAAAAAAAATCTAGAGATTTAGAAAGTAGAGCATAAGAGATTGGTTCTAAAACACGTGTTTTCAGCTAAAAGTAGATTTGCCATGTGGCTTGGTTTAACATCACTGAGTTCACCTGACTTGATTCTTGCTGAAGTTGAAATAGACTGGTTTACTTTCCTGACTTCACCTCACACACTATATCTTGTCACATGCAATTACATTTCCCACAAAAATTTCAATTGTTCATTTGCCTGTCATGTTTCAGAGAACTCTAAACCTTTTTTAGTGTAATTTTTAGGAGAATCCAAAAATGCTCATTCCCCACCCCACCCCGGCAGCTATTATTTCATAAAATACTGGATTATTATGATCAGTGGCTACATATTTCAGTTACCATATTTCTTTTGCAAATACGTTTCACTTAAAAGATTTAACTTTTGGATCTACTGAAGTCATTTTTAAGATGGTTCTTTTACAAATGAGTAGAATGAAAAGTCTATTCTCATAGCTTGTCATCTGGAAAAAGGGAGAAAAAGGGTCAGGTTATTATTGTTAACAAGGAGCCCAGCTACTGAGTTTGCCAGAATGCTCAGATGAATGGTTGTGAAACGAAAAAAAAAAAGTGAGGAGCTTAAATAGAAGTTAACGTCAAATATTTGAAGTGAATGGGCATTTCTCCTTTCTTTTGTAACTTTTCTCATTTATACTATAAATCTAACATTTGATTATACTTTGTTTTCTTCTGTTTATTTCCTCTGGTTAAGTATTATTTTACTCACCCTTCTATGTAAGCTTCTTCATGTGTCAGAAGGAAGCCTTATACTTCATCTGCTTTCTCCTTCATTCCTTCAACTCTTCCTCTTGATAAAAATGACCTTGTATTAAAGGCTTTCTGGCCAGTTCTAATTTTAATTGTTCTATCTCATTGTTCCACAAACCATAAGCCTGTCTCGGAATTTTAACACTGTAGTATATAAGATAGATTCAGCAAACTGGATTTCATAATTGAAGCAATACTGTAATTCTTTAGTAAGATGAACTGTCTTAATAGTTACAAAGAGAGGTAATTTCTATTAAATTTAAAGCAAAGAATAGCCAATTACGCTGACATTGGAGGCAATGGCTGAAGTGGTGATATGGTTTGGCTGTGTCACCACCAAAATCTCATCTTGAATTCTAGCTTCAATAATTCCCACATGTCATGAGAGGGACTTGGTGGGAGGTTATTGAATCATAGGGGCTGATCTTTCCCATGCTGTTCTCATGATAGTGAATAAGTCTCATAAAATCTGATGGTTTTATAGAGGGGAGTTTCTCTACACAAGTTCTCTCTTGCCTACCACCATGTAAGATGTGCCTTTCTCCTCCTTTGCCTTCCGCCATGATGGTGAGGTCTCCCCAGCCATGTGGAATTGTGAGTCCTTAAAACCTCCTTTTTTTTTTTTTAATTATAAATTACTCAGTCTTGGTTATGTCTTTATTAGTAGCATGAGAACTAATACAAATGGTATATTTTCTGAACTTTTGATTCAGAAAATACATTTGTTATACCTACAGTGACTAGTAAATTACCTTGATACATTATAGGATGTTAGAGGATAGAACATCTGTATAACATTTGGCATAGTTTTCATTGTTGCTAAAGTCTAGGGGAGATGAAAGAAGGCAGATGCTTTCACCCGTGGAATATTCAATTCAGTACTCTAATGATAATGTTACAAAATAATTTTCTATATCTGCTGACTTTAAGTGTGGGAATTGAATATCTGTAAGTGTGGATATGACAAATTCTATTTTGTTGGTGTATCTTTGAAGACATCTTTCAGATATGTAGACATTTTAATGTTGTTTTCCCCTGGTGAGCAAGTGAGGTTCTTTTAAGAAACAGTAAACCATTAGAATGAAATAAAATAATCAAGATTGCCCACTTTATTAATATATATTTTAAATTTTAGTAATGAAGCATTACTCAAACAAGAGAAAAGATCCTGAAGACCTAGTACAAGAACTGTTTTCAACTTAGGAATACTTAAAGCTGGCACCATCTGACCCTTATTAATTGTGTCCTACAAATTTCTTCACTTACTTGGGTTTCTAGTTCTTGTAAACTGAAAATTTTTTGACAAATGCAGTAGCTTTATTTATAGTAAAATAAAGTCAAGAGTGAAAAATCATGAAGTACCTTAAGGCATGAGTACCCTGTCAAATACCAGTTAAAGTCAATGATAGTTATTTTGATCTTCAACTAGTGTTTCTTGAGAAACCTACTGTATGTTAAACCTTAAACTCCTACGTTCTGAAGATGAAATTGCAAACAAGAAGTAGTCCCTATTCTCAAGAAATACTGACAGTCTAGAGGACTTAGCATCAGGAACAAACATTAAATTATCTACTGAAAGCATCCTGAGCATTTAAAACAAATCAATTTGCACTTTTCCCAGTCTGTTTTGTAAGCTATGATGGAATTGTGTAGACAGCTCATAAACTGCTCTGATTCAGGTTCCATGTATCATGAGTTTCGTTAGTAATGCCAGTTTGTAGCTGGAGGTACATCCCATGTAAAGCAGAGATTTGGGCTATGGATCTTGATTGGAAGAGTTAGAACCACTTTTTGAGGAGGAGGAGGGTGAGAACTTTTGACATGTGTATCAGTTTTCTATTGTTGCCATCATAAATTATTACAAACTTCTAGCTTATAAGACACTCAAATTTATCGTCTTGCCATTCTGTAGATTAGAAGTCTAACACAGGCCTCACTGGGCTAAAATGAAGGTGCCAATCATGTTGTGTTTCTTTCTTGATGCTTTAGAGGAGAAGTTGGAACCAAAGTTTCCAACTTCTAGGGGGCTACCCATATTTTTGATTTGTGGCTTTTTTCCTCCATCTTCAAAGCCAGCAATGGAAGGTCAATTTCTTCTTACATTGCACCTCTCACCTTTCTTAGTCACATTTCTCTTTGATGCAATTCTTCTGCCTCTCTTTTTCACTTTTAAGGACACTTGTAAAATATTGAAGCCACTTGGATAACTCACGGTAATCTCTCCATCTCAAGGTCCTTAATATCTCAAGGTCCTCACATCTGCAAAGTCCCTTTTGCCATATAGGGTAATATATTCACAGATTCCAGTGCTCAGAGCATGGATATCTTTGTGGGTCATTATCCTGCCTACTGCCACAGGTTACATAATCTTAAAGTTAAAGAACCCTAATACTGCCTGAGAGTCACTAGAAGAAATCCAGGACCATGAAGCCTTTGCATTTAGCCATTCCTACTATAGAGGCTGCTAGTCCTATCACAACATTGAGCAAAATAATGCTAAACTAGCTGGTGATACAATCATTCCTGCTGTGAACTGAATGTTTGTGCTTCTCAAAATTCCTGCTTTGAAGCCACAACCTCCAATGTGACTGTATTTGGAGATTGTGCCTTTATGAAAATAATTAAAGTTAAATGAGGTCATAAGGATGGGAGTTTGATCTGTTAGTATTAGTATCCTGATAAGAAGAGATGAAAGAGCTTGCACTCTCTCTGTCTGTCTTTGTATCTCCTTGCCGTGTGAAGACACAGAGAGAAGGTGGCAAGTTGGAAGAGATCTTTTACCAGGAAGCAAATTGGCCAGCACCCTGATTTGGGACTTCTAGCCTCCAAAAAAGTGATAAAATAAATTTCTGTTACTTACACCCTCTAGCCTATGGTATTTTGTTATGAAAGCCTGAGTCAAATAAGACAGTTCCCAAAATGGCTTTGTCTCTCTCTCTCTCTCCCTTTTTCATTCCCTGGCCCATGCGACTTCTTGCAGCTCCTGCTCATTTGTCTTTGTCCCAACATTTATTTAAGAAAATAATAGGAATAAAACATGCTCAAGGCTAGATGAGAATGTAACATTTTGCCCAGAGGAAAATTAAATTCTGAGGCAGCATTCTGAAGGTGCATATTAAGTGAATTGGTTGGGGGAAATGTAATTTAGGAGATGGTGAAATTGCATTTGAATGGAGATGCAATCATATCGCGGCTCTGTGTCTATCTGGAGATCATTTCCATTTCAGTTTCCTACAAGTGTTATGTCCTAGTACTCCCCCACTACATTTCTTTTGAGACCATCAAGAATATATAACTCAAGAATGATCTGCAGGTCAGTGTACAGGTAAAAGAAGTTTCTAACATTGGAATAAAGATAGGGCAAACATAAAAGTCATGAGCATAATGTTTGTCTTCATTTTTGATCAATTGATTTCTTATAATGTATTAGGCAGTATAATAGGGTGGTAAAAGTGAAAGTTTCAAGACATCAAGATGAATAAATTTCAGATACCAAAATGAGTCAGACCATCCTTTAGGAATTTCAAAGTAGACGGCCAAAAAATTCTCGGAGAGCCTCACTATCAGTAAGAGATTTTAAAAATGTAAATGTCTGAAAATGAGAATATTTTATGAAGAGGAATGCTTTGGAGGAGCTTGTGTAAAATTCCCACCCTATACCCTGTTGCTAAGGAGGCAAGGTGGAGAGGTATGTGCTCCTTATTTCAAATTCAAGGGAGGGAGGATGAAGTGGGATCATCCAGGGAGCTTCATAAACAGTTCCTAGAGTTGTTGGATACAGTGACTAATATCTGACTCATGCCCAAGAAAGCTAAAAGTGAAGAAGTTAGCTAAAGCTTCCTGTTGCTTAAAGTAGAGGAATGGAACTGGAAATCAACTACTCTCCCTCCACCCTCTCCTTCTGTCAATATTGGGCCAATGTGGCAAAAATTCTGAGGCCTGAATGGGAAACCCACCTTAGGAATGTCTATTTAATAAAGGTTCCTGCTCAGTACGATTCTTGATGGAGATTTGAGCTATATAGTGTTAAATGAAGAAGGCCTGCCTCCAGAGGTGCACTCCCCACGATAAGGGAATTATGGTTGGAGGGTCCCAGCGGAGATGCCTCTGAAAGAGCACAGACACATGCTTAGAAAAGAGTCACTGTCAAACAGCTATTATTTCTTAAGGGGATGCAGCCATTGCATTTGGTTCTTCCTCTTTTCCCACTCTGTATTCTAATCCAGAGGGACCAGCGACCTAGGAACAGGGAATAGAAATTCCAGATTGGAGGAGAGAGAAAGAGTTAAAAAATTACTCCTCCACTCCTCCGAGGATGGGAAGTGTTTAATATTGACTCAGGTTTGATTGAAACTGTTGCTATTAGCAGGGACTGGCAGTTTTTGGTTACTGTGGTGTTTATGAAGCAGAGAAATGATGGGTTTTTGGTTAGTATTGTGCTTGTGAAGTAATAATTAAAATTTTATTATCAAAAAGTGACCATCAATGCATCAGGCCCTGTAGCCTGATAGATTTCCATCCAGTGGCAGGAGAAGGACAGCTTCCTTTGAGCAAATTTGAAGGGACAATGGGAGAGCAAAATAAAGCTGCTTTTAGGATTGCGCTCTGTGAGTCCTGTTTGTTCAGCATACTGATGACAGCAGCATACAGGATGTATATGTTGGGGCTAATGCCCATAAAATTGACTGCATTTAGATCAATATGCCTATCTTCAAAAGGATGAGTCACTTTTTTTTCTTCAAATACAGAAAAACTACTTAAAGCTTTTCAAGGCCATTAAAATTCTTGGTTCTGACTTCAGATAAATATTTGTTTTAGATATGGAAATCAATCTACCTGTCATAGTCAACTTCTCTTTTTAGATTAAACTGTCTTTCTCTTTTGATGAAAAAGAATAACATCAGGCTGTTCTTTGCTCCTGGGAAGTCACTGAAGAGACAATGGTTGTTTCTTGCTTTCAAAGGCAGCCTATCATTAGGGTACCCAGAAGTGTACTGTTGGGATATTAGGGTTCTGTAGGGAAACAGAAATAATAGGATAGATGTGTGTATGAAGGGGAGTTTATTAAGGAGTATTGACTCACATGATCACAAGGTAAGGTCCCTCACAAGGCCATCTACCAGCTGCGGAGCAAGGAAACCACTCCAAGTCCCCAAACCTCAAAAGTAGAGAAGCTGAAAGTACAGCCTTCAGTCTGTGGACTCACTGGTGTTAAGTCCAAGATTTAGACTCACCAGTGTAAGACCAAGAGTCCAAAAGCTGAAGAACTTGGAGTCCAATGTTCAAGGGCAGGAAGCATCCAGCACGGGAGAAAGATGAAGGCCAGATGACTCAGCAAGTCAGTTCCTTCCACCTTCTTCTGCCTGCTTTATTCTAGCCATGCTGGCAGCTGCTTAGATTATACCCACCCATATTGAGGGTGGGTCTGCCTTCCCCAGTCCTCTGACTCAAATATGAAGCTCTACACCCTCATAGACACACTCAGGGACAATACTTTGTGTCCTTCCTTCCAATCAAGTTGACACTCAATATTAGCCATCACAGGTACCTAATGGCCTTCATCATGGTCTTGTGTAAAAGACTTTACCTAAAGAGAGGTGATGACGTTTGAATGAATCAAATCCTTTCTTTTGGGAATTTAGGCTAAGAGACTCAAAGAGAAGTTCTGATTGATTCTGGGTGCTGATGTTGAAAGACTCCTGTAATTAAGAGCCACATCCATACTGAGGAGATTGGAGCTTCTGTTCAGGGAGAAAGAGAACTGTTAGGAAAGAGTCTTGGGAACCCTTAAAGCAAGAGTGACTAGTTTGGTCCTTTCGCTATTTTATTTTTAGTTCCAATTCCATGGGCATCATTACAATAGAATCTTTCTTTCATGTAAAGAATCTTGCTTTCCTTTGCCACCAAAAGCCTCTGATTAGAGGATTGCCATAAACTTGACCCAGTGGCGCTGATTTCATTGTATACCCCCAACAATTATACCTTCAAAATTCACTTAGATCTTAGCTGCTGTGATGGACTTTTTGTTTTCTGCTTATTTTAAGGGCAGCTGACATTCTAAATGGATCATCTATTATTATTTCAGTTGGTTCTAAATCGTTATTACTTTCATGATTTAATCTGGGCTGATTGTCTAAATACCTGCATCTTCACATGGACAAGCAGACCACCTTCTATATATAGACTTTTAATATGATTATTATGTACATTGCTTAAAAGTGGCTGAGATTGTTTTATTATTGTAGATTTTATTGGCTGATCTTTTTAGCTGATCTTTTTTTTATTGGAAATTGAGAAAGAAATGCTAACGTAGTAAAAATATCTTTTGCTTTAGATTTTGGAAAATTATATTTAAGATGGAAATAAATATACTCCATGTAAGGGAGTCTTTGAAGAATTATTGTTTAATAACTTTGTTTCCTGTCTCTTCTGTACTTTCACTACTTTCTCCCTGCTCCTCATCTCTGGCATTTGGTCTAACCAATATCATGTATCCCCCAGGGTTACCCTCTGTTTCCCCAGATGCATTAAGGCTTTGAAGTAATCTCATTTGGAAATGTAGCATTTTATCCTGGTGTGATATGAGTTTCTAAGAAGCGAATGAAGGTACGATGGTTGTATCCTGCTTTCCAAGGATCAAATTTTAAATCCCAGCCCAACATTATCAAGTAATCTGTCTCTGCATGGACCACTGAAATACCCTCATGATAATGCTTATAAAGAATGTTGGAGTGTGGTAGATGGTACACAGGCTCTAAAGTCATGAGAACTCTTCGAATCCTGGATTCCCCACTTAATAGCTCTGTGCTACACTATCTCAAGGATATATACTTTACCAGTGGAACAGGTAGGCGGCACTAGCTTGCCTTTTTGTATGGAGTATTTCATATGAAATAGCAGTCAGTGATTCCCTGAACCACTTTGAGACAGAAAGAAGAAGTTTTATTTAGGGAAATCAATCTTTCTCTCTCTCTCTCTCTCTCCCCCCCACACACACACACACACACACACACCCTCCCTCCAAGCTCAAACTTAAAGTACTAATTAACAAACCTGTTTTTCTTATTTGAACAGAAGCTTGTGATCTGGGGTATATATGTGAACATTATTACATAACTAATTTTATACTTGGTTCATGTAAGTTGATTTGAAACATTATGTTTAAGCTCATTGAATATTGTGGATCCCTATATTAGTTAAGGTAATATTACCTGCTGTAACAGATAAACCCCCAAGTCTGAGTGACTTAAGATAAATTCGTTTCTTGTTTATATAAAGTCCTTTCAGAGAGAACAGGTATTTGGGCATGGGTGAGTTCTCTGGTCATTCTGAGATTTAGGCTGATGGAGCCTCTGCTACTCTCTGTGCATGGCTTTCAAGGTTCCTTTAATCATCAATACCCAGTCACCTGAGATGAGAAGAGAGTATGATTCACCTGTCGGAGGGTTTATGAGCCAGACCTAGAAGTAGCACACATCATTCTGATAACCTTGGTTATTGGTAGAACTCGATGACATAAATATACCTTTCTACAAGTGGGGCTGCAAACCCTGACCCCAAGAAAAATAGAGAAGCTTCCTGTGAACACATAACAATCTCTGTCACTATCAAACTGTCTGAGAACAAATATCAGTTTCATCTTTCTCTCTCACCTAGAACCACCTCCTCCCCTTCCTTAGTCCAATTCCAGGCCCTTAATACCCTTCATACTGTTTTTTGTATCATGTCCAAATGAATACCCTTAATACAGTCTTCTCTATAATGTCCAAATGTGGCTTCCCATGAGCTGGCAACTCAACCTGTGGACAAAAAGACACGTTATCTTTCTTGTCCATCTCGACCCAGTATTCAGGGATGAAGTAGGGACACTTTCCACAATAACTCTGTTCACAACAACCAACACTTCTATTCATAAGAAGAAAGAATGAGAGATACAGCTCACTGGATTAAGCAATGATGAAACCCTACTGATCAAACTTTATGAAATCTTTTTCCAAGCCAGTGAAGAAAGTTCCCTGATTAGATGCTGATTCTTCTCCCTAGGGGGAACATTCTTCCCTTGTCCATTGTTCTCCATGGCTCCTGGCTCTATCGTCTGGAAAGTTTTTCCTTATCCATTATCTTCCATAACCACACTCAAGGTGGATGTTGGAGAGTCATCCTCCTAGGTGTTGTACAGGTTTAGTAGTCTATTTTCTGCTCATCAAGTTGAGGCCCAAAGTCATTTTTAGTCTGGTTTCCTAGTTTCTTTGACAATCAGTTCTTTCATATATTTCCATTTAGTTCTTAGTGCCTATAAACATGTTCAAAGTTTTTTCTTATTCATAATGTTTAATCCTGTTTTTTTGTTGTTGTTGTTTTTGCTTTCTTATAACTTAGTGATCCTACCATGATAACTACCTGAGATAGAAGACCTAGATGGGAAGACCATACCCTAAAATATGTCTTTGCCTCAGAATCCAGTTTCAATGAACCTTTCTTTTTCAAAACCATCTTATCTCTTACTATGTGGGATGAGGAAGCAATAGACCTTTACATACAATTGAGGTAAAAATTTCTGGACTTTCTCCATTCCCTTTTTGCAAAAACTCCATCTCTTTAACATCTACAAAGAGAAAGCCAATCCTCTTAACATTCTGGTCCTTTGTAAACCTTTCCCTTAGAGAAGGGGCTGGTAAAATTTTTCTGTAAAGTTTCAAATTATAAAGATTTTATTTACATTGTAGGCCATATGGTCTTTGAATTCTGCTTTTGTAGTACAAAAGCAATCATAGACAATATATTTAAAAATTAGTATGGCTGTATTCCAGTAAATTTTGTTAAAAAAAATAGTAATAAAAAGGTAATGGGCCAGATTTAGCCTTCAGGGCATAATTTGCTGACCCTGCTATAAAGCTAAGCTAAGGTATGTGGCCAGTCTTCATGTTTTCCCAGGTGAAAGTTGTCCTTTTTTTTTTTTTTGTCTTAGGTGGAGTCTCACTCTGTTCCCCAGGCTGGAGTGCAGTTGTGTGATCTGGGCTTACTGCAACCTCTGCCTCCTGGGTTCAAGCGATTTTCATCCCTCAGCCTTCCTAGTAGCTGGATTACAGGTGTGCACCACCACACCTGGCTAATTTTTTGTATTTTTAGTAGAGACAGGGTTTTGCAATAGTGGCCAGACTTGTCTCGAAACTCTGGCCTCAGGTAATCTGCCCCCCTCGGCCTCCCAAAGCACTGGGATTATAGGCATGAGCCACCACTTCTGGCCGAAAAGTGTATTCTTGAGAAATAACAAAATTCTAAACCTCTAACAGACTAAATAGACTCTTCTCTTGGCCAAGGGGACCCCATAGAAAACTTAGAAGCTGAGTTCATGGCATGATGGGATGGGAGGTCAGAAAGGCCTCATGATATTTCTTCCTATCTATTAGGCTTTCTCCCCTAAGGGCTAACTAGACACCAGCTTTTTCAAAATATTCCATACTGATAACATCTACTAGTTTATCTTCCCAGGTACAGAACAAAGAGAAGATGAGAGTAATTATTACTTCACTTTACTCTGAGATGTCTGCTTCCTCCATTTCTGTTTTCTTTGTTGACCTTATTTTATATAAAGTGTAGAATGACCGAGTACTAACTAAAGTCTCACAAGTATGTAATCATTTATCTAATTCCCATGTCCACCCCTCTATCTTTGTAAAGAAAAATGTATCAATTTTAATCCTCTTGAGAACCTCTTTGGAAAAAACAGTCATAAATGTGTCTGTTACTTGAGGTTTTCCTGGATTCATTCTCAAGCAGGCACAATAAACTTTGGTGACTGAGATTTGTCTCTCAGTCACTTATTTTGGTTGCCACTCTGAAGATTACTTTTCTTTCCCCTGTTGTACAACCACTAAGCCGACGCCATATGTGCTAAGCTGTTCATTAATTCAACATTCCACTTCCAGTATCAATATACGTAAATTAAAATAATGCATTTTTTAAAACGAATAAACCCACAAATGTCAGTGACTTAGAAGTTTACTGTGTTGATGCAGAGTCCATACAACTGCTATAAGGGGTTGTTGATGCTGGACACACTGCTCCATGGAGACATTCGGGGATCCAGGTTGACAATGGTTCTGTGATCATCAACACAAAGCTTCCAAGGTCACCCTCAGTATTGACATCCAGCATATGGAGGAAACGAATAGATGATCACTTATGAGAGGATTTTATGGGCCAGATGTGAAAATATGTGCAGTACTTCTGCTCACATTCCATCAGCTGGAACATAGATACAACTCGACTGCAAGGAAGGTGGAAAATGTTGTTCAGCTTTGTAGTCAGGAAGACATAGGCGCATATCTTGGTAAGTAGATTTGAATTCTCCACTTTGTCACTAAATGCATATTAATGACTTGAAGCTTCACACACTAGCCGTGTGACTTTAGACTAGCCTCAGGGCCCATTTCACTTTTCTTACATTAGGCATAAAATCTAGATTAAATGTACAATGCATAAAGAGATACCTTGTTAGCTGTCAACTAGTAAGCACTGAACACGCTTACAGGAATATAGTAAACACCTGTACGGCCTTCTCCCAGTTTTATATATATTAACATCTTACCATGTTTGTAAGAAATAAAGCATTATAAAGACAGTTTGAGGCTCTCTGGTTACTTTTCCACAGTTCCTTTTCTCCTTCATCTTCCTCACTACCATGAATTCTGTGTTTATTATTCTTATGTACTGGCTTCAATGTTTTTGTGATTCAAGTGCTGCTGACTTACTGACAGTTTCCAATTACAGTCTGCTAAATCTCTCATGGGATGAATGGCATGGTATTCTGGTTAAAGCATTTCAGAAATGGAAGGTTCCCAATCCTTCAATCCTCAAAACTAGGTTCCCCAACCCTTGGCAAGGGGAAGAGGTATGAAGTTAAATAATCAGAGGTCAGACCACGATAGGCCTCATGTTTCAGCTAAGAATTAAGATTTTTTTTTTTTTCCTGAAAACAACTGGAAATCTAATTTATTGGCATGGTCAAAGTTGTGGTTTAAACATACAATTCTTAAAGTCATATGAGGACTTCCCAGAGACAGGAGACATCCCCCATAGTGCTGGAGAGGGATTATCGGACTTCAACTAAAATGGCAGCACATGGATATGGAACTTTTCTTGGCCTAGACCTAGAGGGTTCTCAGGTTTTCATTCTTGCTGCTTCAGAAAGGAGTGTACTCCCATTTGGCATGGGAGTGCCATCAGAAGAAACTTCTGCTTTTTGCTAGTGGCCCTTTGAGCTAAATGGTAAAGAGGCCTTTCTTCATGAGGATTATAGCACTGTTGGACTCCTAAGTGCTTTACATGCATTATATTTTTTAATCTGCACAGCAACTATGTGAGATAGTTACCATTTTTACTCTATTTTAAAAGTGAGAAAAGTGAGATCCAGAGAGGTTAACTAGCTTGCTCAGACCAGGAAGAATATATGCTGGGTTGTCCTTAACTTAAATCTGACTTTACCAATTCACTGCATTCTCTCTCTCAAGGGATAACCGTCACCTAATCTTTACTGAGGAATTGCTATGTGCCAAGTACTGTTCTAAACCCCTTATATCTGTTATTCCATTAATCATGAACACAACCCTCTGAAGCAAGAAATATTATTGTCCCCATTTTACAGTTGAGGAAACTGAGATCCAGAGATTTTAAGTAACTTGTTCAAGATGACACATCTGGTTAAGATGACTGAGACAACATGAATCTAAAGCCATTGCCCTCTACCGTCTCTAATGTGAAGGTTTATTATTTTGATCTACAAAACTACAGGAAGAAGGAAAAGGCTATAATTAAACATTGTTATTATATATTGTTATTAAACATTATTATTATATTAAACATTAATGATATTAAGCATTATTAAACATTATTATTATAGCCCTAATGTTGCTATAAGCTACACCCAATACCAGATTAGAATGGACAGAGCTGATTATTATAACAATATCTATAGTTTTTCTTCAATCCTTACCAAAATACTTCTTATTATGATAGAGTAGTCAAAGGAGAGCTGGGTTGAGCAAGGAGGCTAGGGTTCTAATCCTGGCTCTGCCACGAACAGTGTTTGTGATTTCTTTGGTCTGAATGTTTATGTTCCTCCAAGATTCATGTTGAATCCTGATCCTTACTGTGGTGGTATTAAGAAGTGGGGCCTTAGGAGGTGATTGAATCATAAAAATGAAGTTCTTATGTATGAGATTAGTACTCTTATAAAAGATGCTTGAGGGAGCTTTCTGCTGTTTCTACCATGTGAGGATGCAGCAAGAAAGCACCATCGTTGAAATGGGGAGCAGGCCCTCCCTTACTAGACAACAAATATGCTTCTCCTTGACCTTGGACTTCCCAGTCAACAGACTGTGAGCAATAAATTTCTGTTGTTTGTAAATTACCCAGTCTAATGTAGTCTGTCATAGCAGCCCAAAAGGACTAAGATACTGGTCTTGGGTAGGTCACTTGACATTATTGGGCTCTAATTTTTTCATCTCAAAAATTCAAGAAGTAAACTAGAGAAACTCTAGTGTCCCCACCCACTCTGTGATTCTTTCTATGCCTTTTTTCTCTCCCATTACATCAAAAAATGACTTCAAGAAATGACAGGAAATTTAAGTGACAAAACACTTTTGGAAATCCAACAAGATTATTTTTAGTATCTCCAAAGATGAAGAAAGGTAATTTTTGTAGAAGCACTGGGAATTATATTTTAAGATTTCATTCTGCTAATGTTATAAAATACACAATGTCTAAGTCATCTGTTTGTACATAATCCAAATCTATGACTCTGGTGGCCAGCATCTTTATTTAAAAAATAAGATTTAAATAAATTAGTTAATATGAGTGTGAAACTAAGTACATAACTAAGATGGTTAACATCTTTAAAAGAAATCAACTCATGAAATAGTTAATACATAACCTTTTGAAAGAAATCACAGATTTGGGAGAACATGGATAGATGAAAGAGAAGACTGATATAGATAGGATCCTAGAAAACAGCAGTTTCCCCTATCCCCATGGCTAATTCTTTCTAAAGGAGCTATTTCTTTATACAAATATATTTGTAGACAAGTTAAATACATTTATTCAAACCTACTTTCAAATCCTTTGTCATTCCAAAGAATTGGATCCTAGGGAGGGAAGAATGAGATTGTTATTTTTTTGTTTTTTTTCCCTTTATCTCAAAAAGGAGTTTTGCAGGAGCCTAGTAACATATGATCAATTTGTTTAAGTAATGAATAGAGGCAGGCTGATTTCCGCAGCCCCAGATTAAAATTTCTTGCCTTAACTAATAGGCTTGGTAGTGACAGCTGGGAAATCCTAAGCTGTGTTACTCCCCATCTGTACTGAACAATTCAGAGACATACATCATGCTCAATACTCCATGTGTCGGAGGGAAGCCTGGGTAGAACTCATGCCACTACTTTCACGGGACTGGTGTGGCTGGGGGCAGCCTCATCAGCTTACCTCAAACATCTTCTTCCAGCATTTTCCTACGTTTGACCTTTCTGATCTAAAGAAGCCATTATGGTGTTTCTCACTAAGTTCCAGGCAGAGTGCTAGGCATTGAGGCTACAATGCTCAAGAAGATGCTGACTTGCTCTAGAGGGCCCAAGAGTCTACCAGAAGACTGCTACAGTTAGTTCTTTCACCTACTCCCATGATGGCTTCCTCCTTCTAGGCTTATGTTTACCCCTTTCTAAGAGAAAGGCATTGTCTCAGAAGACTTCTAAGATTTTTCAGGAAGAAACCATGCACAAGTCTGTGAGTTACGGCTGAATAAACCTTATGAAACCAGACCTAGGAATACAGAGCTGAATGGTGATAGAGTCCTGGCCCCAGCACTCTCAGATCCCGGAGTTCCCTCTGCCTGTAGACCAGGGATCCCTAGAGTCTGACAATCCCCTGGTCCGGTTTGCACCCTGGGCACATTGCACACACACAGACTTTTTGAATATATGGGTCCTGCAGGACAAGGGTAGGTGGCCGAAAATATCATCTGTCCTTTATTCTTTCATTTCACTGAAGGAGCAGTAGTCGGGTCCCAGGCCTTGCATTGTGCAGTCAGTAATGTCACTGTCACACTTGCCACAGTGACACTGGGTGGCCACTGGGTACGTATACAAGGAGTCTGCATGGTGAGCACAGCCGGGCACTCTCACTGTCTCGTACACCAGTTCCTTGAAGGTACATGTTGTCTGGATGTTGGGCATGGCTGGGTCCTTAAACACCAAATCCTGAGGAGTTTAAGAAGAGAGTTAGGTTATGGTACTGTGGAAGATCCTATTTAGCTCGGTCAAAATGAGATAGAAATTGAATACTCCTTGCTCTAACCTTTACCCATTAAACCATGACATCATAACTACATTTCCAAATTGTTCTTGAAATCTTACATAAAATATAAGTAATTCCTTTTCTTCCTATGACTATACCAAAATATTAGTTATTTTTCAAAATATAAACTAACTTTGAATTTTAACATAGAAAAATGATGAAAAAACATGACAGAATTTTAAGTTGAATTTTCATATTTAATTGAAAGCTATATAAATGACAACTTAAACCATACACAAAGATGTCCAATGTCACAGGAAAAATATTTTAAAACACACTGTATGATGTATTTATAAAAGGTCAAAAATATATGATTTTAAATGTTAATGCTTAGTTTAACATGTTTGCTAACCCTCACATAAGATTTTAAATATTCCAATTATTTGTAGACATTTTTCTCAGTTAAAAACCATATACTTTGGAGGGTTCTTAGTTTTAAAGGATATGCAGTTTGCATATAAGAACTTTTAATCCAGCTAGAAATTATTTGTTGTAGCAGTTACCAGTGGAAAAATTATTTGCACTGCAGAAGTAAATTTGGGCTGCTGTTTTATTTTAATATCATTCTATCAAGTGTATATCCCAAGAAGGTGCAACAAATTGTGTAATAAATGGAGTTTGATCAAACTTATTTACCATCAAATAAAGTATCTTTGATTTAAAAAGTTGCCATTTTCAATTTTAGTTAAAGAATGAAATTCTTCTGCATAGATAGCTAGGTGCTGCAGGGAAAAAAGAAAGCACCATGGAAACTATTTCTTTACTTGAATTAGTGCAAGGAAACTGTGCAAACGCAGACTAGCAACTGATGCCTCTGTGTCTTAATTTTCTCAATGCTGTAACGAAGGGAGTGGGTTTGCTGATTCATTTTTGTTCTAACAGTCTGCAAGAAATTGATTGTGTTCTCAGGCTGTTCGTTGGCATTTGTATTTAGGAGGGCCAGGAAGACAGTTTTTATAATGTGACTGTCTGTGTTTTTATGTTACTTGGAAACATATTTTGGTACTATTTTTGTGTCAAAGATGTAGCATCAGTTAAAGAAATTGCCTTTTTGAGAACATTGTAGGTCCTTTATGATTAAATATATGTATGTTTCAATGTTTATCCCTCTATATGTAAAAACATAACATAGAAATACTTTTTTTCCTATAAATGCAAAGTTGTGCTGTTACCAAATCGATCAGATTAAATCTGAGGCTTTTCTAAATTTACCCAAATCAAATCCAAGCCCAAACATCTAACTGATATCATGGTCATTAACCCCAATCACAACACAGACAATATTGCCTAAAGGACTCATGACTGTTGCTTAGAATACATAAAATATTGATAAAGTAGAAACTAATGAAACCTGCCTCATACAGAGCTTCAGCATCCTTACTTTCAGCAAAGCACAATACCTACCCTGGTGTAACAGTAGCCAGCACACCAAGTGGTGTTGATGCTTATGCAGAAACGACATTCTTCGTTCTCTATTGCAATGGTGATGTTGGTCAGCTCACAGCTATTGCAGCACATTGCTTTCCAGCAGCAGAAAAGGAAGCAAAGCTGGACTGTCTTCATCCTGATCTGGGAAGCAAACAATTAAGCCCATTAGAAACTGAGAAAACAAAGAGTGATAATCATTATGTAAGCTGACCAAACCAGAAATCATTGGTCTGCTCATCCTCCTCAATCACATTTTGCTTCAACAAGGTTTTTTTCCTTCCTTATGCCTTTCTACTTACATCTTTGTTTCTTGGAACAACATTTTTCCTTGTCCTTCATTTTTTTTTTGGTTCAGGGTGGGAATAGATTATAGATCAAAACTCTAATATAATATTTAAGCAGAGGAGTATTTAAAGATTAGAATCTTATTACTGTCATAAAGTGATTACTCTGAAGTAAGTAATTGTGATCATCATATCTCTTCCACCATTATTTTAAAGACTATTTTTGTCTGAAAAGAAAAATAGAATTCTTTTCTTTTCTTGAGACAGGGTCTTGCTCTGTTGCCCAGGCTGGAGTGCAGGGGTATGATCATGACTCACCGCAGCCTCAACCTCCCAGACTCAGGCAGTCCCTTGACATTGGCCTCCCAAAGTATTGGGATTACAGGCATCAGCCACCACGCCTGGCCAAGAAAATTCTATACTACAAAATTATGTCTTCATTTTAAGAATCTCATAAATATTTGCTTTTGCCCACATTTGTTTAAAATAAGACTATTTCAGAAGTGAGGCATATTGGTCTATAAAGTCAGCTGCTTGCTAACAGAGATTACAGTATATTAACCATATTTTACAATTGTTGTAAAATTTTACAAGCTAGGTTAACAAACATAAATTTCCTACACAACAGTAGTGAAAAGCTCTAGTTTTGTCCTCCAGGTCCTGAGAAATCTGTAATTTCAAAAGTAGCTGTCACCACTTGCATACCGTAGATGCGAAGACTCACCTGTGGTCGACTGCCTTGCCTGGGAAGAGCTGTAGTCTGAGTGAAATCTCAGTTCACCTTTTATACAAAACTATGTGAAACTAACACCTTGTGGATTTTCTGGGTATTAATATGGTCAATGCTAGCCTGAAGCTTGCTGTAAGTGAATCACTGTTTAGATAGACAGGGAGATCAAGCTTTGCTAAAGTAGTCTAAACGCAGTAGATTAGAAATAATAATGTTACCAGAGATGATGATTTTGTACAAATTAAATTTGATACAGTAGAACACCCACTGCTTTACCTTGTCAAATTAAATGTGACTCCAGATTTTTCTTTTGTATCTTTAATTCAGGAAATTCAGTGTCCCTTCCAAGTATTGCTTTGACCCTGTTGATGAGATGCATTAAAAAATGTGTTTAATAAATTGTTTCAAGAGTCTATCAAAACCTATAAAGAAAGAAACAAACAAAAAGAAAGCATTTCATGATCTGGCTCCTGTCTAAAGTGTGAACTGCCTCTCTCTTTCCCTCCCACATTCTGGTCCTCTAATCTCAATTCTTTCGTTTTTGATGTTTTAGCAAGAACTTTCTACTTTACTGGTAATTCCATAAATATGTTGCTGATTCATTTCTTTAGATCTTTGCACGTAATGTTCTTTCTTTCTGAAATGTCCTTGCCTCCTCACTGCCTCCTCCAACACTACCCTGAACCCTGGCAAATTCCCCAACCTTCAACATCCAGGGGAATTTCACCTGTCAAAGTTTAGGATAGGAGATGAGGGAGAACTATAATCGCTGCCTTTGGTGTATAACTATTTATATGCTCTTGTTTCTTCCAACAAACTTTATTTCCTTGGAGACTAGGATTGCTTTGTTTAATAAATATTTATTAATCAAACAGTGTGACTGGAGCAAAAGGACAACAGCAGTAATATTATTATATGATGTCAGAGAGATAACAGGAGTTAAATAATATAGGACCTTGTAGGCCAATGTAAGGACTCTAGTTTGTACTCTATGTGTAATGGGACCCACTGAAGGATTTTAAGTAGAGGAGTGACATGATCTGATTTAGGTCTAAAAGGATTCCTCTGACTGCTATGTTGCTAATGTAGGGGAACAAAGAAACAGGAAGACCTGTTGGGATGCTATCAATAACCCAGGTGAGAAAAGACATTTGTTCAGATTAGTGTGGTAGGAATGGAGGTAATGAGACCTCTTGATGATTGTTGATGTGTTTTGGAAGTAGAACCTACAACATTTTCTGATGGATAAATCTTGAGTGTGAGAGGAGGAAAAGAGCCAAGGATGGCTCTAAAGATTCTGATTTGAGTTGCTGGAAGGATAAACTTGCTATCAGCTGAAAGGGGATGGCTGTAGATATAGAAGTTTGGGGAAAGGAAATGGAGTTCAGTATGCATGTGTTGAGCTTGAGGTATTTGTACTACATCAAGGAGATAATGAAGTTTCTTTTTCTTCTTTCCAAAGAAGACGGAGGAGGGCTATTGAGGAAGGTAGGAAAGGGGGAATATGGTGTCCCAGAAGCCAAGAGAGCATCTCAGAGAGGAAACAGTGACACCTGTGTTAGATACTGCTGACAAGTAAGATGAGGATCAAGAATTGTACAATGCATATGTGATGTAAAGATCACTACTGTCCTTGGCTATATAAGTTACTTTGGAATGATGGAAACAAAAACCTGGTTAATGTGCATCAAAGTGATTTGGAAGAGATAAGTCATAGTGAAATATAGACAACTTTTTCCAAGAGCTTTTTGTCTTTACAAAGATTAACAAAGAAATGGGTGTTTGGGTGATGTGTATGTTGGGTAAAGATAATTTTCTTTTGTTTTATTTTTATTTTTTTATTTTTTGAGACAGAGTTTCTCACTCTGTCGCCCAGCCTGGAGTGCAGTGGTGCAATCTCAGCTCACTGCAACCTCTGCCTCCTGGGTTTAAGCCATTCTTCAGCCTCAGCTTCCCAAGTAGCTGGGACTACAGGCAGGTGCCACCATGCCTGGCTAATTTTTGTATTTTTAGTAGAGATGGGGTTTCACCATGTTGTCCAGGCTGGTCTCAAACTCCTGACCTTAAGTCTTCCACTTCCCTTGGCCTCCCAAAGTGCTGGGATTACAGGCATGAGCCACCCCCACCTGGCCGCAGATAATTTTCTTTTGATTTTTCACTTTATGGTGAGAGAAATAAACGCATTTGTATGGTGATGGGAATGATTGAGTGAAGTAAAAGAAGGTGGTATTAGAAGTAGAGAGGAGGACCGGGCATGTTGGCTCGTGCCTGTAATCTCAGCACTTTGGGAGGCCAAGGTGGGAGGGTCATGAGATCAAGAGATTGAGACCATCCTGGCCAACATGGTGAAATCTCATCTCTACTAAAAATACAAAAATTAGCTGGGCATGGTGGTGAGTGCCTGTAGTACCAGCTACTCAGCAGACTGAGGCAGGAGAATCGCTTGAACCCAGGAAGCAGAGGTTGCAGTGAGCCGAGATTGCTCCACTGAACTCCAACCTGGCGACTTAAAAAAAAAAAAAAAAGGAGAAAGGAGAATTTCTGGAGTGTTCTTAAAGAGGTAAAAGGAGATAGGTTATAGAACACATAGAAGAGGAGTGGAGGCATTATCTTATCTTTAGGGAGAAGCATAGAGAGCTCATCCTATATTAGGCAGAAAGGCAGAGCTTGATGGTGCAGATGCTGGTTAGTAGGCAGGTGTGATGGGTGCAGTCACTGGGGAGTGGGGAGGGATGGTAGGTGCAGATGCTCATGGGTGGAGAGGTGGTGAGGGAAGATGCTGGTAGGTGGGGAAATGTGGTGGGTGCAGATGCTGGTGGATGGGGAGGATTGATGGGTGCAGATGGTGGTGGCTGGAAGGTATAGTGAGTGTACGTGGTGGTGGGGGGGAGGTGTGGTGGGTGTAGATGCTTGTAGGTTGAGAGGGGTGGTTGCTATAGATAATGGTGGGTGGGGTGGGGTGGTGGGTGCAGGTGCTGGTGGGTAGAGGAAGGTGGTGGGTACAGATCTGTACCTACCGCATTTTGCCTGTTAACAGCAGGGGTTCAGCAGGGTGACCAAAAGTTGGATTCATCTAGGATTCTGTTTTTGTAAAATGTGTTTGACAAAGATAAAACTTAGCATAGCAGTAGACATTGTAAGCACTAAATCAATATTTATGTAAATGAATATTGTGAGTGTAGAAATATTTTGAAATCTGTCAGTAAATAAGCAAGCATATTTCTGAGTTATAGAATGAATAATTTTATATTTTAATATATATATTAAATAAAAATACTAGTGATTCTTAGAAAATTATAAATCCTTTCAATTTTTCCAAAGGAATGCAAACATTATTATATCTTTGGTAATACCTTGTATTATGAAACAAAGCTTTTCATATCACCTATGTATAATCACAAGATTTGTGTGAATGTAAATGAACTACTTTGTTTTAATGACTAATGTGTATATAGTATTAGTTCCTTAAATTCATTTTTAAAATATTAATAGGTTGTTTTTAATTGAGTACCTCCTATGTCCCAGGTGAAATTGCTTTTGCAAAGGCTATGACAGTGAGATAAATCTAGCATGGCTAACTCTACCTTGCCTCTAGCCTCACAGGCTGGCTGTCCTCACTCATTCCTGGGCATAGGCCAAGCTAACCATGGGAGGAATTTAGCTTATAGTTTAAGTGAAGCAAGGATAATAGTCCTACCCTAAAACTAACCCCCTCCTTGTTCAGTGACTGAAAATGGCCTTTCCAAACAAATGACATGCTATGAGATTAGGATTATGGGAGGGACCTGAATTCTGATAATGTATAGGCATAGTTCTTATAATCTCCTACTAGTTCAGGAGACAGGAGGCCAGAGGACACAAGATTTATGACTTCCTCGATTGCTCCTATTGTAGAGCCTACAGTATTCTTTTGAAATTTTTTGAGGCTTTTGCATTCTGGCAACAAACTGACTCTACTTGGACACATGCTTCAAGACTCAAGTGGTCCTGTGGCCTGCACCTGAGAGCAGACTCAATGAAGGAGGACAGTTTTCCACAACCTTACAATTTTATTCCCCAACCAATCAGCAGAATTTATTCCCTAGTCCCTTGCCCACTAAATTATTGATAAAACCCTAGCCTCTAAGTTTTCAGGGAGACTGATTTGAATAATAACTCCAGTCCTTCCACTTGGCCTGTATTAATTAGATTTGTTCTTTACTGCAATACCATAATTTCAGTGAAGCAGTTTTGTCTGTGCAGCAGGCTAGAAGAACACATTGGACAATTACACAGGCATTTAACTAAACTCACTAAATGTAAGTTCATGTACAATATTTACAATAACAAAATAACCTTTTGTTTTTTTAGACAGTCTCATTCTGTCACCCAGGCTTGAATGCAGTGATGTGATCTTGGCTCACTGTAACCTCTGCCTCTCAGACTCAAGTGATGCTCATGCCTCAGCCTCCTGAGTAGCTGGAATTACAGGCATGTAATTCCACCCAGCAAAATTTTGTAATTTCTTTTTGTAGAGACAGAGTTTTACCATGTTGGCCAGACGAGTCTCAAACTCCTGGACTCAGGTGATCCTTGGCCTCCCAAAGTGCTGAGATTACAGGTGTGAGCCACCACATCCAGCCTGCAAAAACCTTTATAAGAAGTTACTATTCTTCTTTGAAAGGTGAGGAAACTGAGGACAAATGCAACTTATAAGTAGCAAAGATGGGGTTCATATTAGGGTGGTTTGACTCCAAAGCCAGGGGCTATGCATTGAACCATGGTGACCTCAGTGGTCTACATTTTTCATCAATTCCATTAATTGGAGAGAGGCCAAGACAGACATCATCCAAAATTTGGGCCAATATTCTAAATGCCCACATTTATATTTCCACCTGCAGTGAGGTCAGAGATTCCCCAAAACAGCCCTTTTCTTGGCCTGCCAAGAGGCCCCCAAATCTTTCTCTTACTTGTAAGCCTCTTATGGTTAGTTCATCTCATTAACGTATTTGCTAGTTAATGCCATTACTCTTATTGAGGTTTTTGAAATATTTCACTGATAAAAATTTAGAGTTCTGGCCAGGCAGTGGCTTATGCCAGTAATCCCAGCACTTTGGGAGGCTGAAGTGGGCAGATCACCTGAAGTTGGGAGTTCAAGACCAGCCTGACCAACATGGAGAAACCCCATCTCTACTAAACATACAAAATTAGCCAGGCATGGTGGTGCATGCCTGTAATTCCAGCTACTCAGGAGACTGAGGCAGGAGAATTGCTTGAACCCAGGAGGCAGAGGTTGTGGTGAGCTGAGATGGCACCATTGTACTCCAGCCTGGGCAACAGGACGGAAACTCTGTCTCAAAAAAAAAAAAAAAATTAGAGTTCTTTTTATTCACCTTTGAATCCCCCAGAGAAATAGAATTTCCATTATGTAATAGGTACTAAAATACTTTTGTTGAACCAAAGGAAAATAAATTACTCATTGTTTCTTTCTATGGTGTGCTGGTCCATAGCCTATTTGCTATCAAATGCATTCCTTGCTTTTGCTTGGATATATGCTCTGTTTTGTTGGGGAAGGGACCTCAGCAGGCTGCTTTTCCCATTTGCATTAGCAGGCTTTTGCCTTTGTGAAGGAAGATTGGAAAGTGAATGCTAGGAAGAAGTTAGGGTATTTCTCTCTACCTTTTACATTCTGCCTCCCTTCCTAGCAGTGACTAGATGATTTTCCTGGCTCCAGGTCTCATTGGACAGGACAGCTCCTCTCTTGGTGGTCCCGGTTTTTGTGAGGAAACCCCAGCTGTAGTTTGAGGTTCTGCTGGGTGATCTCACCTTCTGGCGTCTGGGAACCCCACCTGTGTTCTTCCAATCCTGTGGATAAATGGAGCTTCTCACTATTATTTCTCTCTGATTGCCTCATGACCCCTGTCTGGCTTTTCAGCAATCTAATACTTGAGCAGCCAAATCTCTGGATTAATGAAGTCCCTGAATTTCTTCTGTTTTGCATATCAGGTGTGATTTCTGCTTTCCTGACTAGAAATTGGCTGATATACCTTTATTTATTTATTTATTTATTTTTCCCATTTATTTATTTTATTGCATTTTAGGTTTTGGGGTACATGTGAAGAACATGCAAAATTGTTGCATAGGAACACACATGGCAGTGTGATTTGCTGCCTTCCTCCCCATCACCTACATCTGGCATTTCTCCCCTTGCTATCTCTCCCCAGCTTCCCACCCCCCACCCTCCCTCCCCTATTTCCCCCCAACTGA
>NW_016107510.1:2181195-2188972 GCF_001604975.1 Cebus imitator | reverse complement strand
ACCCTCTGCGCTTTCACTGGGAGCTGCGATCCTGAGCTGTTCCTAAACGGCCATCTTGGATCCGGTCTCCACCTTCCTTTATTTCTATCCCTCTAGAAATAAAACTCTCTTGGGCTTTTTATTTCTTTCTCTATAAAAGCAACTCTTTGGCTTTAATACAGTAATGTACAACTCAATGTTTAACAAATGATTGAACATTATTTAGGAAAGTTCTATGTCAAATTCACCTTTATTGGCTTAAAACTCCTCCCACCACCTCAAAATCACATGTATTCTTTTTGCTTCTTCTTTGAAGGAAATAAGGTTATAGTCCTTCTGCCTGATACATATTTCTCCTCTCCTTTTCACCTAAGCTACTCCTACAAGTACTTCAAAACTCCATCTAGAAGTAACTTCTAGGAGACATTCACCTACCCTGCCTTACACAGCCTCCAGTGCCCCACCTTCAGCTCAGAACTTTCTGTTTTATGCTTCCTTAGTTCCCGGTACCTACCTCAATGGTAACACTCATCACATTCTACTTTAAATGCACAGCTGACTTCTTTTGTGAATTCTGGTAAACCAATAACTTCAGTTGCTGGAAGATCTCTGGAATTTTTGTGCATATACTCAAGAGCCTATGTTGTTCTTTCGTTTATAAAGATTTTCCCCCAAAATTATTCCTTTACATTTAGGTTTAAAATATATAGTTTTATATATATTTTAAGACAGAATCTTGCTCTGTCACTCAGGCTGGAGTGAAGTGGCACAATCTCAGCTCACTGCAACCTTTACCTCCCAGGTTTAAGTGATTCTTGTGCCTCAGCCACTGGAGTAGCTGGGATTAAAGACACATCACCACCATGACTGGCTAATTTTAGTATTTTTAGTAGACACAGGGTTTCACCATGTTGGCCAGGCTGGTCTTGAACTCCAAGACTCAAGAAATTCACCCACCTTGGCTTTTCAACATGTTGGGATCACAGGTGTGAGTCACTGCACCTGGCCTAAAAATAGGAAATTAAGCACCTGTGTTCATGTCTTGATAAATTACCTTCTCCTTCTATATTCTCATATCCTTTCCTCCTTTCCTTTGCCCATGTGATATATGTTTTACAATGTAGTTTTAAATGTTTGTTTTATTTTCTAATTATTTTATTCTTTTATGTCATTTAAAATTATTTAGACATATCTATTTTATTTAAATTATAAAGTAATAAACATATATGATATATATTTCCATAGAAAGTGCCAGCATCTAATTAAGTTTTTATCCTATCTAATAACCCAATAATGGTAGTACAGCACTTCACTGTCCAATGTGGTAGCCACCAACCATAGGTGGCTATTAGCACTTGAAATTCAGCTAGTCCAAATTAAGATATACTATAAGGGTAAAATACACACTGGGTTTGAAAGACAAAATAAAGCATGTAAAATATCCCATTAATAATTTTCATCTTGATTATATTTGAAATGAAAATATTTTTAATATATTATGCTAATAAAATTTGTTATTAAGATCTCACCTCTTCCTTTGTACTTTGGCCTTTAAAATGTGGTTACTAGAAGAGTTTAAATCACGTTAAGTGTTTCACATTATGTTTCTGTTGGACAGCACTGATGTAGAACTTGCCGGCTAATGAGTTAATTTGCAGCAGTCACAAGATGTGCTCACTAGTCTAATGTCCGGTACATGTGCATTACACATTGCCAGACTAGGTGGAATCATATAACCATAAAAATAATAAAATAAGAAGCCCACTGGTTGCCAATGTTTATTAATATGAAGACACAATAATGTACTGTATATTTTTCAGTGAGATTCAATCTTCATATTAGCAGGAAAACTTCTTATTCTCATCCATTGAGGCAGTCAGATGGAACTCTATTTCATCAGATGAGACACTAGAAAAACGAAACAAAATCAGCTGCCCATTTCTACTGTATTTTCTCTCCTTAGAGCAAGATGGAGCAAATGGGATAGAGTGCTCCTGATAGGAGCTCTTTTAAAAGCAGGTGATGGCACTCAGAATATTCCATGATGATGTTCCAGTAAGAAGTCAGTGCATTTGGTATCAGTCACCTGATAATGCATGAAGCTAAAAATATTTCCTAGGCTTAATAGCAATTGGAAACTGCATAGAGTAAGCATTCAATAAATACGAATTTGATTTTGTTTTCATGCTGGTTGGCAGGTTTCTAGCATAAAGCACTGAGAATAATGTGTACATCCAAGTGATTAACAATATATTGATGCTTCACATAAGCTATGTTCAAAGGATAGTAATCTACTGATGGACCAGACAGTTAACACCAGGACAAAATGCAGATGCCAGTTGATTTTATATCTTTGTGTTTTAGGAAAGAGCATAATATATAATGCACACAGACACATATAAAGTACTGAAGTAACAGTTTATGGTGCGTTCACATCTTAAGTTCATGCATATCTTTTGAGGAAAGGGTTATTGTCCTCATGCTACATAGTATAAATGTTGATTGAGCACTTACTCTGTACCAGTCACTGTGCTAAACGTTTATATGCATTGTACCACTGAATGATCCCATGAGCCATATGATGTGCATATTATCATTATCTGTGCATTACAAATAAAGAATTGAGGGTCAATGAAGTGCATTAAAGTGACCAATGTCATAGTAAGTAACAAAGCATCCATTCCAGACTATGCAAGAAGACTCCAGCATCCTTCATATTATTTTACTCACATAACTATTTGCTAGACAGTCTCAGTGAATGAGAAGCATCCAGGGACTGAAGGGCACAATTACTATTTAACATCAACATGGTGTGTTTTTTAAAATTTTGGATAAATTCTATTTGATTCCTTCACCAGGAAAAGGAAGATCAACTGGGGAGACTGGAGAAACAGAATCTTAGGAAGAAAACTGAAGAAAAAGATTAAGGAAACTGTACAATGAATCATTAATCCAAGTAGGTGCATTAGAAAGTTAGAGACTAAAGAATGGGTTGTCTTTTATTGAAGATATAAGTGCCAAGCTTAATGCTAAGCACTTTTGATGTGGCATTTCAATTTATTTAATCCTCACAACCCTAAAAACATACTACAATTATGTCTAGTTTAGAGACAAGGAAACTGTGACACAGACAGTTGAAGTATCTTTACCAAGGCCACATGTCTGGTAAATGGGGTAGCCGAAATTCAAACCCAAGCTGTCTGGTTCTAGTGCCTGCACTTTTACCACTATACCATTCTACCACCCACTCTTACCAGAATAAAATCCAGCCCATTTTAGAATAAATATATGTGCCCCTCCATGCCCTTGACAGTGAATTTTTACTCCTCTGTGTGCATATGTGCTGTGTAGAAGGAATTGTGTAGAAGGAATTGTGCTCAAAGATCAAGGTCTGGTTTTCCTCCTGCAAAAGAAAGCTCCTCGTAATAAAACCTGTCATTGTCAGAATGCATGAGGAAAAAATGGAGTGCAAGTATTTCTTAGATAATTTAACCATCACTATGGCATAGACAAGTCACCCCAAATATTCCATATACTGGCCAGCATCATCTGGCTTCCTCGTATTTAGATTGGGGTCATGTGATAAGTTCCAGCCAATGTGCTATGTGGAGAACTGAATTGTATTATACATAGGCTGAGGTGGTAAAAATCTCTTCTGTAAGTACTGTAGGGACTTTATTTTCCAGGTGTTACAGCTAAACGTTGATAGAGATTCTGGCAGCCTGTTTCCTTGAGTGACTGTGTGAAGCAAGTCTCCCCTGACTCGTATTAGATATTTAGTATAAAAAGAAATTAACCTTTATTGTATTAAGACCTTGAGAATTTTAGGGTCTTTTGTTCCTACATTATAACCCAGCATATTCTAACAAATAGGCCTCTACCAGGTTACCTGGAGGGCATCCCAGCAATGCGCTTGACTTTGTATGATGCCAGACCACAGGGATGGAAGATATATACAGTGTATATATGCATAGCCTGGGATCTTCTGTAACATAATTTTCAGAATTGTCCTCTTTGCTTTTCTAAGGCTTTCAATCCCCATCACAACTCTGTCCACTCTATGCCCCACCTGATCCTCCAGTAGAGCAGGAATAAAACTGTAGCATCTACCTAAATTACCTCCAGCAAGACTCCCTTTGCCTGGATTTGTTCCCTCCTTTGAAGCAGTTTAGAATGGCTAGGTGCTTTCCATCTTTCCATCGCCTTTAAACAAACAGTGACAGAAGCAAATGACAGCAAAATTAAATACTCCAGAAAATTAAAAAAAAAAAAAAAAAACAAAAAAGCCACCAGCTGATTTTATAGCTGCTCTGCTTGTCCTAAATGGCCAAGGGCAGTGTTCTTTGTAAAACAAGATTGCTAGAATCTGAAATTTTGCCCAAGGAAAATAATTTATGTTATAAAAATCTAATCCTGTATACAATAATAACAGTAAAATGTAGGAAGCAGGTTGAGACATCAGGCTGATGCTGTGAGTCTTCATAAATATTGGTGATTTCTATGAAGTTATTTTCTCTCTCTGATAGACCAATGGCCCCCTCCAAATTATCTAATATTAGACCAGTTCCTTTATTTCTGGTTCCTTGCTCTCTTGACACTTACCTGCCACATTCATTAAGAAACCCCAAAAGAGAATGGAGATAATTTTGAATGAGAGAATAGATTTTTAAAGGAGACAAATAATTTATTGCTTTAATTCTACTTTGTTTCTAGAATTTTTTGTATTACATTTCAAAAATTACTTTCAACTTTTTAATCTCAGCTTGTTCCCAAATATTCCTCAGAGCAGTCTTTTAGGGTGGCAGGGTAAACATTACTATCTCAATAAGGCAGAAAGTTAAGACTCTGAGTGACTTACCTATGGTTACATTGAATGGTGGACTTTTTATACAACCATGTAATTTAAAGCATTCTATTTTAGGTGGCTTCAGAGTCTATTTTTGGCACAGAAAAGGTAGCAGCGTTAGGAGCACAGTGTGACAGAGACTGCCATTTGTCCCTTGATAGTCAATTTCCCTCTATTCTGCTGCAGGAATAGAATTTTTAGGCAGGCATATGGCTACCCAGAAAAAGAGCAAATGTTCCACCTTCCACCTTCCTTGCAGCCAGAAATGGCCTTGAGTTGAGCAACAAGATATAAGTAGAATGCTGTGTGGCAGCTTTCAGCAACTGTAGGAGACAGGTGGTAAGCTACTCTTGTTTCTTCTTTTTCATCCTTTCTCCATACTGCTCCTTGTAATGTGGCTATGTCATCTTGAGCTACAATACTGGGTGGGTGGGGTAGTGACCTAAAAGGCACCTGAGTTGTGAAGAACTTTTCAGAACTACCAGTCCAGCCTTAAACTGTGTAACTTTAGAATTTTACATAAGGCAGAAAAAAATCTTTATTCTATTTAGGTCACTAATATTTTGGGTCTCTGTTACTTCTAGTTGAGTAAATCTAACTCAAAAATGTAGTCAAAGTCATCATCTCAGGGAAGAGATCCCATTCTTAGGTGAAATATGTATGATAACCATCCTTGACAGAATCTATGGAGGGCAGAGGATGCTTGTAGTCCCTTGAGATTAGCCTGAGAGTGAATCCTGGCCCCTTGATCTTAGAAATATTAAAACTGAATGGGAGGGAAATTGTCATTTTTAGACTGCAGCTTTTTGTCTTCCAAAATCTGGATGTTTTCATGCATCTTTCATGCAGAACTTTTTAGATGAACGTACATGTGCCATGAGGGATTTTCTGTCTCTATTTCCTTCCTTCTTCTTCCTTCCAGTGCTGGTTAGAAAACAGTCTTTTAGCATAGTACGTTGATGTATGCTGCTAGAGATAAGAATGGAATATTTGGATTGTAGATGGCCAGCTATGAAGAATTTGAAAAGTCCAATCTGCAGCTATAGAGGAACTAGGAAGAAATGTATCTGTGACTTTGATCTGAGAGAAGGGAAATAGGCCAGAAGCAGAAGGGTAAAAAAGGGAAGCTGGGGGAGATAAGAGAGAGAGGATTCTGTATTAAGCGCTGACTTAGTATGTATCTAAAGTGATCAGGAAAAATGAAGAGAGAATCTAAATGGCTTTTTATGTGTATTGCTGAGGGATTAACAAGATGCTTGCTTTCAGTACTGTATTGTATTCATCTGCACTTATGTCTGCTTAGTGCCGTGGGTCTAGGAAAGGGGTTACATAAAGTAGAGCCTTTCTTATAAAATGGACATGTTTGTGGCAGTGTGACTTAGAAGGAAAATAGCCTATTGGTAAAATGAGAACTTAAAGTAATATATTTTTTAATGACCACACTTCGGCTATCCCGATGAGGAAGAACTGTTGCTTATTGTTGGAGAAAGATGTGTGTGCTCTTATTTGGGGTCTTGCTCAAAGCAGATGAAAGAATTGTTTTCTTTGGAGCTCAGTGACAAAGTAGAGCACAGGGTTAGAGGGAGAAGAACATTCTTCTATTTCATCGGGGAAGCCAGCATCCCTTTTTTTTCCCATCCATGTAGTTCAACACCAGCATTCTTGGCAAGAACTTTGGCATTCATGTAACTCGCGTCATCTGCAGTGCAGACTGCTCTCAAGTAGTTCCCAGCTCCTAGGGAATGAGAGCTAGAGCAAGGGTAGGAAACATGGCAGACATTAGGGGGAGAATGAAACTAGATAACTGGCTAATGGGCATGTGAGTCACCTTTTTGTAGACCTCCTAAAAAGTTGAAGACACTTTGGAGAAGGGAACATTAGGATTCTCTCTGAGACGGTGGAAAAGGAGAGGAATAAGGCCATCAAAGTCTGGGCATAGGGTGAGTCATAGGGTAATAGAAAGAGGACTCACCAAAATAGCAGA
Source organism: Cebus imitator (assembly GCF_001604975.1). NCBI lineage: Eukaryota > Metazoa > Chordata > Mammalia > Primates > Cebidae > Cebus > Cebus imitator. Next base: position 2,182,163 of record NW_016107510.1, on the reverse strand, counting down.
CTTAAGGTTTTGTAGACAAAAGGAAGAGACTGCAAAGCCTTAAAGAAAAGGAAGAACACAGCACTTTCTCAGAGCTCATAGTGTAAGGAATTCTAAAGGGGCACGTGGTTGACAACTGTGCAGCAGATACCATGACTTTACATAGAGACTAGTAAGACTGCCTGCTAACCAACTTAATAGCTTAGCTCTACCTCCTTTTTGGAATTAATTCTGAGGAGACTAATAGGGTTTTCATTTTTAAAAGCAAAAAGAACCAGGCTCCAGTCAATACAGAATCTTACTCAGATTTAAAAATATGAAGTGAATGGAATACTATGAAGTCATATAAAAGAACAAAATTATATCCTTTGCGGCAACATGGATGCAGCTGGAGACCATTATCCTAAGCAAGTTAATACAGGAACAGAAAACCAAATTCCTCCTGTTTTCACTTACAAGTGGGAGCTAAGCATTTGATATATATGAATATAAAGATGGGAACAACAGATGCTGGGGATTACTAGAGACAGGAGAGAGGGATGGGGATCAAGGGCAAAAAGACTTCCTATTGGGTCTTATGCTTGCTACCTGGATGATGGGATCCACTGTATCCCGAACCTCAGCATGACACAATGTATCCATGTAATGAACCTACACATGTAGCCCCTGAACTTAAAATAAAAGTTGAAGTTTCTTAAAAAATAAAGGCAAGGCTGGGTGCGGTGGCTCACGCCTATAATCCCAGCACTTTGGGAGGCCAAGGTGGGTGGATCATGAGGTCAAGAGATCAAGACCATCCTGGCCAACATGGTGAAACCCGGTCTCTACTAAAAATACAAAAATTAGCTGGGCATGATGGCTCACATCTATAGTCCCAGCTACTTGGGAGGCTGAGGCAGAAGAATCACTTGAACCTGGGAGGTGGAGGTTGCAGTCAGTTGAGATTGCACCACTGCACTCCAGCCTGGTGACACAGTAAGACTCTGTCT
>NW_016107510.1:2118566-2181120 GCF_001604975.1 Cebus imitator | reverse complement strand
AAAAAAAAAAAAAAAAAAAAAAAGGGCAAAATAAAGGTGTTTTCAGACAAACAAACAAAAAAAATGAGGTGAAATTTATATAACATAAATAAATAAGTAAATAAATAAAGTAAATAAATCTCCCTTTTGTCACCATGATATTTTTATTCAGTATCAGTCCTTTTTCCATCCTCAGACCAGTAAATTTCCTCTCATATAATAATAAAATAGCTAAGTACTTCTATCTCCAAGCAATTTCTTTTGATATGACATTTCTACAGACACTACTATTTTTAAAGGGACAACCCTGAAAGAATAATTTTTTTTTTAAAGAGTGCTTTTCTGTGAGTTGGCACATTTAAGAATTTAAAAAATATAGGTCTCATAGGACTTTTGAAATAGATGGAAAGAACATATATTATCGTCTTGTGTACCATTCTGGAAGATGACAAGCAGCTTAATTTTAGGAAACTAAGCTGACCCTACAATGATGAAAGACCATAAAAAGCCCATTGTGAATTGTAACTTGAGCAGATAGGTTGTGAGGTAATTAAGAGTGTTTGCAGCATTCCTGTAACCCCTCATCCTGCCTCAGGATTCTTCCAGATGTTTGAAACAACACCAACTTTTGCACAAGTAGATCTCTGAAAATTCTTACTGATTCCTGAGAATCTTTTCAGTTCTTTAGGTCACATTACTAGAGGGAGAATTGCAGGAACATATATATATCTCCATATTGATATCCATATCTATATCTACATCTGCTATGGGGAGATATATATATATATATATGTAAGTATACATACATACATATATATTTTATATACACATATATATTTTTTGTTTCTCCCCATCTTGTGCTTATAAGAAAATATATATTCCTTTAAGATACTCACTGTACATTGCCAGCAGTGTATAAGAGGATGCTTTTCATCTTAATTTCATCAATTTGAGTGCATGTATGCACACGTTTATATTTGCCAATTTTTGATTTAAAAAAATTGTAGTTTTTATTTTTTTACAATAACTAGTGGACATTTTCTCATTTGTTTATTTACATTTCTTTGCAGAATTGTTGCTTCATCTAATTTGCTCACTTTTAAATGTGTGAAAGAATTACATTTATTTTTAATGAAGAATCTTTAAATATATGTATAAGGTGTAAGGAAGGGATCCAATTTTAGCTTCCTGAATATGGCTAGCCAGCTTTCCCAACACCACTTATTAAATGGGGAATTATTTCCCCATTGCTTGTTTTTCTCAGGTTTGTCAAAGGTCAGATGGTTGTAGATGTGTGGTGTTATTTCTGAGGCCTCTGTTCTGTTTCATTGGTTTATATATCTGTATTGGTACTGTAGCCTTGTAGCATAGTTTGAAGTCAGGTAGCATGATGCCTCCAGCTTTGTTCCTTTTGCTTAGGAATGTCTTGGTTATGTGGGCTCTTTTTTGGTTCTATATATGATTTAAAGTAGTTTTTTCCCAATTCTGTGAAGAAAGTCAATGGTAGTTTGATGACGATTGCACTGAATCTATAAATTACTTTGGACAGTATGGCCATTTTCACAATATTGATTCATTAAAAGAAAATTATGAAGAAAATGTTATATTTGGCTATATTAATATTTAAAGATTTCTTTAAATTTTTAAAAACAATTAACTCAAGATGGATTAAAGAAGTAAGGACAAGACCCAAAACCATAAAAACCCTGGAAGAAAACCTAGGCAATACCATTCAGGACATAGGCATGGGTAAGGACTTCATGACTAAAACACCAAAAGCAATGCAACAAAAGCCAAAATTGACAAAGGGGATCTCATTAAACTAAAGAGCTTCTGCAAAGCAAAGGAAATTATCATCAGAGTGAACAGGCAATCTACAGAATGGGAGAAAATTTTTGCAATCTGTCCGTCAAAGGGCTAATATTCAGAATCTACAAAGAACTTAAACAAATTTATGAGAATAAAACAACCCATCAAAAAGTGGGCAAAGGATATGAACAGACTTCTCAAAAGAAAATGTTTATGCCACCAACAGATGTGAAAAAGTGCTCATCATCACTGGTCATTAGAGAAACATAATGAGATACCATCTCACACCAGTTAGAATGATGATCATTAAAAAGTAAGGAAACAACAGATGCTGGAGAGGATGTGGAGAAACAGGAATGCTTTTACACTGTTGGTGGGGGTGTAAATTAGTTCAACCATTGTGGAAGACAGTGTGGCAATTCCTCAAGGATCTAGAAATAGAAATACCATTTGACCCAGCAATCCCATTACTGGATATATACCCAAAGGATTATAAATCACTCTACTCTAAAGACACATGCACACGCATGTTTGCTGTGGCACTGTTCACAATAACAAAGTCTTGGAACCAACCCAAATGCCCATCAATGATAAAGTGGATAAAGAAAATGTGGCACATATACACCATGGAATACTATACAGCCATAAAAAAGGATGAGTTCGTGTCCTTTGCAGGGACATGGGTGAAGCTGGAAACCATCATTCTCAGCAAACTGTCACAAGAACAGAAAACCAAACACCGCATGTTCTTACTCATAGGTGGGAGTTGAACAATGAGAACTCATGGACACAGGGAGGGTATAATCACACACCAGGGCCTATCAAGGGGTGGGGACAGGGGGAGGGATAGCATTAGGAGAAATACCTAACATAGTTGACAGGTTAATAGGTGCAGTAAACCACCATGGCACATGTTTACCTGTGTAACAAACCTGTACCTTCTGCACATGTACCCCGGAACTTAAAGTATAATAATAAAAAAGAACCTTTAAATATTAATATGGCCAAATATTACAGTCATTTTCTTCATAATTTTCTTTAAATGAGTCAATGCAAATGAGTTAAAATTCAATTTGACTATATTACCATGTGCTAGGTTAAGATGAGCAATACTTGGTACATGCTTTGGGAAAGTTACAATCCATCAAGGTAGAGAAATACATGGATAACAGTAGACAATAGTGCAATGTGATGTGGGCTACAGGATGGTCTGCCTGCTATAAGATCACAGAGAAAGGAGCAGTTAATCCCTAGGTTCACAGCAGCCTTCTCCAAATATGTTCACAGGTATTTTCTGATAGGTACATGGGAAAAGTTGGAATGTGATCTTCAAGGACATCTTAGAACAAGAGGACTGCCGGGAAACAAAGCTGGAAGACCTTAAAAGCCCAATTTCTTGCTGTCAAACTTGTAGCTGGGGTCAACCCTGTGTTTCTTCAGAAGGTGCTGAAGAGCTAATGTCATTCTAATTGGCGTGAAATGGTATCTCAATGCTGGAGAGGATGTGAAGAAATAGGAACACTTTTATACTGTTGATGGAAGTGTAAATTAGTTCAACCATTGTGAAAGACAGTGTGGCGATTCCTCAAGGATCTAGAAATAGAAATATTATTTGACCCAGCAATCACATTACTGTGCATATACCCAAAGGATTATAAATCACTCTATTATAAAACACATGCACACATATGTTTACTGAGACAGTTCACAATAGCAAAGACTTGGAACCAACCCAAATGCTCATCAATGATAGATTGGATAAAAAAAATGTGGCACATATACACCATGGAATACTATGCAATCATGAAAAAGGATGAGTTCATGTCCTTTGCAGGGACATGGATGAAGTTGGAAACCATCATTCTCAGCAAACTGTCACAAGAACAGAAAACCAGACACTGCATGTTCTCACTCATAAGTGGGTATTGAACAATGAGAACACATGGATACAGGGAGGGGGAGCATCACACACTGGAGCCTGTTGTGGGGTGCGGGGCTAGGGGAGGGATAGCACTAGGAGAAAAACCTAATGCAGATGATGGGGTGATGGATGCAGCAACCCCCCATGGCATGCATATACCTATGAAACCTGCACATTCTGCACATGTACCCCAGAACTTAAAGTATATAAACAAAAAGAGCTAATGTCTGTAGTTTTCATTTCTCCTAACACTTGGCTATGGAAAGATCTCCATCACGTAAATTACAGAAGACAGACCCCACCTGTTCAGCTTTCAGTGCTCAGGTGCCCTCGAATCAGCTGCAGAGGATGAGTCACTGAGCAGTCCCTGGTGCTTTGTTGCCTGGAAATGGGAAAGATGACCATGGCTGTGGCATTTTGGAGGAATCCAATTAATGGTCTAGTTGGAACTGTCTCAAAGCTCACCTCCAGGTCATTTATATTCTTGACATTTAAAGTGAGTTGCAGTCTAAATTTCCAAGGTGACGTGATGGGTGGGAAGCCCAGTCTGAAGTCCCTGGCACCTCTGTTTTGACTGTGCTATGTTGTTATGAAAGGCTTTAGAGAACAGAAATCAAGGGCAGGTATCCTAATGGGCTTGCAGAGGTAGTGAGATGTTGATGATGGATTAGATAGGTGAGGGTGGTGAGTAAGGGGGGAAAGAGCAAGATATAACCATGTTTCAGACTCATTAAGAGGACATTAGGACCAACATATAATAGATGACGGGTATTGGTCTTAAACTTGACAGAACTGTTTCATGAACGTCAAGGATGAAGAACAGTTTTGCCTTGTTATTTCTTAAACAGTCAGCAAGCATTTGCTGAACTGAGAAACCAGATCCATTCTAGGTACTGCTTATGACCACGAGAGTTAGGCTTCTCAAAGAAATATTCTTTAAACTGTAAACTGGCATACGAAATCAGAAATGCAGGTAGCAACATCAGAGGCTGTCTTATTTTCTTTGTGCACTTGGAGTTCTGAGGTTTAAGACTTTCAAACTGCAATTAAGACTTTTAGTTTTTCCTAGGAGATTTACCCCAGTGCAGGTGGCTGCCACCAGGTGAGAGCTAGAACTAGATATTGCCATCAGCTGCTCAGCCTTCCTTCTCTCTGGCAGGTGCAGCTGAACACGCAGACACCACAACCTGGAGCCTCACTGTGCCTACCCATAAATGAAATGCGATGGACAGCAAAAATGATCGCTATTACTAAATCACAGATTCCTACTGCTGAGAGCACAGTTGCAAAACAAGAAAATACCTAAGTGCTTAAATCATCTATTACCTATTTGAGATAACTCCGACTTTGTTCCCTGATAGCATTTTACTTTTACCCAAAGCCCCTTTTCTATAGAAACTTTCCCCACATTTGCACTGTGTATATTTTGTTTGTTTCCCCTCACTTGTCTACCATTAATTTAGATAAAAGTCCTTATTAGAAGAATTAGCCTAGGTATACTGTTTTTGAAGATTCTGTAAATCCATTTTGGAAAAAGTGGGGTGTTAATAATTAGTGATGGTCTCTCTTTGTCAACCTCTGGCTCTTCCAGGCGTGGACTGACACTGAATGCATCTGAGAATATCTGGCCCTTAGAAGAGGTACTGGGAAGAACATACATAGCCAAGGCTGAGGGTGGAGCTTGCATGATACTCTAGGATTCTGTAAATCCTCCCTCAGAAGAGCATGGTACATACACTACAGTGTTTAGGAAGCTGGAAGAGTCCTAGTGCCAGGGCCCTCCTGCCATCCTGGGGTCTTAGAGACACTACTGAAGAAGGAATCAAGATCAGGGCTTGTCAGAGGTGGGGGAGCTTTTGAGACAAGCTATTCTAGCAAGGACAAATTCCTGCAAGTAGGCTTCTCCTTGTTGCTCAAGGAATATGGTTGATGTCTCAGTCAATCATGATGTCTCTACTTGTCTTTGTCCATTGAATCTCAACACTTTCTCAGAACCTTTCCAGGCCAACACACCAGACAATAAGCCCTGTAGCCAAGACAGAGGGAGACACCTGCCCAGGTCTCCCTTTGGGAAAGGACTTGCTGCCTACCTGCCAAGAATAAAGTTACTAGCAGCCTTCAGCCGTTAAGTCCTTTAGGATCGGTTTCAGCTTTTGAGTTGAGGTAGTTGTGTTCTTCTGTGGGCAGCTCCTTTCCAATGCTTGAGCAGGTGGTGCAAGGACCCAGCCATTTCTCCCCAATGTGGGACACCTCTAAAGGACAATCTGTCCTCCTGAGCTCCCAGATAGGCTAGTAGAGATCACTCCCCCTGCCCATTCCTTCCTCCTCTTCATTTCCCTTTACAGGTATCGCTGTCTAATAAATCTTTTGCATTCCAAACTCTCTATCCTGTCTGTATCCCCAAAGTCCCAACCAGCATAGGTACTGATCAGCTTAGTAAGAAAGACACACCAACATTTATGAAACACGTATGTGCTAGAAATTATTCTAAGTAATCAACATATGTTCTCTTTCTAAATCCTGGAATAATGATATGTGCTAGGTATTCTTGTTATTTATATTTTAATGAAGAAGAGACAGGCACAGAGGACTTTAGTGACTTGTTCAAGACCGAACAACTAGGTGGAATCAAGATTTGAGTGTCAACAATCTGACTCCAGGGCTTCTCATTGCTTTGCTGAGTTACCTTATTTGGCATTCCTCAGCTAGCTGTATTCATCTCTTGCTACTACTTGTTTTAGTGAGGAGATTTGCCCCAGTGGTAAACGGTTAGTATATATCTGGGAGAAGATGGGTTATTTCATTCTTTTCCAGTATTTCTAGCTTATGGTATTTTGCCTGGCACATAGCAGGAGCCCAGTGAAGTTTTGCTGATGGATGAACAAAGAAGAATTGAAAATCCTAGCATCCTGACTGAGATAAAAAGAACATGGTAGGAAAAAAAATGGTTTACTGTATAAGGGGTATGGTGACTGCATATGGGGTAGGTATGATAGAAGAAGAGATAATTTATAGACTATAAAAACTCTTTGTGACTTACAATTTTGGATTCGCTCTAATTTCAACACAGCATTAGCCTTCATTATTCTGGGTGGTGTGACATTGTAGGAGAAATTATAAAGCAGTTAATTCTAATTTGTCTGATCCTTAAGATCCAGTTGTGTGTATCTATGCTCTTCTTTAACAAAAACGAGCAGTATCCTTTAAAATTTAACTGAGATATTGAAAGTTAATAGCTATCTCTGAGAAGAAAGTTGACTTTGTGTTTTAAAATGTAGTTGGTAGCCATTTAATTACCTTCTCATCCTTATTCTGTAATCCATAATGGGTTGGTAAGGCTGTAGGTACTGGTTTTATAATTAATATTATGTATTTTTTTATTGTAGTTTAATAAATTAACATTGCTAACTAACGCAGAAAACTATAATACCCATAAGCTTAGGGAATAATAGAGTCTGATAACTTAAAGATTACTAAAGGCAAAATGTTTTTAATCTTAAAAAGTAAATAGATAAAATTCAGAAATGCCCTAGATATCAACCCTAGGTGGCCACTTAGGGATGGAATTGCTGGGGTTCTAACTCAATTAAGTCGTGATGCTCTCTGAGTTTGCACGCTTATAAATCTATATGTGCCATAGGTGTGTCTTTGAAAGTGCAACCCCTTTTGAGACCTGTAATGACAGAGCAGCTATGAGTTTCAGCTGCTCTTCTGTGCTTCCTCTTATTAGTCTTCTCATGGCTGTCTTAACACATTTATTGGTCTCTCTTCCTAGTCTATACACACCCAGAGAGTAGAAACTATGTATTACCATTGTACCATTGTTTCTCCAGCTGTTTCTTAATTGACTTAAAATGGTGCACTTCTGTAAACTTTTGTTGAACAGTTGAAAAAGGACAGCCTGCGGTAGTTGAAGGGACTCAGGTTTGGGACTTGAATCCACATTTGTGTTTCACTAGCTATGTGACCACAGGCTATTCACTTCTCTGAGTCTCTGAAGCATTTTAGATTGATAAGAAGTAGCATTCTTTTGTTATAAGGTTATGTGAAGGTAGATCGATAAGATATGTGTATTATTAGGCTCATAATAGAGAGTTGATATTCATCCCTTGTGTCTGTGGTAGAAATAATGTCTTAAAGCTTTACTTTAATTGTATTCTTAATAATCAAAAAATGGTCTTCTTCTTTTAAGAATGCACAGGAGAACCACTTCCTCTTTAGCTGTCTTGTTTACCTTTCACTGATTTGTCAATTTCCATCACTAATATTGAAGCTTATGTGCTAAGGCTCTTCTCTTTGTAGTACAAATAATAGAAAATGCTGCAACCAAATCCCAAGGGCCTGAAGCCAGAACGGAGACTTTCTAATTTGAGATTTGACAGCCATTTCAGCTGAGAGTAATGTTTGGTAAATATTTAAAATGGATTACATTTCTTCAAATAACTTCTACTGAATTTTATAAAGGAAAGATCAAAGCCTTCAGATTTAAGTTTGATTCTATGTATTCTACTTGTAGTTAAATTCTCTGAGCCTTTTTCTCCTATAGAAATGTTTTAATAAATCCTTGGTGAACCATTTCCACTAGAGAACTTGTCTCTTACAGTGAGAAGGCTGGATATTTTAATTCTCACAGTTGGTTGAATTCCAGTTCCAGAGCATCTAAATACTCTATCTTCCAGAACATGATCAATTAGCTAATTATATGTCATGATTCTGGTTTATATAAAATTCATAAAGGGAAGACATTTGACTAATTTATCCTTAATATCCTTATAACATTGTTCTAAAAGTACAAATATAGCCTAGAATGTAGTAATGATGATAATAGTAACAGCAACATCGGCCAGGTGCAGTGGCTGATGCCTGTAATTCCAGCACTTTGGGAGGCTGAGGTGGGAGGATTGCTTGAGCCTAGGAGTTTGAGATCAGGCTAGACAATATAGTGAGGCCTCTTCTCTACAAAAAATATAAAAATTAGCCAGATATGGTGGCTTGCACCTCTGGTCTCGGCTACTTGCGAAGCTAAGGTTGGAGGATCACTTGAGCCCAGGAGCTTGAGGCTGCAGTGAGCTATGATCATGCCACTGCACTCCAGCCTGGGTGACAGAGGAAGACCCTGTCTCTGAAAAATAAATGCACAAGTAAATAAACAAATAAGCAAACTTTCGTTGTATCTAAGGGTTTTGTAAGGAAAATGGTGACAATAACAGCCAAACTATCTCAAAGCATTGTCATCTGTGTCAATGGGCACAGAAAGGTTTTGAACAAAATCATACAGAATGTATTAGAGTAATGAATGCCTTAACACACTTACTTCACAATAGAATTCCAATTTGACTTTGAGAAGGGCCTTGAAGGAAGAAGTACCCTACATTATTTCTATACATAATTACCATATGTAGAAAAAAAATCACATACAAGCCAACAACCTAATACATACATCATCCTCAATATTCAGAGATTAACAACATGTTAAGAAGAATGTTAACATTTTAAGAGGATTAAAATATTAATAATTATTGCCTCTGAATTTATTTGAGAAATATGGCATCAAAATCAAACAAATCATTCTTAAATCTTCAAAACACAGTCTGTGGCAGGTCTAATCCTCCTGCTAAATGGTTAGATTGAACAAAAACAGGGAGTGAGGATGGTTACATTTCTATTGACCCTGAAATAAATATCAAAGAGCAGAGTGCTATTAAATTCCAGACATAATAATCCACTGTACAAAACTACCTGAATCCTGAGTAACTGTTTCTCCTTGCAATAAGCAACCCCCATTAAAGGAGATACGACATGTCTGACAGATGTGAAAGCCACTAAGTCATCAAAGAAAACTTACCCTTCTCCCAAACAGGTGAGTCAATAGCATCGACATTTTCAAATGTCAGCTGCTGGATTCTTATTTAATTCTGTTTAGCGTAAAACAGCATTAGTTCATTCATTCAAAAAGCCACTTTTTAAGCACCTGCCAGGGACCAGGAACCATGGCAGGCTTCAAGGGGTGCCAAAGATAAATAGCAGACAAGATTTTCCCTAAAGAGTCCATAGAAAAATTGCTAAGGGTTGTGTTGTCCTTGAAGGGTGTGCAGGATGAATGGGAAGGGCATTCCTGTGTGAGAGGGTAACATGCACAAAAGGAAGAGACCACAGAGCTTGGGGTCAGAGCTTGGGAACAATGCTGTCACTAATGCTGAGAGATGATGAAGGGTACTAACGATACATAGAGTTTAAAAGGGGATTTTAATCATACTGTGAAGGGCCTTGCATGATAGGCTGAACTTATGGTTTGTTTTATTGCCGGTGGAAGCCATGGGGGGATTTGAGCTGAGGATGGAAGTTTCATCCAAGAGGGACCTTAGAAGGATCGTTTGTAGGGTATGTTTTCAGGATCTAGAGTTTGACACTGTTGACCACCCTTCTTGAAACTTGCACGTCCACATTCTCTTCTAGTCTTCCTCCTACTGCTTGGCCCACACCTTCTCTATCTCTTTCTTAGGCTTTTCTTCCTGCTTCTCTCTATCATTGACATTTCTCATGCTATATGCTCTCCTAGGGTGAGCTCATTCATATTTTATAGATGAAGGACTCTGAAGTATTCACCTCCCAGCAAGTGTGCTACATTGAACTGCAGAGTCATGTTTCTGATAACCTCTAAAAATCTACCCTAACCTGCCCAGCATAGATAAATTTTGCTATTGGCTGAATTTTGTCCACTGCCCTCCACATATTTGTATGTTGAAGTCCTAATCTCTATTACCTCTGAATGTGACTATATTTAGAGACAGGTTCTTTACACAGGTAAATGAGTTAAGCTACGGACATTAGGTGGTCCTAATCAAATATGACTGGTGCTCTGAGAAGAAGAAGAGATTAGAACACAGACACACAGATAGGAAAGACCATGTAAAGACACAGAGAGAAGATGGCCATCTACAAGCCAGGGAGAGAGGCCTCAGAAGATTCCTTTGGACTTCTAGCCTTTAGAATTGTGAGAAAAATAATTTCTATCATTTAAGCCACTCAATCTGTGATGCTTTGTTATGGCAGCCCTAGCAAACCAATGCGAACATCTCACACTTAACGTATCTAAAATGAAGCCCTACCATCACCTGCCTCCCAGGCAGTGAAAGTCAGGCCCTCACAGAGATAAGGTTCAAAGTTCAAGTCTTAGGGCTAGTAGAACTCTAAGGCATTTGTCAAGACAGCCAGATATAAAAGGGTAGTAGGATTTTCTGAAAATTACACTGATTTGGAAATCAGAAATAATGTCTGATCAATTTTTAAAAAGTAAGAATATATAAATAATCATTTAGAAGAGATAATAAGGTCACCTGATATCTCACCACGTTCATATAAATATTTCTCAACTTTCTGCCATGTAAACAATGTGCATTTCTTTTTCCTGGAAAACATGATAAGTTACTATCATACTATTCTTTAACCTGCTCATATATCAGACTTGTAAGTCTGACCAAGAAATCTAAGATTTGTTTCCAAGCCAACGTCATCTCTTGCTTGAATTACTGCAATAGCCTATTATCATGTACCTATTTTTTCTTGCTTTTCCTGAATTGCCCATTTATCAGAGTGCTATTAAAAATGATGATAATATATTAATGTAAAAGATTATCCTGTTCCCTTCCTAACAACCCCTTCCCTCAGCCCTCTGTATTGGTAGCCCATTGCATTTCAAATAAAATCGATACTTCTTGCCATGACTACAAAGCCCTCACAACTACCTTTCTCATTACATCTCTCATCACCTTACTTGCTATGTCTTGGGCTAGTTTTTGGTTCTTGCAGTGTTAAAAGGTCTCAGGCAGGGCCTTTGCATTTTCTAATGTTTCTCTTTTTGTGTGGAGTACTATTCTTATTTTTTGAATGACTTGATTTTATAATACACATCTCTGATCGAATGCTACTTCCTCAGTGATGTTCATCTTTCTGTCCACCTCAAAACATCTTCTGGGTCACTTTTATCACATTCTTTTGTTTCATTCCTTCAGACTATTTAACATTTATGAAATGACCTTGTTGATTTCTGTCTGCCTTGCCTAGAATGTAATATCCATGAGGGTAGTGACTTTGCAGGTCTTTAGCTTCTAGAAGTGTGTCTAGCTGGTAGCCAGCACCAACCTACTCATACTTAATGAATAAATACAACCTACTTTTCAGTGTGAAGTTTAGATTATCTTCTTGTTTTTAATATTTCCCAATAAAGAGATATTTTTAATATGTAGGAAAGAGTACACTATAAAAATCCCTTTATAGCTATCAACTAGTTTTATATTTCTTAATATTGTGTAAGTTGTATTTTTATACAGGTGTTTTATTTTTCTGTAAGGTTAAATATTATAGTTTTAGTTGACAGTCTCTTTGAAGCTCTGTTGATCCCATTCTCTTTCCTTCCCTCTTGGAATTGGTTATAATCATGAAATAACTTTTTGATATCAGGTGTACTAGTCAGGGTTCTCCAGAGCAACAGAACTGGAGGATAGATATAGATATATAAAAGAGGATTTATCATGAGAGTGGACTCCCAGCATTATGGAAGCTGAGACGTCTCACAATATGCCATCTGCAAGCTGGAGAATCTGGAAGCTCAGGGGTGTTCAGCCTGAGCTCAAAGGGCTTGGGAACCAGGGAGCTCTTGGTGTAAGTTCTGGAGTCTGAAGCCTAAGATCCAGGAGTTCTGACGTCCAAAGGCAGAAGATGGATGTCCCAGCTCAAGAGAAGAGAATACATTTACTCTTTCTTGACTTTTGTTTCATTCAAGCCCTCAGAGAATTGGATGATGCCTGCCTACATCAGCGAGGGAAGATCTTTACTTGCTTTATGGATTCAAATGCTAATCTTTTCTGAAAAGACCTTAACAGACATACCTGAAATAATGTTTTACCAGCTATCCGGGCATCCCTTAACCTAGTCAAGTGGACACATAAAATCAGCTATCACACCAGGGAAAGGGAATGATCATGTTTTATAACTAAGAATATAAATTGCCTTCAATTTCTGAAGAGTTTGCCATTATGCAAAGCTTAATTTCTTTTGGCAAAAGAGGAATCATACCCTGATTCAAGAGTTCCAGAGGTAAGTGGGCAAAAAGCATACACCTCTTTCCATGCTTCCCTTTGTCAGTCCTCAGAGCTGGCCTCATTCAATGGCCACAGTCAAAGCAGCTTGGCTGCCCTCCTTCAGATGCTCTCTGAGAGAGATTTGGGAAGTTCTAAACTACTAGCATCCAGCTAGTGCTGATTATGCACTTACTCTTGCAACCAAAAGAGAGAAGAATGAGACTCTGGGCTTATACTTTTGCCCACTACGTGGGTTTGGGCACATCACTTAACCTCTCTCAGCCTAGGAGATAGTCTCCTTATCTCATAAATGGTAATGGTAACTTTCATCCTTTATATCTATTTAAAGTAATAATTCTTATGCATGATTTATTCACACACCCTAGCCTCTTCTCTTTACATGTTGTGTGCCTCTATTTAGATGCGACTGGTTTTATGTGCCCTATTTGGATTCACAGAGCTTGCAGAAATGAATAATTGTCCCAACGCCCTTGTGACTGATAGGTTGCTCAGAGTTAGGCAGATGTTAGACCATGTCTTTGCCAAAGATTATTTACCTCCTTATCTCCCTGCATCCTTGCTAGTTTGTTTCAGGGAAGCAATACACTTAGCTCCAAGCAATGCATTATGATTGGGCTGATCTAGTCTTGATAATGCTGTTAGTCTTTACTAGATACTAGAATTTCCACCTTCCCTTGTAGCTAGGCATAGCTATATAACTCAGTTTCCAGTAAGACATAAAGTCAGATTGGCCATGGGGAATGGAGACCCTGAGTATCTGAGTCCTTCGTAACTGCATTGAATAGCTGAACTACCCTGCCACCAACTCGAAGCTTCTTGTTATTGAAAACCATAAGTCCATATTTGTTGAGACCATTAGTTTTTGTTTTTTTATCATTTGCAGCTAAAAGCATTTCTACCTAAAGTAAAGGTTAGAGATTGTTCTCCAGAGTGCTTGTATTAGTTTTCTATTGCTGCTGTAAAAAGATGTCACAAACATAGTGACTCAAACAATGCAAGCCTATTATCTTACAGTTCCAGAAATTGAAAATGGGTGTCAGTGGGTTAAATTCAATGTGTTGGCAGGACCATGTTACTTTCTGGAGTCTCTAGAAGGATATTATCATGCTGTTTCCTGCTTGCAGAGGTCACCCACATTCCTTGACTTACAGCCCCCGTCCTCCATCTTCAAAGCCAGCAACATTGCCTCTCTCTGTGGCTCTCTTCTGTGGTCGCATCTTCCTTTGACTGCTTCTCTTTGACCTTGTTCATCTACTTTTAAGAATTACTGCAATTACATTTGATCCATCTAGATAATCCAGGATAATCTCGCCCATTTCAAGGCCGTCTGATAAACATTAATTCCAATGGCAAACTTAATTCCCCTTTGCCTTGTAACCTAACATAATCACTGTTCCAAAGATCAGGATGTGGACATCTTAGGGGTGGAGGAGAGGGCATTATTCTATCTAGCACAGTGCCCAATGTTATACTCTACTATAAAACGGCAACAGTAACAGCAACACCAATGGACTTTCCTTGTGTAGTATTGCAGTGTTGTGGTAGAAGAGATGATCTGGTATCCTGAGGCTTGGGTCTTGTTCTTGGCTCTGCCGTTAAACTGGGCTACTTTCTAGCCCTGGATTTCATTTTCTTCATCTCTTAAAGAAAAAAATTCCCTTGACCATGAGTTTTCAAATTTTTAAAGCAGCAAATCCACTTCAAATAAAATAGAAAAACATGAAGCCTCTATAGCTGCTGGGATACTGTGATTTATGCAAGAAGGACTCAATTCCTCATTCTTTTCTGTATTCATACCCTTTGCCATTGTACTGGGTTGAATAATGTCCCCCCAGAGTTTATGTCTATCTAGAGCCTCCAAATGCAACTTTATTTGGAAATAGGGCCCTTTGTGGAGGTCATCCTAACTAGCTCCATCCACAAAAGGCCCTATTTCCAAATAAAGTTACATTTGGAGGTCTCTAATGCAGTGACTGATGTTCTTATACCATGAGAAAACAGAGATGCAGACACATAGGCAGAACATCATGTGATGATGGAGGCAGGCATTGACGTGATGTGTCTACAAGCCAAGAAACACCAAGGGTTGCAGGAAACCACTCTAAGTTAGGAGAGAAGTAGATTCTTCTCACAGTCCCCAGAAGGAGCCAACCCTGCTGACACATTGATTTTTGACTTCTAGCCCCCAGAACTGGGAGAGAAGAGGTCTCTATTGTTTTAACTCATCCAGTTTGTTACCATGGATTGTTATGGCAGCCCCAGAACACTAATACAGCCATAGACTTTGTAGTGCCCTCCCACTCTGACTCTGGACTCAGCCATGTGTCTTTCCTCAGTTAGCGGATGTTGCAGAAGGTTGAAAAAGGTATTTGTGTGATTGGACTTGCCTTTGCTTTTGTGCCTCTTCTGTTGCTTAGAAACATACCCAGGCTAGCCTACCAGAGGATAAGAGAACTAGGAGCCGTCCTAGATAAGCCAGTGACCGAGCCTCCTTCAAACATGTGAATGAGCCCAGACAGATACTAAAACTACTCAGCCAAAAAACAGTTGATTTCAGACCTGTGATCAACAAATGCTTTTTGGCCTTTGTACCATTAGGGCCTTGTGATCCTTTGACACTCGGCATCATTGTGGCAGTAAATCATTGATACAGAGAATGATGACAGGAGTGAGGTGATAGGACAAGTGAGGCATCTCTATGGAACCCGGATTGCAACCCTGCACTAACTGAGTTTGAGCTCTCATCGCTTTGGACCGTTTTTCACTACCTAGGATATTTTAGTTTGTATAATACACTTTCTAAAAGGTCAAATTTTTAGGAGTCCAGTTTTTGGAGCCAGACTAATTAGACTAGAATTATGATTCCACCATTTATTACTGACTATAAACTATGCACAAGTGGTTCAGCCTCATTAAGCCTCAGTTTATGCATCCCTTAAATGGGGAAAAATTATATCAAAGTCACAGATCTATTGTGGGAAATAAAAAGGATGAAGCATCAGGAGTTAGCCTGGTTCTTTACCTGCACCCCATGCCAGACTGAAGATCACATAGTTCTTTTAGCAGAGTGACACATTGACAGTGGCTTTTGTTCCCCTTCTATTCCTGAAACGTCATATACATGCTGCAAATGTCCATTTACTGACTGTGAATGTTAGATGTCTTGTTCCATATACAAATATATTCTAAACACACTTATATAATATATACACACACACGTATGTGTATATATATTTACTTGTGTATACACACATACATTTAACAATGTTTACAATACTGCTTAATACATAATATTTCCCTGGTTTTAAATGAAGAAATAGAACCTCTGAGATATACAGTGATTTGCTCAGAACCACCCATCTTTTTCCCTTTCAGACAGATTCTTCATCTGTACTGGAGTGCAGTGGCACGATCTCAGCTCACTGCAACCTCTGCCTCCTGGGTCTTGAGAAACACCCATCTTTAAGCTCCAAATCCAGCTCTGTTTAGATACAGTCCAAGAGCTTTCTGCTATATGGTTTGCCTCTTGATTTTTAAATTAAAGGTAATCTTGAGGTGCTAGAAGGTGGCTGTTTTTGAAATAAAGGTGAAGATATTTTACTTTGACTTTCTTCACGTGGAGAATTTTACCCCCTTAAAGTTTCAGCAGTCAGGACTCTTGCGAGGCCAGGATGAGGAAGAAGAATGAGCCTTGGGAAGGTGACCACGAGGTGGCAGTGGTGTACACCCACAGCAGAGGTAATCCTTGTTATGAGCCAGTGCCTGGCACCAGATGCTGGATAACCTCGTATACCACCCTGCCTCCTATCAGCATCAAATCACACTGAAAGAGCAAGGCTCTGGTGTTTTGATGCAGAACACTAATAACATAAGTGAATGAGAAACCTGAGAACTGAAAATGCCACTTTAGCGTCACACCCCAAGCATGAGACCAGTTCACTGATTCTGAGGCTACCATTGCTTATAAGCAACCAAGATTAACTGTTCTGGGCCATCTGGGGATCCCTTTCAAGCTCTGGCTTTGCATTGATTTAATTTTAAAATAAAAATGAGCCATGCAGAAAAACAGGAGCTTCCACAGTTTGGAAGTACATTCGTTCTCCCTTTGAACAAGTTTCTCCCTGTTTTTCCTTCTTTCCTTTCCTTGACCACATTTAGACCTGCCATTCCTTGCCATGCTCCTATTAGTACAGCTAAAACTGAGGTGTACACACTTTGTGCAAAAATATGCATGTACGAGGTCTTTTTTTTTTTTTTTTTTTTTTTTTTTGGCCTTCCCTCCCTCCTCCTCTTACCTCAAAGGTGCAGCTTTCCTGTAGTAACCAGTAAAGGAAGGCACAGTGTAGTGGCTGAGCCATTTCAACCACAACCTGACTGCTTTATGCTTCTCAATTAAGGGTGTCCCTCCTGATTAGGGTCTTAGCAACAACATAATTGACCAACATTTGGGACAGTTTGGTTTGGTGAGTATGTATCCCAGTGTTTCAGACTGTAATATGAACGCTAGAACAGTTGTTTCTTTTGGGAAGTTTTCTGTGTTATGACAAAAGGACTCCATTATCAAATCCATTTGGGGAATTCCATAAGTGGTGCTTTGTGCTGCAGCTTCTGGACTTCTCAAAACTATTAATTTCCTCTTGTGCAATGGCGATCTTTAACCCCTTTATTCCTGAGATTGCAGATTTTGAATTTTGCAACCAGACCTTGCAATGACCTTGAGCAGTAGGATATAAATAACTCCCACATGCTTAGCATTCCAGTAATGGAACACTAGGCATATACGGGATTAAGAAGCAGATGTAGTAGGGGTGACCACAGAACTACCACCTCACCCCTACCTTTATGTTTTTTTCCTTAGGAATCTTAGTATCCTCCGGGACACCAGGGTTTCTCTAAGAGTGGTGTAAGAAATGTTGGCCTAACTTATTTCTTGTTGCATCATCTTCTATTGCTGCATAATAAAGCGCGCTTCACATAGTGGCATAAAAGAACAACCATTATATGACGCTCAAGATACCGTGGGTCAGGAATTGAAAAAAGGCATAGCAGGGACAAGTTCTCTCTGTTCCATGACATCTGGATGCTCAGTTGGAAAGACTCTGACTCTCTGGGTGACTTGCTGGCTGGCATCATCTGGAGCCTCTTTCCCTCACATACAGCTGGGCTGTTGGTGGGACACTTACACATGGCAGCTCCTTGTGTATGTTGGGTTTCTGCATAGCATGGTGGCTGGGATCCAAGAGTGAGTATCTTGAGAGACCCAGACAGAAGTTGTATCACCTTTTTTGATCTTGCCTTGGAAGTCACATAGTATACTCCATCTGTAGTCACAAGGTCACCCAGATTCAAGGGGAAGGAACATAAGTTACACCTCTAAATGGGGAAATTGTCAATGTCACCTTGTAAGAAGCACATGTGGGATGGGAGATCTTGTGGCAATTTTTGGAAAATGCAGTCTGGTACACTTATCCACACTTTATCTTCAGAAAGCCATGGATGAGCAACTGGAGGGATAGCTGGGATTCACATCTCTGTAGTATCAAGCATTCCCTATATATAGTTATATCTTGAAGGACATATTATTACAGAACATTAGAACTAGAAGAAAGTTTATATAGTCCTACTGTATATAAAGTATAACTTTAATTTCTGAAAGGAGGCTTCACAGCCAGGCCCTGAGGATATCAAAACATATAAAGTTTTTTAACTTGTTTGTAAGGAGTTCACAGTCTACCGGGGGAGGCTGATTTGTAAAGAAAGTAAATACAAATGCAGAGCTAGCACTTCGGAGTTAGCCAAAGAAAGTTTCAAAGACATGGTGAAGTATGAACTGGGATTTGAAGAATGAAAGGATCTCTTGAGTTTTCTGATTTTTTTTTTAAGACAGGATGGAGCAGGAAAAGGCATACCACTCTTTTGAGACTTATGTGAGAAGGCAGGGGTTGGGGAGTGAATCCACACCTGTGTTTTAGGAAATCCAGGTGATTTATAAATAAAGTGCAGGTGGTGAGTAAAATGAATGCAAACTGAAGAAGGCTTGTTCATCATCATACTAAGGAATTTGAATTTTACTGTACAGCCCACAGAAAACCACGGAAGGATTTTGAACAGAGAAGTGACAAGGTTACGGTTTGGTTTTAGAAAGTGCCTCTGCCACAATGTGGTGGAGACACTATTGATTGGGATGGCCAGAGCAAGAGACCTGATTAAGAAGCTACTGTCATGATTCAATGGAGAAATGATGAGCCCTTGAACTAGAAAGTTGGCAGTAGGAATGGAGTGGAGGGAAAGTAGATTTGGATAATATTTAAGACAATGCCTGAATTAATGTGTGCAAAGCACTTGGAATGAAGCCTGGTTCATAGATGCACTCAGAAAGTGTAAGTTACTGTTGTTATTGCTATTCAATGTTTTTGTAGCACTTGGACTTTCTTAGTGACTGGTGGAGGAGATGAGGAAAAGACAGTGTCTAAGATGGTACCATATTTCTGACTTGGTCATGAGGAACAGTCAGTACCATTTCCCAACATAGATAATAAAGGAGAAGGTAGTTTGATAAACCATATGATCAGTTTAATTAATGACATGTGTATTTTGGTGTCTCTGTAATCCCACAGAGATAAATCTTAGTAGTTTGTTGGAAATACAGGTCTGGAGCACAGGGGAAATATTTGGGCTTGACCTAAGGATTTGGTAATAATTACTGATTGCCAGTGATAGTTGAAACAAAGCACATTTCATTAATCAAATGTTTTAGGACATTTGTCTTATCTTGCTCATTTTTATTCCAAAATTACTTATTTGGTACAAGGACATTGTATTTTTTCAATATTCCTTTAAAACAAACTTTCAATATACCTCTTAAAATATAACATTATTAGAAGGGAGCCTGGCATAATTTTAACCTTAACACACTTGAATGTGAAATACTATAAGCTCTATTTTAATAGAATTCCATTGCTCTTTGCAAATAGAAAAAACAACAACCTAGGTTTCTATTTTTTGTTTCATGAATTATTATGACTTATGTTCTGATAACTTTGGTTACATTGTTTTGGGTTTAAGACAAAATTTTATTAAACCATAATTTTTGCTTTGTAAATATAAATTGTGCTTTGCTAGAGAAATTTTGTACAGCTAATCAATGAAACATTGCTGGGACTAATGCAAGGTATGGGTAGATTATGTGAAAGCAAGCTAAGAGTTTCCAAAATCCTATTTGACCCAAAATATCTGTGTGGCCTGCTATTGGGATGAGTAGAAAAAAGAATCTTTGTTTTGGGATAAAGTCCTTAGGCAGAATTGGCAAATATATGACAAATATACTGTGACATACTCCAACTTCTCTCTTTCATATCTAGACAGGAACTATAGATCCTAGAGGTGGCTTCCAAACCTGTCATAAAGCATGCCCCTTGTAGCCACCAACTGATTAGTAGGTACTTGTAATAACACCAATATTTATTTCCATCCAAGCTAATGTCTTCATAAGGTTCCTTTCAAAATACTTGAAAGGCTATTTTACTTTAATATTTGTCCCTACCAACATGTTAGTGAGAATTATTTTCAGAGTTGTTAGATATCGCTGACACAGACAATTAGAAAATGATTCAGAGTAGTACTTGTCCTGTCCTTGAGGCTGTTTTCCCTAATATATTTGCCAAATTCTTGGAGAAGACAAAATAAAATTAAGCTAATACGCTTTTCAGGAGATGAACCTAGGATGAACACTTAATCATAAGATCTTCCCAAATTGCATCAGCTAGAATAAAAAACAGGAAGATAAAAGCTAAAAAGATAAGAGTGAGTAGAAAAAAAAGGTAAAGTTCTGCCAAAACTTTCAACAAACCAATAATACTAGCACAGGATGGAAGTAGGGAGGGAGGTTTAACAGATGTTTCCAAGGAAAAGTGCAGCTAATGACTTGATTTCACAAACTGGTGTCTTTAAAAACACTATGTTAATAGGAGATAGTATTGCCCAAAGTCTGTTGTAAATGAAGTGCCCATAGCAAAAAGTTTTGGAAAATGCTTAGTACAATAAAATTCAAGAAGTTTCTTTATTGCAGGACTTCTCAGTACTCTATTATATACATTGCAACTCTAGAAGTGGAACATTTTTCAAACATTTGATTGTGAGCCTTTATTGCTACAGGGAGAATGTACCACTCACGAGGCAAACTCCTGCAAACACTGATCTAGTTAGTTGACTCAAGTTCAGTTTTAGCTAATGGTGTGGTACACTGGTAACGTGGAGTGCACTTGATGTTCTCTCATTCCATCAAAAGTATAATGTATAAAGGTAGAAGATAATGCTACTATATTTTAACTGACACATACATAATGTTTACTCTGTGTCACGTATACTACTATAATAATGCTATTAATTATGCCATTTTATGGATGAGGAAACTGAAACAATAATGACTTTTTAACATGGCAAAAGTCACACATCTAGCAAGTGGCAGAACCAGGATCCCAACCTGAGCAATTGGTTTTGATATGGTTTGGCTGTATCCCCCGCCCCCCAAATCTCATCTTGAATTGTAGCTCCCATAATTCCCACATATTGTGGGAAGGACCTAGTGGGAAATAATTAAATCATGGGGGCAGTTTCCCCCATACTGTTCTCATGGTAGTGAATAAGTCTCACAAAGCCTGATGGTTTCTAAAGGAGTTTCCCCTTTCACTTGGCTCTAATTCTCTCTTGCCTGCTGCCATGTAAGATGTCTCTTGCTCTTCCACCATGATTGTGAGGCCTTCCCAGCAATGTGAACTGTGAGTCAATTAAAGCTCTTTCTTTTATAAAGTACCTAGTCTTCAGTGTGTCTTTATTAGCAGTGTGAGAACAGACTGATATAGGTCCCCAGGGTCTGTATGCTCACCTGTCACAGCTGGAAAAATGCTTCCCACCTTGAGAGCCACACTTAGCCACCCTAGTGAAACCAAAGTGGCAACAGCATCACATCAACAGTAACAGCAGGAGATGCTAAAAGGAGAATGAAGACATGTCAGTGGCAGAACATATCTGTGCTTAGCCTTAAGTTTAATATCAAGTTGCCAGTGAGAACAATGCCAAACATCACTAAGAGATCAACTGATTTTCATTGTGTTTAAAGGAACCCTAGAAATATTACTGGAGTGTGAACAAGAAAGAACAGTAGCTCCTGAGAGATGTGCTCATGTGATTACCATTTACAGACTCCCAGAACTCCTTGGCACATTAACTTAAGAGCTAACATTTTGGCCTTACTGTTTACCAAAGAGCTTTCTGTAGAAAAGCAAACTCATCCATTTTGTTCAGGTGAGAAGGAGGGGATGTGTGTTCCAAGCCAGGGCTCCCTTTCTAATTGGCGATGCCTTGTAGAAGTTTATAAGTGTGAGTGCCCTTTGACTCTGTAAATTACTTAAAAATTTAAGACAGTTATGAAGATATTCAAGAATATTCACTGTAGTTTTGGCTGTAATAAATGGGAGCGGGGGGAAAGGCCATGCTTAACATTTGGTTACAGAAATTACAGAAAAATACTTCGTAGTCACTAAAAATAATATTATAGAAGGATGAATGTATGAGATGTTTGTGACAAATTAGGAGAGATGCGAGGTTACAAACAGTATGTACGATTAATCCTATTTTTGTTAGGATCCTATCCTATATCTACATATATATCTATATATCTATATATATTATCCTATATCTATATACATATGTATATTTTATTATTAGGATCCCAACCTGAGCAATTGGTTCTGATGTGGTTTGGCTGTGTACTTATATATGTATATAGCTAATATAAGTGTAAACATATATACTTATATATATATAAATAATAGCATTTAATAAGGAAGGTCATATTAAATACGAAATTTTCTCTAGAGCAGGACTGTCCACTGGAATTTCCTGTGCCAATAGAAATGGTCTATCTTTGTTGCCTGATACAGTAGCCATGAGCCATATGTAGCTATTGAGTACTTGAAATGTGGCTAGTGTGACTTAGGCACTGGATTTTTAATTTTTAACAATTAATTTAAATGTAAATAGCTATAAAGAACAAGTGGTTACCTTATTGAATTGCACAGTTCTAAAAATTAATAGTCTTTCTTTTATGCATTTGTATCTTCTAAATAGTCTAAAATTTTGTAATAATTTTTTAAAGACAAGAATTCCACTGTCCGTCAAAATGAATTTGTAATCTGGTGAAGGTAGGAAGGGACAAAGAGGATTTCCAAGGTCAGAGGGATAGAGTTAA
The DNA here is from genome assembly GCF_001604975.1 of Cebus imitator. Lineage (NCBI taxonomy): Eukaryota > Metazoa > Chordata > Mammalia > Primates > Cebidae > Cebus > Cebus imitator. Next base: position 2,158,061 of record NW_016107510.1, on the reverse strand, counting down.
GAAACCCGCTGGATAGAAGGTTGGGGGATATTTCGGAGTATTCCAATAAATAACAGCTTTCTTCCCAGTCTGAGTTCTGAGCCAAATGAGAAACCAGAGAAAAGATTAAGTATGGATTACTACACAGCTATAAAAAATGAGATCATGGTCTTTGCAACAACAATGGATGGAGCTGGAAGCAAATTAACACAAGAACGGAAAACCAAATACTGCACATTTTCACTTATAAGTGGGAGCTAAACATTGACTACACATGGGCATAAAGAAGGATAAATAGACACTGGAGCCTAGTGAGGGTAGAGAGTAGGAGGAGGGTACAGATTGAACAACTACCTATAGAGTATTATGCTGAGTACCAGGATGACAAAATGATCTGTATACCAAACGTCAGTGACATGCAATTTACTCGTGTAACAAACCTGCACATGTACTCATTGAAACTGAAATGATAGTTAGAAAGAAAAGATAATGGATTAAGCAAATGGAGGCAAAATGTGACCTTTATTATAGTTAAAGTTGATATAGAATCTGTATCTATAAAGCTATGTGCAAATGGGCGTATGTCCCTGTGTAGAGAGACTTACCACCTTATCACAGGCAGTGCTGGTCTCTGAAGCCACACCCATGGACAGTGGGACCATGAAGGCCATGTTTCCTGCATGGCTGAGGACAGTGGAGAACACATATTCTTTGCATATGGGCCACCTCCCAAGAAGAGGGGAGACAAGGGGCAGTGCTAGAAATGTACAAACAGGGATCTTGCTCTTCTTCCTTGGTAGACAAGCAAAGGGGCCGAAGAATTTCAGAAGCGTGATGCCAGCAGATCTCCCACCACAGGGAGGGAATATCAGGAGTGGAAAGAACATTTTCTACTCCCTTTCCTGACCTCCCCCAGTGTCAGGAAGATTTAGGGTGGAGGGCATTAGTTGTTTTCCAGATGTTTGTCATACAGCAAGTAAGGCCATATGCAGGGAACAATACAGTCTTGACCAAGATAGAATGATTGAAAAATAAATGGATCTTTCCTTTTCTAAAAATGACTCTTTATTTCTTTGAGTTAGAACAAAATAGGTTAAAATATTTGTAGGTTAAAGATAGAATAAATTCTGTCCCCCAAATTTAGGCTGCTTAAAATAAGCAGGGTTACCCCAAAAATGTGATCTCACAGCACATAAAGTACTGCCAAAGAAATGGATAACAGATCCAAATGTAAGAGCTAAAACCATAAAATTTCTGTAACAAAATATAGAGAAAAAATTTTTGTGAACTTGGGTTAGAGACTTTTTACATAGGACACAAAAGCAAACTACAACCAAAAAAAAAAAGAAAAAAAAATAGAAATTTAGGTTTCATCAAAATTTATAATGTTTTCTATTTAAAGATTTGATTAAGAAATAAAAACTCAAGACAGACTGGGAGAAAATGTTTGTAAACCACATATTTGATGAAGAAAATATATTAACAATAATTATAGCAATAAAAAGACCATGTGTGGTGGCTGATGCCTGTAATCCCAGCACTTTGGGAGGCTGAGGCAGGTGGATCACCTGAGGTCAGGAGTTCGAGATCAGCCTGGTCAACATGATGAAACCCTGTCTCTACTAAAAACACAAAATATTAGTAGGTCTTGGTGGCAGAAGTCTGTAATTCTATTTACTCAGGAGGCTGAGACAGGCTAATTGCTTAAACCTGGAAGATGGAGGTTGCAGTGAGCTGAGGTCACACCACTACACTGGCCTGGGCAACAAAAACGAAACCCCATCTCAAAACAAAACAAACAGACAAAAAACAATAAAAAATGGGCAACAGAGTTAAATAGAATTTTTTTTTTCAAAGAAGCACATTAAAGCAAATAAAAAATCTTCATCATTCATCAATAGGAAAATGCAATGTAAAACCATAATGAAATACCATAGCATACCTACTGGAAGGATACAATTGAAAAGAAAGAAAATACTCAGTGTTGATGAGAATGTAGAGAAACTAGAACTCTTATTCATTGCTGATGGGAATGTAAAATGATACAGCCACATTAGAAAACAGTTTGACAGTCTCTTTAAAAAGTTAAACATGTCTTTACATAAGCATCCACTTACCTAGTTATTTACTCAGGAGAAGCATAAACATATGCCCACAAAATGGCTTTTATGTAAATATTCATAGCAGAATTATTCATAATAGCCCCAAACTGGAAACATCCAAAATGATCATCTACTGGTGAATGGATAAACAAAATGTGGCACATAGACATAATTATATATATTTATAAAATGTGGCATATATAATTCTTTATGTATGTATAAAATGTGATAAACAAAATGTGGCATACACACACCCCCACATATACGCACACTGGAATATTACCCAGCATAAAAGGAATTAACTAGTGACACACACAACATAGATGTATCTCAAAAAAATCGTACTAAGTGAAGAAAGCCAGACAGAAAAGACATTTTGTATAATTTTGTTTATAAGAAATTTCCAGGAAAAGCAAAGACATAAAGTAAATGGTTACTCTTATGGAAAGTAATAATTACAGTGTTTGCTTTGGCCAAGGATAGGAGTGTTGTTTGACTGAAAAGGAACATTATAGAACTTTTTAGGGTGATGCAAATATACTAAAATTCTATTATGGTGATAATTGCATGACTGTATACATTTACAAAAACTTACTGAATAGCTCATTTGAAATGGATGGATTTCATGGTGACTTCAATAATTCTGTTTTATTTTTGTTATATTTTAAGCCACCATGAGCTTTGGTGTTCCCTTTTCAGGATGCTAGGATTGGCTTCTCCAAATGTGCTGTCGCACTACTCCAATCAATTCTTGACACAGAAACCAAAGAGATGTTTTTAAAACAGGAATCAGTTTTTATCTTTCTTGCTTAAAAACTTCCAATAGTTTTCTACTCACTTAAAAAATTCCAAACCCTTTACTATGGCTTACAAGGTCCTCGATGATCTTCTTCCTCTGTCTCCAACTCAACTTCTCTCATATTGCAGTGATATCAGGCTTCTAATTCTTTCTCAAACACATCCAGTTTATTTCTGCCCTAGGGCCTTCATGCTTATTATTTCTTCTGCCTGGATTGCTCTGACACCAGAGTTTCAGGGCTATTTTCTTCTTTTCACTTAGTTCAAATACCACCTTTTCATAAGACCTTTTCTTGACCAACAGTCTAAATAATCTTCCCCACAAAATCAGTCTGTTTTAGGTATCCATTTTGGTGTAACCAACCACCCCACAATAAAGTGGCTTATAACAACAATTCATTATTGTGGGTTTACAGGGTGTGACTGGATGATTCTTCTACTCCTTATAGTATAGGCAGCTGAATTCAACTATGAGCTTGTTGGAGCACCAGTGTCCTAGACATGGCATCTTGGGAGGTAGGCTTGAGCATCTTCACAGCATGACAACTGATTTCCAAGAGAGAAACTCCTCTTTACACCTGTCTGAAAATCCTAGAATGTCACTTCTGCTACATTTTATTGGTCAAAGTAAGTCTCAAGAACCACCCAGATTCAAGGGGCAAGAAAATAACTTTGCTTATTTAGAGGAAGGAGATGAATGTACAGGGATGTGAGGAATTATTTTGCTGACATATTTTCAAGCAACCCAGGAAGGTCTCTATTGCCAAGTTATTTTTTTCCCCCAGTATTTATAACTATCAGATACTCTATTGTATGTTTCTGTGTTTGATGTTTTATTGTCACTTTATCCAACTAGACTATAAATTCCATGAGAACTTAGCCTTTGTCTAGGTTGTTCACCACTACATCCCCAGTACTGAAAACAGTGCTGGCACATACTTGGTGCTAATGGATGACTACTCATTTCCCTTGAGTTTTGAGAGTGTCCTCCCCTTGAATAACTTCCTTGCTTCGCTCTACTTCTCCACATGAGAAATGAAATGACTTTTCTGATTGGGGTTCTGCTAAAATGAACTGATAATGTTCATCTCAGACTCTTTTTTCTCCTCTTCTCAGAGCTAGCCAGTCATCTGCATTCCAGTCCTCCTTCTGACATATGGTAAAGGGCCTGGCATATGATCTGCGGTTCACCAGCTAGGCCATTGACCAGATCATTTTCTATTTACTTCACCCAAGTATTAAGACTTTGACAAAGATATGAAGTCACATTTTCTAGTCAGCTTTATCAATAATGAAAGTGATGTTTGGATTTCCTTACTCCTATAATTATATTTATATTGATTCCAGTCTTATAAGTGGAAGAGGGAGATATTATCTCTGAAACCCCAAACATGGGTATTTTTTACATTTTTGCAGATTGTACAGATGAATTTAGCCCATCTCCTAATTAATTCCCTAACCATTCCTTTGTTTCTAGGTTTTCTTAGTACCTCATGGTTCTCATTCCTACCTGAGCTCTTTTGTCAGGACCTGAGAATGATGACCTATTTAGAACATTTCCTAGCTCTAATCTTCATAACTCTCTGAAGAAAAGACTCTAGTATTTATACTCTGGTGATACACAGAGTACTCATTGGATAGTAGCACCTGCTGTTTAGACCTTGCCTTAAATTTTATGGAACCAACCACTGGACCATGTCTTGCCTACCTTTTTTTTTCATCACAGTAGATGAGTTGGGTTAGGAGTCCTTCTGTAGTTGGTGAACCTTTGTAAATAATCTCAAAAGTATTTAGTGACCACCTATGTGAGCATCATACTGTGTGGTATTGTAACTAACCATATTAGTGGACAAAGAGAGAACTAACCAGGATACATTTTACTTATTTGTATTTCTTGACTTAACTCTTATAATATTGCATAAAACCCTACAGTTGTAAGACATTCTCTCTTTGTTCAGGATTTGGACAGCTTGGTTCATTAACTCTGGTTAACTTAATAATGCCATCTAAATCTCATGAAGATTACCAAATCTTTCTTACATGACTCTTAAGGCTTAGATGTTGTAATTATGACAATCAGTTATTTTGAGGAGATATGCTGAAAACTGATTCCCTTATCAAATTCATGAACCAGAATTTGTATGTGATCTCTCCACAAAAAGGAAAATAAAATAAAGTTATGGCTCTTTGCTTGGTTGATTTCTGGGTGAACAGGAGTTTACAGTAGGTTTAAATTCTTTTGTTACTCATTTTATGTTGTGTTTTTCTTTTACCCTTCAATGAATTTTAATCACCTTAGGCACAAGTAATTAAAGTGCTTAATTCATATTAGAGCTAATTCTTCTCTAAATTCTAATCTATGAATAGCCCAATATGGAATACACATTTGCCTGATTTATCTTAGAATGCTTAGTGATGGCAATATGTGCTTTAATCTGGTCAACAGAGCAGAAATGTAGGCAACTTTATTGTATGGAAAAGAAAATATAGAGTTAGATTTATCTCTCTTGAGCTCCTTTGAACTTTAATTTGGTTTAGGAGTGAGGTTAACCAGACTTTTTCTATAAAGGGCCGAATGGTAAATATTTTAGTCTTTGTGTGCAACCTCAACTCTTTTTGCAACTATGCAGCTCTGTTATTGCTGCACAAATGCATCTATTGAACAATGCCTAAACAAATGAACATGATTGTATTCAAATAAACCTTTATTTAGAAACCTTTATTAAAAAGCCCTGGTTTGGTCTTTGGGCTATAATTTGTTTACTCATGGTTTAGGATATTAGGGACAGGAGTAGAGACACTCAGTATATTGAAATGGAAAAAAATCAAGTGACCTGGTGTTCAGTCTTGAGTCTGCTAGTTTGGTCATTTATTGTGCATTTACTCTAAGGATGGAAATACTAAGGCCTGTGCTGCTATTTTCCCCTCTCTTATCTGTCATCAGGCACCTCAACTCAGTCACAGCACCTCTTCCCATAGAGTCCAGATACACTCTTGATATCTTTCTTAATACAGTGTTACAGGCAGCCACTATCCATGAATTAGCGTTGCTGTATGAGATAAAATTACTTTGTCACCCTCAAACACTATGTGTCAGTTATTGTGCAGGGTGATTAACATATGCAGAAGGGAAATGTGGGTTGGAGACCCATACAGAGTCCTTACTGGGGCACTGCCTAGTGGAGCTGTGAGAAGAGGGCCACTGTCCTTCAGACCCTGGAATGGTAGGTACCCTGACAGCTTGCATCATGCACCTAGAAAAGAAACAGACATTCAACACCAGCCCATGAAAGCAGTACTGTGCAGAGCTACAGGGGTGGAGCATCCCAAGACCGTGGGAGCCCACCTCTTATATCAGTGTAATCTGGATGTGAGACATGGAGTCAAGGAGATCATCTTGGAAATTTAAGGTTTAATATAACTATCCTGTTGGATTTTGGACTTGCATGGGGCTTTTAGTCCCTTTGTTTGGGCCAATTCATCCCACTTGGAATGGGAGTATTTACCCAAAGCCTGTACTCCTATTGTATCTAGGAAGGAACTAACTTGTGTTTGATTTTACTGGCTCATAGGTGGAACAGACTTATCTCATCTCAGATGAGACTTTGGACGTGGACTTTTAGTTAATGCTAAAATGAGTTAGGACTTTGGCAGACTGTTGGGAAGGCATGATTATGTTTTGAAATGTGAGGACATGAGATTTGCGAGGGGCCAGGGGTGACATAATATGGTTTGGCTGTGTCCCCACCCAAATCTCATTTTGAATTATAGTTCCCATAATCCCCACATATCATGGGAGGGACCTGGTGAGAAGTAATTGAATCATAGGGGCAGTTTCCTCCATGCTGTTCTCATGATAGTGAGTGAGTTCTCTTGAGATCTGATGGTTTTATAAGCATCTGGCATTTCCCCTGCTGGAACTCATTCTCTTGCTGCTCTGTGAAGAGGGACCTTCTGCCATGGTTGTAAGTTTCCTGAGGCCTCCCAGCCATGTGGAAGCAAGAGTCAATTTAACCCCTTTTCTTTGTGTATCACACAGTCTTGGCTGTGTCTTCATAGCAGCACAAGAATGGACTAATACACATATTAAGATTATCTCAACTTGATACTTATTCTTTAGGGGCTCAGTACCATATTATTCAGTGCCGTTTTCATAGGCCAAATAATGTAACTCCTCTGAAATGTGTAAAATGGGAATACAGGATCTTGCCCTAGCTTTCTCACTGGACAATTGTGTGGATCAACAAGGCATTGTGGACAAACATATTCTATAAGTGGAATACATTGAGTATATCTGTCTTTACATACTTAAAATAGTTGTTTAATAAGTGAAAGCACCAAATATATGTATATCAAGCTCCAATTTGTTCTTTAGAATTTGGATAGTGTCCAGACTGTAGATAAATTCCTTGCAACTTTCAAAGTTTAAATGAAAGGATTCAGCTACTGGAACTTGAGAAAATTAGCCACTCATAAAAATGACTTTATTTTGAGAAATTAGGCCAAACATTTCACTGCTACTACTCTGATGTGAGAGTTTTGTTGGCTGAGTGTCCTCTGTTCTCCAGCCTTACAGATGCCAGGTGTCAAATCCTTTTGAAATGGTTCCTAAAGGACAGAGATCTGAATGCAGTAATAGTGGAAGACATTTTTAGTGGAGACAGCAGTGGGTGGGAGCCTTCAGGGGAAGCTTTTTGAAAGATCTCAGGAAACTATAATGACTTTTGGTTTCAAGTAATAGAAGCCAACTTGTTCTCATCTAAGGAAAGACAGGAAATTTATTTTAAAGAAATAGGGCTGGCTCTTGGAACTCAGGCAATATTGCAGCTGAACCTCAGGAAGTGACTGCAAGCAGAAACGTAAAAGCCATGAGCCTCTCTGGGTATCACTTTATTCTCTGTGTGTGATGATTTTGGGTCTTGTTTGCTCTCTCAAGTGATTATCTCCTTATATCCCCAGCCTACAGTGGGAAAAGGTGATCATGCTTCTACTTCCAAAGTTTTATGCTAGAGCCCTCAACTAACTTGACGCTTGATTTTGATTCTAAATGTGCAGGGATGGAACTAGTCAGCAATACAAAGAGATGCCAAGAATGCATTTCAGTGAGTTAAAAGGAGCTATATTTTCCTGAGAAAATGGTAGGTAATTGATTTACATATGATAGAGATACTCCAAAAAATGCCCAATTGATTTACATATGGTACAGTTACTTCTAAAGATGCCTACTTTAGGGTTCCAATGAAAAGATGCCCTTCCTGCTTGATAATGTATGGCTGTAGTACTCGGGTGTAAGGCTTAGGTTAGAGGAATAAAGTGGTCCTGGCTGGGTCACCCTCAAAAGTTTCTTATAACCCTCATGCTGGGCCTGTGTTTTTACAGTCTGTCTCTTCTCTAGTGTGGATTATTGAAGTCCTGACTCATGAGTGTTCAGTCAAGTGTCAGTAAATGATATGAAATACTATTCTGCAAAAATAAATGTGTACCTTCCAATTTTTTCCCTCTATATCTAATGAAAATCTTTCAAGTAAAGTGAATTCTTAGAGCATTGCTCCTTCTGTAATTCTTGTCCTTTCACAAGTACAGCAGAAACCTTTGAAACAGAAAAGAATACCTGTTCTTTTATAATCACTCCTCCCTTGTGTTCTTAGCACACTACTGGGCACATGACATCTGCCCTACAAATACTTGCCAGAGTGGCTTCTCTGATAGGAGGCCAAGAAGATGGAATCGTAAGAGTGACTTTTGTGGTTAGGAGTGAGATGGGAGAGAATCTTTTCTTATAAAAGCTGGAATGGAAATTTGCTTCTAAACTAATGTGGTAGGCTAAATGATGACCCCCTGACAAATGTGCACATACCCTAATTTTCTGGAACCTGTGAATGTTACCTATATGCCAAAAAAGAATTTCAGATGTGATTAAGGATCTTAAGATGGGAGATTATGCTGAATTATCCAGATGGGCCCAGTGTAATCATAACACTTCTTATAAGAGGAAAGCATGAGGCATCAAGTCAGAAAAAAAGATGATGTAATTAATAACAGAAGCAGAGATTGAAGTGGTGCCCTCTGAAGATGGAGCAAGAAACAAGGAGGCCAAAGAATACAAGTGGCCACTAGAAGCTGAAAAAGTCAAGGGAATAGATATTCCCTGAGAGCCTCCAGAAGGAACCAGCTCTGCTGACTAGCCCATAGAAACTAATGTAACTGGAGATCACAAACGGAAAGTCACAGGCCAAGTTCCATGAGCATGTCTGTTTTGTTTGGCCAGAATAGTGTTTTGAGAAAGAAAAGAAAAATGAGCCAGCCTTTAAAAATTGGTACATTTCACACACACACACACACACACACACACACACACACACACACACACACACACAAAATCTAGATTTCTAGATTCTCTGAAAAAGGAAAAAAGGAAAAACAACACAGACAAAAAAACTAATAATTTCTTCCCCTCCTCAGAGACCTAGAAATACAAAATATGCATTTTGGTGTGGCAGACAGCAGTTTGGAGCAGAGGCCTCATGAGTAGGGTAGAGAGGCTGAGACTGGTCTCAGGTCCTTGATGATGCTGTCTGGTGAAAGCTGAGGCAGGCATCCTGTGTGGGCTCCTGCCTTGCTGGGAGGTGGGGATTAAGAGATTAAGTGGATTTGGGAGGTTATGACTGCTTCCAGAACACTGTGCTTTTATAGCCTTGGGTCTAAAGAGTCTTCTGTGTGGTTGGCTCAGAGCTGGCCAAAAAGTCAAGGTCAAGCTGCTAGAAGACTAAACAGGCTCAGAAATGGGCTGGTGGCTGGCCTTCCTCTGGTCTTTCTCTTCAAGACTATTTCTATACCAACAGCTTTCTCTGGGATTGTGCAGTGGTGAGGGTAGCAGAGATACAGCATTTCTAACTTTTTCTGCAATTGAAAACTCTAGAGGTGTAAGGGCTGGAATAGAAAGGGAAAAGTAATGATGATGAGAGCTACTATTTTATTGAGTGCTTTTATGTCTTCATGTAATTTATGTACTAAATATGGAGGTAAAGTGTTTTTCTCTTGCAAGAGTTTACCCTTGTGCCATTCAGTGCCTTACTCTTTCGATATCTCTAAGCATGAATTCATGTCTTCTGGAAATGCTTTTTTAATCTTCCAGATGAGGATTCTGAGGCCCAGAGAGATAAAATAAGTTGCCCACAGTCCCAGAACTAGTCAGGAAGGAGTTGTGAATGCCTTCCTTTTACTAGTGCTCTCTTTTCTTTCCTGTTGCTGAGGGGAGTGTGGCAATAAAGAAGGAATAATAAAGTTGATATCCTGGAGTTCATGCTCATGCTAGTATAGGCAGTATGGTGCACTGCCTGTAGACAAAGACTCTAGAGCTGATTGCCTGGGTTTAAATATCAACTCCACCACTCAATAGCTGTGTGTCTTGTGCAAGTTAGTTAACCTCTCTGAACCCGTTTCTTCTATAAAATTAAGACAATAATAATACTGAATTTAGGGGCTATATGAGAATTCAATACCCACTTCAAAGTCTACATGAAGATTAAGTGAGTTAATAAATCAATAGTAACTTGTTCATAGTAGCTACTCTATAAGTGTTAGCTCTTACTGTGAGATAGTTATATAAATATTACCTCTATTTTTAAAATGAGGACACAAACTCAGAGAGGTTACATAGTTTGCCCAATAACATACAGAAAAGGGTCAAGTTGGGATATGGATTCACATTTTTACTCTAAATCAGCTACTATATTACCTATTTGTCACTTAGGGTTTTCCAGGCCGGTATTCCTTGGCTACCTTTCTGGATGGGCCCTGGTATATAAACAAAGTTTCTGTGTTTATATTCGCAATATTGACATTTCTACAGGTCTTAGATCTTTCACTTCCATCTTTCTTTAGGAGTGAGATGGGAGAGAATATTTTCTTATAAAAGCTGGAATGGAAATTTGCTTCTAAACTGATGTGGTAGGCTAAATGATGACCCCCTGACAAATGTGCACATACCCTAATTTTCTGGAACCTGTGAATGTTGGGAAGACAAATGTACGTGTTGATCTTTTGCTTCACAGATAGCCATATTTAAATAAACTAATTAGGTTGAGAAAGTGTTTTTTTTTTTTTAATACTTTAAGTTCTGGGGTACATGTGAAGATCCTGCAGGTTTGTTACATAGATATACACATGCCATGGTGGTTTGCTTCATCCATCCCTCCATCATCTACATTAGGTATTTCTCCTAATGTTATCCCTCTCCAATGCTCCTACCCCCTGCTATCCCTCCCCTAGCCTCTCTCACCCCGACAGGCCCCAGTGTCTGATGTTCCCTTCCCTGTGTCCATGTGTTCTCATAACATGGTGGGGAGAGTCCAAAGAGAAGCTAAACCTAAGGAATGTGGGGTTCTACTTCTGATCATATCACAAACAGCCCATGTGATCTCAGGTTTCAGTGATAACATCTAGTAAATGACGGTATTGAACTGGATGGCTTTCAGTCCTCTCTCCACTTCATGATTCGATTCGACTTTTATTTTTGTTCTTATATTTTTGGACAACCAAAGAGTATAGTTATACCTGTTTTTGAAAGACAAGGCAGATCAGATGATTCTTAGGAGAGAGGCCAACTGATATAATATGTACTCAATTTGAGAGTTTCAAATTGGATGGAAAAAAGAAGTCATTTGGAAAGAATAATCCTTCCTATCCATGTGCTGGAAAATATATTAGCTCTAGTGCTTAACTAGATTTCAAAGGTTATAAGGAAGACTTCCCGTTGATTCTAAGCTGCAGGCAGAGAAGATATGCTAAGGGCTTTCAGAGACTAAATCAAATTTAATGTACACTGGGAGATGGGAGCAATAGGCATAAAATAAGGGATGACTTAAATAAATGACAGAAATGCTCACTGAAGCAATTTTTGGTGGTTTCATTTAAGGGGGAAACAAAGGGGGGACGACTAAAATCCAGCAGGATTCTTATTGATAGTTCCAAGTGAACAATGGCACAGGTGATATTTACAGAATCATTTAAAAATAGATTTCTAATAATGTCCCCACTAGTACTATAAAAATACACATGCAATTGTCATGTGAAAGTAGTTACAGAATGGGGAAAAATCTGAAGTTGGGCCTTTGGTGAATAACGTCTTTGATCGGCATGTTTCAAAGTAGAGGTAAAGAGGAGTTAATATCTTTAAAAGCAATTTGAGTCATGAGGCATTTTTCAGTGTGTACTCTTTGGAAAGAAATCATAGATTTGGGAGAACATGTAGTCAAGTGATAAAGCAGATGTAGAGAAAGCCAAGAAAATACAATTATTCTCTCAAGACTTCCAACACTTTTTAAGAGAACTATCCCTCTGAAAAGTTAATTGCAAGTAAGTTAAATGCAGCCTGTTATGTTGCCTGAAGTGCTGTCACATGGATTTCAAGTTTCCCACCCCACTGATGGAAGGAGATTATGGTCCAGATGGCAGAGCGACAGGTGATATATCTTATTGCCTGAGAGGGAGTTTTTTAGGAGGCTGTAAGTTCTTAACCAAATTTTTTAAAGTAGTCGTATATGTAAGGACTAACAATTCAGGAAAATGAATTTCTGCAAACCCAAAACAAACATCTCTCACCTGGGCTCTTAATTCAAATCTGAAATAGAAATTGCTAAAATGTGATATTCTAGCCTGTCAATCCTAAATGTTTGCACTGCCTCCTGGCTTACCACCTTTTCACCTCAGCTCCTACACTCATGGATTAATAACAACGTCTCTGCTAGAAAAATACAGGCAGGTAGAAGTGATGTCACCACCTCTAAGGATAAGCAGTAAAGAGAATGCCTTTGCCTCAGTTGCCTTTCTTTCCTGAATATCCCCTCAATAATTAAACAATGAGATATAGAGCTCCATAACACTAAAGAAATGTGTGTGCGAGGGGAACATCACACACCGGGGCCTGTTGCAGGGAGGAATCTGAGGGAGGCATAGCATTAGGAGAAATACCTAATGTGGATGACAGGGTGATGGATGCAGCAAACCACCTTGGCATGTGTATATCTATGTAACAAACCTGAACATTCTGCACATGTACCCCAGAACTTAAAGTATAATAAAAATAAAATAATAAGAATAAAGAAATACAGGCCCTGTATTCCATTTAATGCTCTTGCCTAATGAGGCCTCTTTCCTCTAAGTCTAGGTTTTCCCATCTGTATAATCAAGAGGTTGCTCTAGAGGACCTCAAAGTTTATAAAAAATGGGAGACAACTTATAGCCCATGAGTTGGGGTTGCATGAAACTTGCAGAGCCCAAATCTAGGGATGTGGGGCTGAGCAGAGATGGGGTCGTGGCCATGGCACTCCCAATTTTTGGAGTTCCCTCTGCCAGTAGACCAGGGATCTCTAGGCCCAGAGGGATCTGATAATCCCCTGGCCCAGAGGTTTGCACCCTGGGCACATTGCACAAGACCTTTTGAATATCTTGGTACTCAAGACAAGGGTTGGTAGCCAAAAATGTTCACTGTCCTTTATTCTTTCATTTCACTAAAGGAGCAGTAGCTGGGTCCTAGGCCTGAAATTTCTGTTTTACTTAGTCAAAATGAGACAGAAATTTAATACTTCTTGCTCTATATTTGCTTCCTGAAGAACAGCTTTTAGGGTTCTTAAGCACAGGAAACTTGACCTCATAAAGGAACTGTATATTTTGCCACTTTTCTGAACTGTACTGGGAATGTTATAGATGATAAAACTGCCTTCTTTCCAGACCCTGATAGTAACCCCATATTTATTATTTCTAAAACCCTATAAAAACTTTAAATGTGTGTGGTATAAAAGGATGTAAAGATAAAGGTATAAAGAAAATATGACCTTTCGTACTGTAAGGTTTTTTTTGTACTTGCTAACCTGAAGCTGTATTATGACAGGTAAAATTGTATAATACTTAGGTTTAATTTTCCATGTCTATTTAAAAGAGAAATAAGAATCATAAACTTACATATTCATACTTTGCGTAAAATATTGGGAAATCTCATATTAGATTCTGAGGATTCTAATGCCTTTTAGGTTCTTCCTCACCCTCTGCCTTAAATTCTGTATTTGCAGAGTTCCTAACGCAAAAGTATATGACACAGTTTCAACATCAGAACATTTAATTGAGGCTGATTTATTTTCCACTCCTTTACTTGTCCAATGAGAAAAATAAATGGCTTTAAGGAAGAAAAGGGGCTGCTGGTTAATTCCTTTTCCTAACTGGCCAGCGGATCTATTTCCCACCAAAAGTGTAGTAAACTATGTTGTAAGCTGAAATTTATTGGTCAAGTTCATTTAATATCAAATAAAGTGTATTCATTAAAATGCAGCCATTTTCAACTTCATTTTATAGAGCTCCACACAGTCAGCCAGATGATATAAAAATGGCAAAGAACATTCCCCTATTTAGCTGATCTATTATGAAGAAGCTGTTGAGGATGCAGACAAATGATTTAATGCCTCTACACTCAATGTTCTCATAAAGAAGCAAACATAAAGAGAGGAGTGGGTTTGCTAATTCATTTTTGTTTGAACAGATTACAAGGACTGATTGTACTCAGGCTGCTTGTTAGCATTTGTATTCAGGCAGGCCAACAGAATAAATTTTATAATTGGGTGCTTCCATTTTAATTTGGCTTTGAAATGCATTTTGGTACCATCCCTATTGCAGAGGTATGCCTTTTATTATTGCAGCTGGCTTTTTGAGACTATTGACAATATTCCATGGTTAAATATGGATAGGTACCCATGCCCATGTTTCTCTCTCAATAGGGAAAGCTAGCACAGGAATCCTCTTTTGAAATGCAGAGTTGTCATATTAGTAAATCATTCATTCACATCAATCTGAGCTGCCCCAAATTTGTTTTACCCAAATCAAATCCAAACCCAAACATCTAAATGATAACATGGTAATTAACCTCAATCCCAAGGCAGACAGTTTTGGCTAAGGGACTCATGGCTATTACTTGGAGAGAGGAAATATTGGTAAAGTGAGACTTATGAATGTTTCCTTGTATAGACTCTTAGCACTGTCACTTCCAGCAAAGCAAAGTTCCCACCTGAGTTTAACAATAGCCATATACCCAGTGGTGCTGATGCTTGTATAGAAGCAACTATCTTTCTTTTGTACTGCAATGGTAATGTTGATCATTTCAAAGCTATTATTTCAGATTGCTTTTCAGCAACAGGAAAGGAAAAAAAAAAAAAAAAAGAAAGAAAAAAACTTTATCCTGGTCTGGGAAGCAAAAAATTAGAAACCAAAAGCATTGCAACTATTACAGACACTGGCCTAGCCAAACTGAACTGAAATTAGTGCTCCCCAAATTCCACAGTCACATTTAGCTTCAGCAAGTGCTTTTTGGCAAAAGAGAAACACATCACAGGTCAGAACTTCCCATATAATTCTTTAAGTGGAGCGTTTTTGAGGATTAAAATGCCATGGGAGATTATTTTAAAATGAAAGTGATTAGCATAGAGCAAGGCAAATGTTGTTATAAGTGGCCTCTTCATTCTCATTTTAATGACCATTCTATTTTACTAAAATAAATTTTGTGCATGATAATTCATTTTTTGTTTTTTAGTTTAACCTAAATATAGGCATATAATTTTGTTCACATTTGATTACTAAAAGCATATTTTAAAGGCCACATTAACTGGTCTATAAAATCAGTTGCTTGGTATTCCTGCTTGTAACAAATACATAAATTTTATTTAAGAAATAAAATTGACATGCCTGGACTCCCTACAAAACAATAGTGAAAAGCTCTTCACTTTGAGTCTCCATTTGTTTTTCTTTTGTTTTGATTTTTAGATCCTGTAAATAAGTAATTTCAAAAATAAGCACGCCCACTTATATCTATAGAAGCAGAGACCTGGAGTCTACTGGCTTGGCTAGGAATGATATAGACAGAGGCAAGTCTCAAGTTTACCATATAAAAAATCACATGTACCTAACATCCGATGGATTTATTGGGTATTAAAATGTTCTAGGGCTTAACTGTTGCTTAAATGATCAAGTATTTAAATAGATAAAGTGATCAAACCTTGTTAGAACTGCCTAAACACAATACGTTAAGAAAAATAATGCTAAAATAGATAATCTTTCAGGATTCTATTCAATATAATAGCACATCCCCTCCTTTCCTTGCCAGTTTAAACATGACTACAACTTTTTCTTTGGTGTCTTTAATTTGGTGAACTCAGAATCCTTTCTATGCATTGCTTTTGGCCATGTTGAGGATGGTAGGTCATAAACATGAATAATAAATTCCCCAAAGAGCAGACTGAAATTTTATAATCTGCCTCCATCTGCATTACTGGCTTTATCACATTTCTTACTTAGGCTCCTGTCCCAATTGGTCTGCTTAATCCCAATCCCACTTACCAGTTTAGCCACAGATCACTACTCTATCTTTAATATCCTAAATATGCTGTTGACTCATTCCTCCTCATACTGAACCATGGAGCCAAAACCTTCAAAGAGAAGGAACAGCATATAAAGACTACGCTTCATGACCCCATGTCAGATGCGACCTTATCCCTAACTGTACCTGAAGCAGGGGAGCCATGTGAAGGAGAGTCTTTATCATTCCCTCCTCCTCAGACTGCCTTGGCACCTGGTCATATGCCTGTTGTGTTGTAGTAATTTGTTTCCTTGTCTGTTTATGTGGTAGATTATAATATATTGTATTTGACGGCAGGAGTGATACTTATACATGCATGATTTTTGCATCTAGCAGAAGTTGCACATAATAGGCACATCATTAATGTTGATTAGTAAACAAAACTAAAGCTACAACTCGTCAGCAAACCATTAGAAATGGACATATATGGACAAATAAATATCTATTTACAGCTTGAGAATGAACATAAAATTAAATTCTACATAGTGTTTATTAATCAAATTACACACATAATTTCTGAAAAAATAGATAGCTCGAGTTTTTCTAAATAGTGTCAAATATGGTTATAAAATTAGAACTAATTTTATTATGAAGTACACTTTTTAAATTGCATATGTGTATGTATTATTTAATTATGTTGGGTTTAATATACGCTTTCTAATTTCCTAAAGTAAAAGCTCATATAATTTATTTTACACCTATTTTATCATGTAAGCATTTAAGGCCAATCACATCTAATTTCACATCTATTATTGTTCCATTAAAAGTATTTTCTGTTTTTCTTATGGTTTCTTCTTTGACCCATGGATCATTTGATTTGGAAGCATGTAGCTTAATTTCCAAATTTTGAAAGATTTAAAAGATTTTTTAATTGATGATTTGATTGGTTAATTTCATTTTATTTTAAAAACATCATAAAATTTCTCTCAACTTAAAAATTTTGAGACATATTTCATAGCTCAACCTATAGAATATTAACTTATTAAACATATGAATGCACTTGTGAAGAATGTTCATTTCACTCTTTAGGGGCAAAAGGTTTTATAGATGTCAATTAAGTTAACTGGACTAGACTCCCTTCTTGCTGCACAGGGTTCCTCTGAAAAAAGGCAATAGCCAGTGAGGAACTCACAAATAAAGCCCCACCTTCCGAGGACAGAGTACCTAGGAAAAGGGCTGGTTGTGAGTTCCACTTCAGCAGACTTAAACATCCCTCCCCAGCAACTCTGAAGGGAGCAACAGAGCTCCCAGCACAGCACTTGAGCTATGATAAGGGACAGACTGCCTCCTCAAGTGGCTCCCTGACCCCCCGTGTATACTAAGAGACACCTCATACAGGAGAGCTCTGGCTAACATTTAATGGGTACCTTTCTGGAACAAAGCTACCAGAGGAAAGAACAGGCAGTAATCCTTGCTATTCTGCAACCCCCATGGGTGATTCCCAGGCAAGCAGGGTCTGGAGTGGACCTCTAGCAGTCCTGCAGCAGAGGAGCCTGACTGTCAGAAGGAAAACTAAAAACCAGAAAGAAATAGCTTCAACATCAACAGAAAGGATGTCCACTCAGAGACTCTATCTGACAGTCACCAACTTCAAAGACCAAAGGTAGATAAACCCATGAAGATGGGAAGAAACCAGTGCAATAAGGCTGAAATCACCAAAAACCAGAATGTCTCTTCTCCTTTAAGGGATCACAACTCCTCACCAGCAAGGGAACAAAACAGGATGGATAATGAGTTTGATGAATTGAAAGAAAGAGGGTTCAGAAGGTGGGTAATAACAAACTTCTCCGAGCTAAAGGAGCATGTTCTAAACCAATGCAAAGAAACTAAGAACGTTGAAAAAAGGTTAGACAAAATGCTAACTAGAATAACCAGCTTAGAGAAGAGCACAATCAACTTGATTGAGCTGAAAAACACAGCAGGAGAACTTCAAGAAGTATATAGAAGTTTCAGTAGTTGAATTGATCAAGCAGAAGAAAGGATATCAGAGATCGAAGATCAAATCAATGAAATAAAACAAGAAGGCAAGATTAGAGAAAAAAGAGTGAAAAGTAATGAACAAAGCCTCCAGGAAGTATGGGATTATATGAAAAGACCAAATCTACATTTGATTGGTGTACCTGAATGTGATGGGGAGAATGAAACCGAGATGGAAAGCACTCTTCAGGATATTATCCAGGAGAATTTTCCCAACCTAGCAAGGCAGGCCAATGTTCAAATTCAGGAAATACAGAAAACACCACAGAGATATCCCTCAAGAAGAGCAACCCCAAGGCACATAATCGTCAGATTCACCAGGGTTGAAATGAAAGAAAAAATGCTAAGGGCAGCCAGAGAGAAAGGTCAGGTTACCCAGAAAGGGAAGCCCATCAGACTCACAGTGGGTCTCTTGCCAGAAACCCTACTAGCTGGAAGAGAATGGGGACCAATAATGTTCTTTGACTCTTCTATATACATTCTTATTTTCAGCCTCCTTGATCCATTAATTACTGGAAGAGCAATGTAGAAATTTTCAAAAACAATTGAAAATTTTTTAAAAATTGAAAGAAAAGTTTTTTAAACGTCTATTGGCTTTTATTTTTATTTATTTATTTTTTTGAGACAGAATCTCATTCCATTGCCCAGGCTGTAGTGTAGTGGGGCAATCTCTTCTCACTGCAACATCCACCTCTGCTGACTGCGCCCTCTGCCTCCTAGGTTCAAGCAATTCTTCTGCCTCAGCCTCCCTAGTAGCTGGGATTATAGGCACCCACCACCATGCCTGGCCAATTTTTATTTATTTATTTTATTTTTAGTAGAGACAGAGTTTTGCCATCTTGGCCAGGCTGGTCTCAAACTCTGGACCTCAGGTGATCCACCCACCTCAGCCTCCCAAAGTGCTGGGATTACAGGCATGAGTCACTGTGCCCACCCTCTTTGATTTTTGCATATTCTTGATGAATTGACCCTTTTGTCATTACAAAATGTTCATCTTTATGCCTGGTTAAGTTTTCCTTTTCCTAAGTTCTATTTTATCTAATATTAATATAACCACTTTAACTTTAAGATTAGTATTTGCAAGATATCTCTTTTTCTATCCTGGCATCTTTATAGATAATGTACTCTTCATCTAGACAACATATAGTTGAGTCTTGCCTTTCAAAAAATCTGGTTTGATTAATTTTGCCTTTTAATTCAAATGCTCAGAACCTTTACGTTTAATATATTTTTTATATTCTTGGGTTTATGTCTACCATATTGCTATTTGTTCCATCTATTCTTTGTTCATTTTCCCTATTTTCTTGCTTTTTTCTTGATTCATTATTTTTTAGCATTTGTTTTATCTTGATTTTTGGCTTATCAATATCTATCTATCTATCTATCTATCTATCTATCATCTATTTATCCTTAGTTTTAAAATACATATCTTAACCACTAATAATATTATTTCTCTTCAAACATAGTGAAAATATCATATAACACAGGGGTCCTCAAGCCTTAGGCCATGAACAACTATGGGTTCCTGGCCCATCAAGAACTGGGCCACATAGCAGGAGGTGAATGATGGGCAAGCGAGCATTACAGCCTGAGCTTCACCCCTGTCAGATCAATGGTGGCATTAGATTCTTATAGGAGCTTGAACCCTATTGTGAACTGCACATATGAGGGATGTAGTTTGCTTGCTTCTAATGAGAATTTAATGCCTGATGATCTGTCACTGTCTCCCATCACCCCCAGATAGGACCACCTAGTTGTGGAGAAACAAGCACAGGGATCCCACTGATTCTATATTATGATGTGTTATTTCATTATACATTATGATGTAATAATAATAGAAATAAAGTGCACAATAAATGTAATGTACTTGAATCATCCCCAAACCATCCTGCCCCTCACCTCCACTCCACTACCCGGTCTGTGGAAAAATTGTCTTCCATGAAACCAGTCCCTAGTACCAAAACAGTTGGGGACCACTGTTATAACAGTATACTTCCATTTTTCTCTATTTCCATCTTTGTGTTATTGTCATTTATTTTACTTCTACATTGTCCTAATCCCCCATTACATTATTATTTTTGTTCTAAATAGTCAATGATATATTTTTTAAAATTAAAAAATGAAGAAAATCCTTTTCTATTTTCCCATATATTTACCTTTTCTTAAACACATTATATCATTTCCCTACTGATGTAAGAGAATGAAAATATTGTGATCCTAATAAACATCCTTTCAAATTCTTAGACATAAACATTTTCTAACAATATGTTCTCTCAACCTTAACTTTATTTTATTTTATTTTATTTTTGAGATGGAGTCTTGCTCTGTCACCAGGCTGGAGTACAGTGGCATGGTCTTGGCTCACTGCAACCTCCACTTCCCGGGTTCAAGCTATTCTCATGCCTCACCCTCCAGAGTAGCTGGGATTACAGGCATGCACCACCATACCCAGCTAATTTTTGTATTTTTAGTAGAGATGGGTTTTCACCATGTTGGCCAGGTTGGTGTTGCTCTCCTGACCTCATGATCTGCCCACCTCAGCCTCCCAAAGCGATGAGATTACAGGTGTGAGCCACCGCACCTGGCCAACATTAACTTTATTAAAAATAACCTAGCTCCATAAAGTTGGGAACAGTAGACACTGGGGGCAAATAGATGGAGGAGAAAGGAAGGTAGGAAAGGGTTGAAAACTGCCTATGTACTCTGCTTGCTCCTTGGGTGAGGGGATCAAGTGTACCCTGTGTTGAGAAAACTCTACTCGTGTTCTTCTTGTACTCTCACACAATAACAATCATCAACACAGAAGACTTCTGTGAACAAACTGTGGGGCTTTGTCCCCACACACCAAGCTGCAAACACCAGCTGGGTGTCCTGTAATTCAGTTCTGACACTATCTACCCAGAGATGGTGTCAGATCCCACAGGTTGAGGGCTCAGTTCCCAGGACTATCCCCCTGCCCCCCGACCCCATTCACAAGTCTCTAGAACTTCTGCCTGACTGGCTTCAAGTCAGGATACTCCCTCATTGGGTTCAATTAATTTGCTGAAGCAGCTCAAAGAACGCAGAGAAACACTGACATTTACCTGTTTATCAAAAAGAATATTGCACAGGATACAAATAAATAGATGCATAGGGTCAGGTATGGAAGAAGGAGAGTGGAGCTTCCATGTCCTATGTAGGTGTGCCACCCTCCAGGAATGTCCATGTGTGCAGCTATCCAGAATCTCACTGAATCCTGTCCTCCTGAGTTTTTATGGAAGCATTCCTTTCCCCAGGGTGTAGGGTGGGACCTTCTCATAGGTGGAACAAATAGCGATATGGTAGACATAAACCGAAGAATATAAAAAATTATGTTAAATGTGAAGGTTCTGAGCACTTGAATTGAAAGGCAAAGATCATCAAACCAGATTTTAAGATCCACAATCAGGAAGACAGAGGAACATTAGAGTCCTGTTTTGGGGCAGGTAAAGGGAAGGCAGATCAGAAGGCTGCTCCCAAGGCCAAACATTTCCAGCCTTATAACAAAAGACTATGACAAGGGCTATGAGAGTTATGAGGTGGGACCCACAGATGGGAACCAATGTATAATCATAACACCACATACCCCCAAACTCAGCATCATGCAATATAGCCACTTAACAAACCTGTATATGTAGCTTCTGAATCTAAAACAAAAGTAGAATTTTTGGGAAAAAAAGTCCTAACTCAATATTTGAAGGATTTTTTTTGGCTGGTTGTAGAATTTAGGTCAGCACGTTTATTATGTGTTCGTTGGTTATTTCAGTACTTTGCCTCCTTTGTTTGCATTGTTCTGATGAGAATACTGTAGTCTTATATATATTCTCCTCAATGTTATGTGTCTTTTATTCTCTGACTGCTTTTAAGATTTTGTCTTTATCACTAATTTGCAGTAGGCTTTGCTAAACTTATGCTAAGTGATGACATATCTTGGTGTAATTTTCTTGGGGTATATGTTTCATGTGGTTCAGTGAGTTTCTTTAATATGTAGTTTTATAGCTTTTATCAAATTTGAGAAAATTTCAGGTATTATTATCCCAAATATATTTTTCCTGCTTATTTTTTCACACCCCTTCCTCCTCTCTTCAGAGACTCAACTTAAGTGGCCTAGACGGCTTGCTATTGTTCCCTGGGTCACTGAGTATATGGTTTTTTTAAAAAAATTCTTTTTCCTCTTTGTCTTATAGTTTGGCTTTTTGATATTGCTATGTTTCATATTTGCTGATCCCTTTTTCTGCAATATCTCATATGATCATAAGCCTATAATGAAATTGTCATTTCAGATAGTGTGTTTTGTAGTTCTAAAAGTTCTATGTGTTTCTTTTTTATAGGGTATATTTATTTCCTTATTATGTTTATTTTTTTCTTAATTTCTTGATGTTTATAACTTTTAAAGTCCTCAGCTGCTACCTTCATCCTCTCGTCATTTCTTCTATTTATAGATCATATTTTATGCTTCTTGGTATGTTCAATAATTTTTGTTTGGATGGTATACGTTGTGAGTTTCACAATGTTGAGGGACTAGATAGACATTACTGTCTCCTCCTAAAGAATATTTGGCTCCTTTGGAAGGCTATTAAGTTATTTGTGTAAGCTCAATTCTGAAGTTCATTTTTAAGCTATAAAGCTAGTCTAGAGTAGCCTTTAGTGTGGTTTTCTTCCACTGTTAAGATGTGACGCTTCTGGATTCTCTTTTGAATGCTTAAAGTCAACAAGTCAACATGTCTCTCCATTTTGGCTAGCTGGAAGTGAGCTATCTCATAGCCTTGTGTGAGCAATTAGAATTTTTCAGTTTACAGCTCCCAATAGTCCTTTGCCTGGCCTTGTACAATCTTGCCCTATGCTTGCATATTGCTTTTTCAGCTAAAGAATCCAGGGAAGCTCTGTGCAGTTTTCTGGAGCTTGTTTTCTGTGTAGCTTCCTTCTTTCTGGTACTCTGGTCCACAAATTTCAGCTGCCTCAGCTTTCCTAGACTAATTTCTGTCTCCTTAATCCAGGAAGGCTGCCTAGCCCTGCTTGGTTTCCCCTTACCTGGTCTGGAAAATGCTTCAGTTAAAAAAGAGGGGGTAATTATGAGTCTCACTTTGCTTCTTCTCCATCTCTCATAGGTCATACGTATGCATTGCCTACTATTCAATATCTAAAAATAGTCTTTTTTTAATTTAAAAACATTTTCTTGTTTTCTAGTTGTTTATGGTAGAAGCACAAGAATAGTTCAGAGTTAAAAGTTTCTTGGATATTTGAAAAGAGACAAAATCTCAACAGCAGAGTTCTGGAAAAGCAGTACAGATAATTGTCAAATACTGCTTATCATTCCCTCTAATGCAAAGTAAAGAAAACAATTCAATAATCCTTTGGTCTCCATCTCTTGGTAATCTGAAATATCTATCTTATTGTTTATTTTAAAAAGAAACACAGTAAGGCTTAGAACAGCAAATATCAATCTTGATTTTGAAAAGATCCTAAAACAAGCCTATAAAATATGCTTGTCATCATTCTAGATATAACAATTTTCTTGACATCATTTTCCTCTGTGAGGCTGTGAGCTCCATGAGAGACTAGTATAAATAGGGAAGGTTTTTATTAAGTATATTTTTAAGTGAATTAATTAGTAACACATGGCCTGCTAATTCAAAGGCTGAAAACAATATGTATTTCTCAGAAACATTAGACAGGTGAGGAAGGGGTCAAGCCAGGGGAACGTGTGATTTCAGGGAAGCCATAGCCTCTAGACATACTCTTCAAAGCATCTTCATAATATCAGTCCAAATCCAATAAAGGTCTGTACGAGAGTGTCCAACTTAGTGCATGGACTCAGTAGTACCCAGTCGACCACATCACCAATTGGAAAGGGATAGATTTTGAGTCTTAACTGTATATGTTTGTTAGGTCTGCGATAACAAAGTACCACAAACCGGGTGGCTTAAACAACAGACATTTAGTGTTTCACAGTTCTAGAACCTAGAAGTCTAAAATCAATGTGTCAGCAGGACTGGTTTCTCCTGAGGACTGTGAGGAAAAACTTATTCCATGCCTCTCTCCTAGATTCTGGTGGTTTGCTGACATTTTTGACATTTCTTGGTTTGTAGAAGCATTACTTTAATCTTCTACTTGAAGCCTTTGGCTTCACATAGCATTCTCTCTGTGTGCATATCTGTGTCTAAATGTTTCCCTTTCACAAGAATACCAGTCATATTGGATTAGAAACCCACCCTATTCCATATGACCTCATCTTAACTTTACTAATTTCATCTACAACAACCTTATTACTAAACACGGTGACATTCTGAGATACTGTATGTTAGGACCTCAACATAAGAACTTGGGGGTGATGAGGGCAAAATTCAATCCATAAAATCAATGGACCTAAATTTGAATCTTGTCTCTTTCTTTTGCTGACTTGACTTATTTTCACATTTAAAAATGGAGATTAAGTCACCATAGTGTTTGCACACAAAAAATTAAAAATGAAGATAATGCTTACCTTGCAAGGAAGTTGTAAAGATTAAATGAGATAATGTTCACAAAGCACTTAGCTGGAATTTGACACATGATAAGCACTCAGTACATGGTGGCATTCACTGCTCTAAGCTAAATGCTTATTGATTGATTAACTATATTGTGCTACTCCTGACTATAATTGAGAAATAAGTCCATTTTTCATTTGTTTCATTTGCCCATTGGAAATAGGTCTACCTCTGTGAAATGTTTTTCTCAGATTGGTTTCTGGAGGAGGCAGGAAGAAAACTGCTGAATCACAAGTGCTTAAATAATCAAGCCTAAGAGAGAGAAAGTTCATAATAAACACTTTTCCTTACATTATAATTGTAGAGCAATAACTTGTAGATAGTTAACTCTAGAAGCTTTATTGATTTAACCAAAGCCTAATCAACTAACAACTCAGATACCCTGTTGGAAGCATTTCTCCAGAGAGTTATTGCGATTAGGAGCTGGCCTCCTTCTGGGCTGTGGAGCTGCCACCCTTCTTGCTTTTGGTCAAGTAGTTTTTCGGCTGAGTGATCACCCCAGAGGACATTGTTTCCCTTACTATGACTCCCTCCATTTCGTTACCCACAGCAAATTAGCCCCAGCTCTGCTCCTCACAATGGCCAAGGCTTTCATCTGAGACCCCCTTTCCTTTGGATATGAAGGGCGTACATTTAGAAATTCAAAGAGTTTAAAAGGAAGGTCTTATAATTGTCATTGCTTCCATAGGATCATGGTATGTTTTCTATTGCCTGAACCCCTTTTTCCTAGTGTAACTGCAAAACTGGTTTTTAATGTTTGTTCAATTTTTTCTTTCATGACTTTCTGGAGGGAACATCTTTCGGAAATGAGGGGAATGCATTTTTGCTGCTCCTGGGATCCATATTGAGGGATTTTTTTTTTCTGGGCACATGATATGGTTTGGATTTGTGTCCCCACCCAAATCTCATGTCAAATTGTAATCCCTGATGTTGGAGGAGGGGCATGGCAGGAGGTGACTGGATCATGGGGGTGGATTTCTTCTTGCTCTTCTCGTGATTGTGAGTGAGTTCCCATGAAACCTGGTTGTTTAAAAGTGTGTAGCACTTCTCTCTCTCTCTTCTTCCTTTTCCAGACTTGTAAGACGTGCCTGCTTCCCCTTCATTTTCCACCATGATTGTAAGTTTTCTGAGGCCTCCCCAGCCATGCTTCCTGTACAGCCTGTGGAACCGTGAGTCAATTAAACCTCTTTTCTTTATAAATTATCCAGCCTCAGGTAGTTCTTTATAGCCATGTGAGAGTGGACTAATAGAGGGCAGTACTAGCCTCTCAAACTTTCTCCTTGGGGTGATGGAGTGTTTTAACTGACTGTAAACTTGGAAAGCATCACTGGGTCTGCTTGGCCTTACTCTGCCTGCCTTTCTTTTACTACAAAGAAAATTCCTCCACTGCTTTTCTTCCTTTGTAGGTAAAGACCAACTTCCCTCTCAGTAGGTATTCACCTAAGTTTGGCAAGAAGCTTGCAGGCCAAGGTAGCTTATCATACCGTAGTCTGTGCCCTTTAACTTAGTCTTTATTAGTAATAATGGGGATATGTGGGGTTATTTCTGATTTAGTCTTGGTTGTATTTCTCAAAATTTTTGGAACTCAGAAAGAGATGTGGAGTCAAATTTTGGAGAGTCTTGTAGGAGGCCAGTGTTGGCCAACCTGAGAGTCATTGGCAAAGTAGATATCTTTAGCTGAGTGGAGATGTCTGGGAAGGAACAACTTCCCTATATATCTCATTATAATTTTAACCAGAGAGTAAAGAATCTCTACTTAGAATGGGCAAGTCCAACAATGAAGTGAATATTAGATACCCAACACCCTTAGAGAAAGTAGAAAGAAGTAGTATTTATTGAGGAGCCACTAAGAGCCAAGTTCTGTGGTGAAATTATTTACATAATTTTGTTTATTATTGAAGGATGTGGAATCTGGCAGAAATAGAATATGCCATTTGCCTTCATTAATCTTTTCTGGTTTGTGAGAAAAGGGTAAAAAATCAATTTTTTTGTCATGAAACATAGACTTTTAAAAGGAATGATTACTTTGAATGGATTACCTCAGGCAGCGAACCAAAGGTTTTCCTAGTTTCTTTCTTAAGGAAATGATTCTTCAAACACTAATCCTGAATTTTGCCTCTTGAATAGCTTGTAGTTTAGAGATAGAAAGAATATTACAGATAATGAAGTCCTGGTACTGGATTCTTTTTAGAGAGGGGGAACAGATCAAGAAGGTTAAGGCAATTGCCCAAGATCACAGTGACATCTAGTAGGAGATCTGGAATCAGAAGTTCAGTCTTTGAGACTTTGCCTGGTGCTCATACCAGTCTGCTCTGCTGTCCCCTCACTAGGCAGTTACTGATAACAGTTGACCACTTCCACCATCTATTTTTAGGACTATCTTTTTCTGGTGGATGGGTAAACACTCAGAACCCCAAAACAGCATTCTAAGGTGAGTCCCTCACTTAGTAACTATTTCTCAGAAGCTTATGTCATTCTTACTATTCCTACAAATTAGCATCTACTCTCTTTCCTTTAAGACGCCAGGCATCACACAGCTACCCAATGGCAGCCACAACTTGTCTTTTTGACAAGACAGATAGTATTTCAGCAGAATTATGTTCTGTAACATCAATCACCCTGACAGGATATATGATAATAATTGGAAGACTCACCATGTACCCCATTAAACTTTTAAGTTGTTCATCGAGATTTAACATTTTTCCTATTATGCCATCTTGTTGAAATTCTCCAATGATGTAATAATTTCTTAAGTGCTTTGCCTTTGGTATAGCTAAAGAAATTAGTCAGTGTGTATAGTTGCTGAAATTTATTTTGGAATGATTTGAGAATCATCTGGGATTAAGGACCAGATCAAATGTCACCTTCTTTGGGAGTGTATTGAGAAGCTGTTTTTGAATACCCGCAGACTGGACCACATGCTCACTTTTTGGTTCCTGTGTACCCTGCATTTCCCTCCATCAGAACTCTCATCTCTTAACACTATTACTGTTTCTTTATGAGTTTTTCTCCTTTGTTATAAGTTCATTTAAGATATAATTTTTATAGTCAGATGCACCTAGGTTCAAGTCCTGACTCTGCCACTTACCAGCAGTACATTGTGTGACAGTTATTTAAACTATCTGAATTTCAATTAACTCATCTGTAAAATGGGCATAGTAGTAACCCCTTGAAGAGAAGTTTCAAAGATTAATTGAGGACCTGTGTATAAAGTATGCAGCATAGAATTATACAAATGAAGCATTCACTAAGTGAGAGCTAACATTAGATTTTTAAAATTATTATTCCATGGCAAAGCACAATGTCTGTCATAGGGTGGATGTTAAAAACAAATGCGTGTTGAATAAACAGATGTGCACCAATGTTGCTTAAACTCTTCTAGTGTGATTCTATTTTCCATATTATGCCTGATATTATAGTTATGTTTACTTGCCTCAGTATCCTTCTTCAAGTTTTTAGTCCAAGAGAGGAGACATTGATTTTATCCTTGCCAAATAGAAAGGTAGATGTGAGATAAGTGAGAGAGGTTTAATAATATTTTCTGACTTCTATCCCAGCCTCTTCCCTAGCTGCAAAAGATACCAGATGCCTGTGAGAAAGTCAGCTCAAGCACCCTCCACACATGTTTAACACTTAGAAGCTCCAGGCTACAATCAGCAGGGCTCAGAAGAAGTGCTAGAGCCTGTTTCTGAGCCTTGAACAATGTCCCTTCTGAGAACCGACTGGGGCAGGTCTGATATTTTCTGGTGCACAATACAATTGCTATGCTCATTGTCAAAATACTGAAATAATTATTTTCCAGGGGAAAATATTCTGTTTCTGCCCTTAGCTCCTTAAATGACCCCATGCATGTGCACCCTGGCCACCATAGACCCTCTCCTGGATCTCCTGAACCTTTTCAAGGTCCAGCAACTTACGAGTTAATCCCTGGCATGGCAAAGGGCCTCCAGGACTGCATACATTCTAGCTGCTTGGTGCCTGCTTACCAGCTGCTAAGTAGTTTGAATAGCACCTTTTTGCACGGGTAGCTGAGCTGTTCCCTGACCCACTTCTTGCTCTTGGAGGTTTTTTCCTCTCTTTGCATCTGGCTGATAATCTGTTTTGGTCCTGCCAGCTCCTGGGACCACCCTTCCCTACCATTCAGCTCTCCCCAGTTCTCCTCTGTCTAGTCTATCATTGGCATCCTCTGCATATGGTATGTCTGGCAGTGGTTGAAGTCTCCTCCCTTGATCAAAGGCTCTTCTCAAACCTCATGTTAAGGGTGCAACTTAGCCTTCGATTATGGGTCCCACCGCTTGGGGTAGGTTAACCAGGTATTCTGTGTATACAGGACATGTCCTGTATGTAATGATTTCGACTTGTATCTTACAGTGATTTTGTCAGGATATTTAAATGTCCTGATTTCAACTTTTATAGAAAAATACAGCAATTAAAGCTATTTTTCAAACTTAGCTGAGTTTCTTGCTTTTTTTCCCTACTTAAAATCTGGTAACCTTACTTTCCTACCATGAGGAACACAATTTTACTCTCATTTTCCTGCAGGTTTTTTCTAATCTCTAGGCTGATGTTTTGTTTTTGTTTTGTGTAAGATACTGTGTGTTATACAAACTAGGGGGTCTGCACTAATTCCCTGATAATTAGGACACAAGCAATAATTACTGAATAAATGAACAGATGAATGAAAGAAAATAGTTTGCCCCATACGATCTCTTTCCCTTTAGGATCCCATTTAGAATACAGCAGAGCCTTTGAGTCTGAAAAAACAGTAGCTATACTGGAAGCTAAACTCTATTGGGAGGAAGCCATACTGCTTTTTTACTGCCACTGCTCTCTATATTTAATTGCCTTTTGTTTTTCTCTTAGCAATTAGTAAAGTGCCAGTCTGTGTCAGATATGGTTCCAAGAGAAGATGTTTTTGTCCACACTTGAGCCAAAGTGTTAAAGGAACAGCAGCACACTTTGGGTGGGAGGTGGGGGAGAGTGGAGATGGAAAGTAATTAATGTTTATTGAGCAACCATCATGTACTTTTTTAGACATGATCTCATTTTATCCTCACAGCAACCCTGCAAAGTATATTCTAAATAAAAAGTCAGGTTTAGCCAGGCTAGGTAACTTGCTCAAATCCTAGAGTTAGTAAATGGAAGAACTTAGATTTAAACCATGGTCTTTCCACACAAAACCATCCTGCCTCTCATTGCTAGGAGTATCATGGTAGCTGGTGATAGCAGGAGTGATCAAAGCCAGAGAACTCGAGGTAACACCTTAAGATGGTGTCAGACCCACTCATTCTCTATCCCTTCCCCTCTCTATTTCTTGTTTCTACCTTCCATTTATTCATTTATATTATATTTATTAAGGACCCCTTGGTGGCAGGCATGGTTCTAGATTCTCTGGATCATGATGAGCTGATAAATCAGATATACATAGTCCCTGATCTTGTACAGTAATATTCAAGGATAGATTACAGAAATTGAAAAACTGATTTCAAGCATGATATAATTGTTAAAGTTATTTTGGAAACATGTAAGAAGATAATAGAGTATGGCAGTTGTTGGAGAGGTGGGGATCAGCAAAGGCCTTGTGGAGATAGGAATATGTGGGTTGCAGTGTGAGAGATAAGAATTTAGCTATGCCAACGGTTGGAGATGTGTTGTTTCAGGAAGAGGAAAACTGCAAGAGGACAAAGATATGATGCATTCATGAAAATGTAATATGATTGGCTTATCTTTCAAATGAGAAAGGTAGAGAACCCCAGATTTGTTTCATTAAGGAAGATAGCCCATTACAATAGGGAGATGTCATGAGCCCTGAGTGCTCAGGAAAGGATATTACATAGAGAAATATTTGGGTAGAGAACAGGGCAGCCTTACAGGCTAGTTTGATTACAAGCACCTAAAGAAAGCAGAGGCAGAAATTAAGAATGATTAAATGAGCAAATGAAGAACTGAGGGACTGAGGGAACGCTTAAGGTTGGCTCATTTGATAAACAAAATCTCCAACTGCAGTGGCAACCCTGACTTTGCTGGTTTTGAAATTGCATTTGGAATGAGAAGACAGCAAAATTGTAACAAGCCACTTTACACTGGCAAAGTATACTGAGCGGCAGTTGGAATTGTGATCAAATTCAGTCTCCCCAATTCTGTAATTATAGACTGTTTTTCAAAAGTGTAGGTAGGTAGGCTGATTAAACTACATACTCTAAAACAGCCAAATGCTTCCTCCAAATGTTTAACATATAAGCAAGGCCCTTCATCACAAAATACTTTCTGTATTAAATATTAATTGAAATAATTTCATTTTGTAGATTCAATACTTAAAATACCAATTTAGATGATGGATCATGAACTTTAAAGCTGGAAGAAACAGTAAATTTATCTTTCTCCCTACTCCCTGCAGTGACAGCTGAGGGAGCTGGAATCTCGGGAGATAAGTGAGTGTCC
Source organism: Cebus imitator (assembly GCF_001604975.1). Classification (NCBI taxonomy): domain Eukaryota; kingdom Metazoa; phylum Chordata; class Mammalia; order Primates; family Cebidae; genus Cebus; species Cebus imitator. Next base: position 2,126,820 of record NW_016107510.1, on the reverse strand, counting down.
AGGATCAAAGCCAGATTATGAAGTTAAACTGGGACATTGTGTGTGTGTGTGTGTGTGTGTGTGTGTGTGTGTGTGTGTGTGTGTGTGTTTCAGATGAAAATGAAAAAGAAAATCAGGTTGATAACAGAGCCTCAGTTCTAGCTAAACTGTCAACTAATGGTGTATGGAACTTTCCTGATTCTTGCTTTGACAAATATTTATTTATTTTTCTGGCTTTTATCTCTAACAAAATCTTCAGACTACAGTGATTGTTGCTATTAGAAATCTGGATGACATCCTATTAAAAGTGTGTGTGTATGGGGGGCGACTTTTGTAAACATGGCAAGTTGAGCTAATTATGAATGGTGGAATATTTCAGAATCTTCTGCTTCCCTTTGTGCCGTGAGAAAATGCTTTGCAAGCTTTAGAATCATAAGAAAATAGTGTGCTTCTCCTTTTTATTCAATCCATACTAAGCGCCTACTTTAATCTCAGTTGTATCTTGGGTGCAAAATGTTGTAGTTGGGGTGGGGTGTAGAGACATACTCCAGTCTCAGGAAATTTACCATTTAGATAACAATTTTGGTAATGAGTAGACAAAAATAGGTATCTGTATTGGAAGATTAAAGGGGCAAATACAATTGCTTGTAGAGCTGGAATGGTCATTTTTGCAATGCAGGCTTAGGAGTTAAAAACAGTGAGCAATCAACAACTGGTTAGAACTATTTCTCCCTTTGTCAGGGAGAAGGGAGTTGAAAGGTACATAAATAAAGCCAGCTAAGACAGTTCTGTTGTGCTCTGATTTGAAATTAGGTGGGGGTTGGAGGAGTTATTCAGACTTTTTCCTAACTTCAGGATTTAAGTGAAAGTGATTCCATGTCTCTGTACTAAGAAAAGACTGGGCCATGGGAATAATGTAATATATTGGCCACACGCACAAGAAATTATATGGACTGATGCCAAGAAACCCATTAGTAATAGCTAAGTAAGTCTCTCTCTGTCCCCAGAGGCCTACTGGCAGACATTGCTAATCAATCATGACATTTCTTTCCTTTCTGAGACCTAGAATCTTTATCCACACCATGTTCCAAACAAACACTAACACATGTTATAAAACTGAGCTCTAATCCTTGTGCTAAGTTATAAGGTACAAAGTAAAGGGACATCAGCAATGCTTGGAATAGCCCAAAAGAAGAGATGGCGTGAGCTGGGCTTTGAAGGATGGGTACAATTTGAGCAAATGGAAAAGAATCTTGGGAAACAGCACCATAGACACTTAAGTGTAGAGAAGGTAATGAGTGTGGAAGTTTGGAAGAGACTAAAGATGCTGACCTACATAGAGGAGATAGAGTTGGACAAGAACCGTTAAGTCAGGTTGTGCCAAACATTCTAAAAATTTGTTGTATTTGGAAATGGGTTGTTATTATAGGCTGATGCAGAATTGCTGAATTGTGATGTGGTAAAAGTTGTGATCGAGCTCCTTTGGAGAACAAGGCACTGGAGTTAGAGAAGCCAGCTAAAGAAGATATTAAGGGAATACAAGAGTGAGGTGAGGATGCCATATTCTGAGGATGATGGGCAAAGGCTGGAAGAAATGCAACTTCTTTTATTCGCCAAATATGTATTGAGTGTAATTTCTGTGTTGAGCACTAACCTATGTACTGGGATACAGCTGAAAGCAAGATAAATAAGATTACTACTTACTGGCATTTACATTTACACTGTAGTTAGGAGAGAGAGACATGGAACATGTTGGTTTGATTTATTTCAGGTACTTCTTATCATGGTATCTCTTATTTTTATAAATAAAACTGAATAATTTGCAGAGAGCCATGGAAGGGAAGGGTGCACTTTAGATTTAGCAGTCAGCAGCACCTAAGCAGATGACACTGGTGTTGATACCTCAGTGATGAGAAGGAGCTCGATATGGTTTGGCTCTGTGTTGCCACCCAAATCTCATCTCGAATTGTAATCCCCATGTGTTGAGGGAGGGACTTGTAATTCCCACATGTTGAGGGAGGGAGGTGATTGGATCATGGAGGTGGTTTTTCCCATGCTGTTCTTGTAATAGTGAATGAGTTTGCATGAGTTTTGTCATATTAATTAGTGTTTGGAAGTTCCTCCTTTGTCCTTCTCTTTCCTGCCGACTAGTGAAGAATGTGCTTGCTTCCTCTTCACCTTCACCCATGATTGTAAGTTTCTTGAGGCGTCCCTAGCCATGTGGAACTGTGAGTCAATTAAACGTCTTTCCTTTATAAATTGCCCAGTCTTGGGTACTTTTTTATAGCAGTGTGAAAATAGACTAATACAGAGCTACCATGCAAAGATTGGGGTATGAGCTCTGACGGTAAAGGACCCAGTAAGTGGGAAGGTTCTGAGACAGGTAAGCTAGGGTACATGGTCACCCTTCCTCTGAGGTCTTATCTGCATTGGTCTTATCACCTCCTGATCTCATTTTACCATTCTTTCTCTTTACCCATCCTTCTGAGCCACAGAGACCTCTTAACTGATTCTCAGAAACACTAATCATGATGCTCTTTCTCCAGATAGCTTCACAGCTCATTCAATTTTTTTTTTTTTTTTTTTGAGACAGGATCTTGCTCTGTCACTCAGGCTGGAGTGTAATGGTACAATCACAGCTCAGTACCGCCTCCACCTCCCAGGCTGAAATGATCTGCTTACTTCAGCTTACCAAGTAGCTGGGAGTACAGGCATGCACCAGCATGCTTGACTGTTTTTAAATTTTTTCTGTAGAGATGAGGTCTTGCTATGTTGCCCAGGCTGGTTTTGAACTTCTGGGCTCAAGCAATCTTGCCTGGGTGTGCTGAAGTTTTAGGATTATAGGAATAAGCCACCATGCCTGATCTCATTCTTTTACTTCCTGTAGGTCTCCATGCAAACACCAACTTATTAGAGAAGCCTCTCCTAAACATTTTATGTAAATTGTAGTTCACTCACTCCCACACTTCCTAGTCCCCTTCCATGTCTTATTCTTCTTCATGGTGCTTATTTTTCTTCATTGCACTCCATTATTTCTTTTTTATTTTGCTCCATGGTGCTTATATTCTTGCTTATCTATGTATTGTTTTGTTTCTTCCCACTAGAGTGAGTGTTCCATGAGGCAGGGAAATTTTTCTGATCACTATTGTATTCCCAGAATCTAAAACAAGGCCTGGCACATGGCTCGGTAAATACTTGTAAAATTAATGAAAGAACATAAGATGAACAGCACTCAGCTGATTGGATGTAGCTGTAGCCAGTAACAGCAAAGTCAAAGCTCAGCTTCCCTCCCTGACCCTGTAGTCAGTGTATCCTAAGGCTGTGGCATCTTCAACTCTTGCAATTCTTCATGTTTTCCTGCCTAAATATGCACATATTCATGTGTTCCAAGAACTGCTGAACTTGCCTTTCTTCTAAGTACATCTAATTGAACAATCTGTGTTTCTACCTGAGCTTTTTCAATATATATCCTCTCTTGAAAGTTTGCTATAGTAACCAACACACTTTTTTTTTTTAAGTTCTTCAGTGGATTTTTTCCAAGTCAGGTTAAGAAGTATTTCCTAGGAGCTTTATGGTAGACAGCTTGACCTAACCTAAGTCTCTGCCTCATTTCCCACTATTGTATGTCAGGCCACTTGTATTTATTCAACAGAAAAGGAGCCACTTCGACTTCTCTAGGAATGCCCTGATTTTCTAACTTCAGGATGCAAGTTATTCCATGTCTCTATACTAAGAAAGGACTGGGTGATGGGAACAATGTAATATATTGGCCACACACACAAGTATTTCCTAAGAGCTTTATGGTAGAGAGCTTGGGATACACTTACACAATATAAGAGTCCTGGTGACTTTGCAATATTATTTCTTCTGTTTTGAATATTCTTGGAAAATTCCGGTAGCCCTTTAATTATTTAAAGCTCAACTCATGGTACTCCACCAAAAGCCTCCTTTGGCTCATTTAAAGAGAGATGATTCATTTTTCCTTAATTTTAATCACTGTATTTTATGACATGTTTGACATACTCATCATACTCCATTGCAAATATTTCCTAAAATATCTTCCACATTACCCAATGTCCTCTCTAAGGGCAAAAAGTACATACCATCTCCTTTCCTGAATGGTACCTGGCATATATAATAGACAATAAAAGATCATAAAAAATAAGAAATAACATGTCAAGATGGCTTTGAGTTCTAGAAATAATAGAAGTATTTTAGCCATCCCTAACTTTTGTTGTTACCACTAAGTGTGAAGTGTTTGAAATATGCCACATCTGTTAACACTGTTTGATACTGAGGAGGTAGCACAGAGAAGAGAAGTGCCTGTCATTCATATAGTCTCTAATTTTATTACCATATAGAACCTTTGTTCTTATTGATCAGACTGTTATGTTAGATGGTTTATTTTCCACAAGGTCTTTTGCTGCTATTTCTCCTTCAGGGCTCAGCAGATAATACTTCACTTTTTTGTTTGACATAGTATTTTCATACCCTAACCAATGCAAATGGGGTAGTATATTTAACTCATAAGAAACACAAAGCATTAGCACACACAACATAGATTATAACTTCCACTACAAAAGGCAGTGTAGCACTGTGGTGGAGCAAGGATTTTGCAACCAGAGAGAGCTAGTTTTAAGTCCTGGCTCTGTGATTTTCTGCCTTTGTGAAGTAGGGAACCTCAGAACTTCAGGTTCAACATATATAAAATAAAATAATTCATTCACAAAGGCAGTTTTGAGAACTTGGTACAGTTCTTGGCACATAAACATTTAAGTACATGGTTGCAGCCATTGTTTTCAGGGAGCTTAGGTTTTAGTGATAAGATAAAGGTCATACCTAAGATATTTGGAAAATAATCACAACATGGGGTAATAAAATATGGTACCCTAAGAAAGTTTGTTTGTGGCCTTGTAATAATCAGAAAATCTTTCCAAAATGGAAAGAATAATTTGAAGAGGACTATAAAGGATGAGTAGGAATAGACTAGACAGAAACAGACAGGGCATCTCAAGAAGCCAGTGAATAGTTTATGAAGGTTGGGTGAACATTAATTCATAAGAAATTTAAACTATGTCCATAGAAAACAGGGTTTGTTGCTGCTGTTGTTGTCACTTCCCTCCAAGAGGACACGTAAGGCCAGCAGGGAGCCAGGCTCAAAGCCAAAGAACAGATGCAGAGAGAACTGGGTTTACAGTCTTCCCTGGTTCCCTCAGGGCTGCTCTTAAAGCTCCTGGATCCTAGAGCTTGAGAGCTGTGTGCTCTTCCAGCTGTCAGTCCAAACAGAGAATACCTGCAGCTAAGGAACTATGGGACTTCCCTTCAGCCTGGCCTGGTTAACACATGGAACTGGCCTGAGTGAATGCCCTTTGTGGTCAGGTACAGGAAACTCCTACACATTAGGAAAAAGCTGCTCAAGCTGAGGCATTTTGAGAGCATCTTTCAATTCCTGCTCAAAGGCAGCAGAAACAAAGATATGCGTGTGTGGAAGAATAGAGCATTTAATTGCTCTCTTTAAGATTGAAAAGTAGGAAGTTATGCAAGCATATTCAACACATTGCAATGTTGTAGTTCATGAGATTTTTCTAAACTAAGTGATTTCTGATCAAATGACAATAAATTCAAAACTTGGATTGGAGCCAGGCTCAGTGGCTCATGCCAGGTGCAGTAGCTCATCCCAGGCATAGTGCTCCCAGCACTTTGGGAGGCTGAAGTGGGCGCTTGAGCTCAGGAGTTCGAGGTCAGCTTGGGCAACCTGGCAAAACCTTGTCTCTACAAAATATACCAAAAAAAATAAAATAAAATTAGCCAGGCATGGTGGCATGTGCCTGTAGTCCCAGCTACTGGGGAGGTTGAAGTTGGGGGATCACTTGAGCCTGGATGCAATAAGCTGTGGTCATGCCACTGCTCTCCAGCCAGGGAGACAGAGCAACACCCTGTCTCAAAATAAATAAATAAACAAACTTGAGTTTGCGTGGAGATGCATGTTCTTAGGTGTATATAGTTATGTATTAGCCCTTTGCAGTCGACTTTAATGGCAAACATTTTACTATAGCTGCTCTCTCCAAGGTCACTAGTCATCTCCAGATATGAAACTCATGATGTTTTTCCTCTCAGTCTCAGCCTTCTTGCTCAAGCTGCCCCATTTTCTCTTTCCTTTGACTGTTTCCTTTGGAAGATTAAGATAATGTACCTTGTCTTGAAGCTGTTAGCTCCTTTTCTTACCCAGTTACTTGAAGTTAGGGAATGTATCTTATTCATATTCCTAATCTGTCCACCACAGTAATTTTCAAGTAGAAATGTTTAAACCAAGGAATAGCTTTGCTTTTTAAATATGAGTCAAGGACTTCTACAATGAGTTATGTTGCTTTGCCTTTCTTATTTATACTCATCACAAATTTCTGATGGGCCTCTTTTCTAAGCAAGAGATGGTGCCTTTGACTCCTGTTATTATCTATCCACATAGACTATTCTTAACAACTATGTGCTCATCCACAAGTTTGGAAGAAAAATACTGGATGTAGCAACTCTGAGCCATATGATACTGCAGAGCTGAGTGAGAGTTTTGAAGCACATATCTGTGTGCCAGGAGCCAGCAGAATTGCAACCTCATCTTTATTCACTAAGTGACATTAGGCAAGTCATTTATTTCACCAGTTTTTTTGAAACAAGCAAACAAAGCACAAGGAGATACTTGCCTGAGAGGTTGGTTGCAAGGGTCAAATTAGGAAATATTTGTGAAAATGCTCTGTAACACATGAAAGGCTATGTAAGTTGGCTTAATGATGATATTACAGGGTTCCACATTGAACTATATCTTAAATTGGTGAAGATTTAATAGGGGAAATGAAGAAACATCAACCTGTTCAAAATATATTTTAACATAAATCAAAATATATGTTATTTTCTTTTTTATTTTAAGTTTTGCAGTACATGTGCAGATCATGCAGGATTGTTACATAGATATACACATGCCATGGGGATTTGCTGCAACTATTCCCCCATTATCTGCATCAGATATTTCTCCTAATGTTATCCCTCCCCAATTCCCCATTCCCTGCTATCCCTCCTCTAGTCCACCCACCTTCCAACTGGCCCCTGTGTGTGATGTTCCCCTCCCTGTGTCCATATGTCCTCATTGTTCAACGTCCGCTTATGAGTGAGAACATGCAGTGTTTGCTTTTCTGCTCTTGTGTCAGTTTGCTGAGACAGATGGTTTCCAGCTTCATCCATGTCCCTGCAAAAGACATGAACCCATTCTTTTTTATGGCTGTATAGTATTCCATGGTGTATATGTGCCACATTTTCTTTATCCAGTCTATAATTGATGGGCATTTGTGTTGGTTCCAAGTCTTTGCTATTGTAAACAGTGCAGCAATGAAAATATGTGGGCGTGTATCTTTATAGTAGAATGATTTATAATACTTTGGATATATACCCAGTAATGAGATTGCTGGGTCAAATGGAATTTCTATTTCTAGGTTCTTGAGGAATCACCACACTGTCTTCCACAATTGTTGAACTAATTTACACTCCCACCAACATTGTAAAAGCATTCCTATTTCTCCACATCCTCTCCAGCATCTGTTGTCTCCAGATTTTTTAATGATCGCCATTCTGATAGGCATGATATGGTATCTCAACGTGGTTTTGATATACATTTCTTTAATGACCAGTCATGATGATCATTTTTTTATATGTTTGTTGACTGCATATATGTCTCCTTTTGAAAAGTGTCTATTCATATTCTTTGCCCACTTTTTGATAGGGTTGCTTGTTTTTTTCTTGTAAATTTGTTTATGTTCTTTATGGATTCTGGATATTAGCCCTTTGTCAGATGGGCAGCTTGCAAAAATTTTTCCCATTCTGTTGGCTGCCAGTTCACTCTAATGATAGTTTCTTTTGCTGTGCAGATTAGATTCCATTTGTCAATTTTGGCTTTTGTTGCCATTGCTTTTGGTGTTTTAATCATGAAGTCCTTGCCTATATCTATGTCCTGAATGGTATTGTGCAGGTTTTCTTCTAGAATTTTTATGGTTTTAGGTATTATGTTTAAATCTTTAATCCATCTGGAGTTAATTTTTGTATAAGGTGTAAGGAAAGGGTGCAGTTTCAGCTTTCTGCATATGGCTAGCCAGTTTTCCCAACACCATTTATTAAACAGGGAATCCTTTCCCCATTGCTTGTGTTTGTCATGTTTGTCAAAGATCAGATGGTTGTAGATGTGTGGCATTGCCTCCAAGCCCTCTGTTCTGTTCCATTGGTCTATATCTCT
>NW_016107510.1:2031393-2118486 GCF_001604975.1 Cebus imitator | reverse complement strand
TTTTTTTTTTTTTTTTTTTTTTTTTCTTTTTGCTTAGTATTGTCTTGGCTACCAGGCTCTTTTTTGATTCCAAATGAAGTTTAAGGTGGTTTTTTCCAGTTCTGTGAAGAATGACAGTGTTAGCTTGATGGGGATAGCATTGAATCTATAAATTACTTTGGGCAGTATGGCCATTTTCACAATATTGATTCTTCGTAACCATGAGCATGGAATGTTTTTCCAACTGTTTCTGTCCTCTCTTATTTCCTTGAGCAGTGTTTTGTAGTTCTCCGTAGCTTGACATTTGTGGGGAAATGATATTGTTGGTTCCAATCAACAATTTCAAAAGCATTTTCTGCAGATATATGAATGAGTATTTTTGTTTATATAAATTTGGAAAATACTGAATTAAAGTTCATCAAAATTCTGTATTATAACTCCTTATACCTTTTAATTCAGTTTCACTGAGAAATTTCTAAAATGGCAGTGTGGAAGGTGTATGTGTTTGTGTGTGTACATATGTGTGTGTGTGTATAGAGTATATCTTGTCATATTTCCTAAAAGTAGATGAATACAGAATGCTCTTCCATTTTTTTTTACAGAGTGTCATGGGTCTAGAATTCCATATAACATTTTAGAAAACATTACTCTTGGGGTCCAAACTATTCTGTGACCCAATTATTTAGCTGGAAGGTAGGCCTGCAGGAATAGTAGGTAACCTGTCAAAAGTATTATATATTCTTGGGATGTGACCAAAATGCATGATCTAGCTTTAATTTGGTTTATCAGAGAAAATAATTGCCATGGTGTTCATTACCCTCAAGCAGATGGGCATCCTGAAAAAGAGACCCAGGTGGCTGAGAAAAGCTATGGATGAGGTTGGTTAGAAAGACTTACCAGGCTTTTCAATGATAACACCCATGCAACCACAGAAGTCATCCCTGCTAACTACCCTGAATCATTTCTCCATAGTTGACCTTCTCCAATTAGAACTATGAGAGATCTTAAAAGAAAAATATAAGTTTATAGAATTCTATTTGGACAGAGTTTTTTTTTGTCATTCATTCTTTCCTGAAAGAATTTGAACCAATGGAAATAATAAATCTTGAATTCTAAAAGGCCAAGAATAAAACTTGGGTTGGGGTGGCTTTTGCCATACATTTGATGACAAGGCCTCTCTATCAAGACAAGCTGAGAGTACTAAAAATATTAGAAAAAAGGTCACACATAGGCAGTTCACTGGCTGCCTTTAGCACTCACATATTATCTGTTTGGGCCAGAGTGTTTTGAAAACTAAGTGATTATGTCACAATTGAGATCTTGAAAAATTCAGAGACTCAGCAATATAGGGCTACATTTACATGTGAAAACCAACAGTGATAGCTGAGTAGTACTAGTTTAGATGGGGCATATGCTTTCAATTTGCTCTGGGCCTTCATTCTTTTTGTTTTCAGATGTGAGCTATTTCGCTTGATTATTTTCATCTACTTGGACCTATAGCACTTTATAGTTGGTGTCCTCTGCATTAGTAGTACTGTTATTCAGAGCCTTCTAGCATGAATACTTCTTCCAGCCATTCTACTTAGGAACACACATGCTGTTGGTAGGAATGTAAATTAGTACAGCTACTATGGAAAACAATACAGAAGTTCTCCAAAAAACAACAAGTAGAACTACCATATGATCCAGCAGTTCCACCCCTGGGTATATATCCAATACAATGGAAATCAATATATCGAAGAGCTATCTGCACTCTTCTGTTTATTTCACCACTATTCACGATATTAAAGATATGGAATCAACCTAAGAGTCCATCAGAAGATGAATGGATAGATAAAATGTGGCATCTTTACACAATAGAATATTATTCAGTCATAAAAGTCATAAAATGCTGTTGTTTGCAGCAACATGAAGTTGAAGGTTATTATGTTGATTGAAATAAGCCAAACACAGAAAGACAAATATCATGTGTTCTCACTCATGTGGGAGTGTAAAAGTAGATCTCACAAAGAGAGAAGTAGATTGGTGGTTATCAGAGGCCAGGAAGGGTAGTGGGGAGGAGGGGATAAGAGGGTGATTAATGCAGGGGTCCCTCACCCCCAAGTCCTGGACAGGTACCCATCTGTTAGGAACCCAGTGGCACAGCAGGAGATGAGTGGAAGAGCAATTCCCACCGAGCTCTACTTCCTGTCAGATCAGCTGCCGCAGTAAATTCCATAGGAGCACAAGTCCTTATGAACTGTGCATGCGAGGGATCTGGGTTGTGTGCTCCTTATAAGAATCTAACGAATGCCTGGCAATCTGAGGTGGAACAGTTTCATCTTGAAACCATCCACACCCTTTCCCCCACCTTCACCTGTGGAAAAAAGGAAAATTGTCTTGCATCAAACCAGTCCCTGGTGCCAGAAAGATTGGGGATCACTGGACTAATGGGTACAAATATACGGTTGGGCAGGGCGCAGTGGTTCACACCTGTAATCCCAGCACTTTGGGAGGTTGAAGTGGGTGGATCACTTGAGGTTAGGAATTCAAGACCAGCCTGGCCAACATGGCAAAATTCGGTCTCTACTAAAAATACAAAAATTAGCTGAGCATGGTGGTGTGCACCTGTAATCCCAGCTATGCAGTAGGCTGAGGAAGGAGAACAGCTTGAACCCAGGAGGTGGAGGTTGCAAGTGAGCTGAAAGTACGCCACTGCTCTCCAGCCTGGGAGACAGAAACTCTGCCTCAGTAAAAACAAACAAACAAACAAATAAAAAAACAAAGATACAATTAGAAGAAATGTGACAGTGTTCAGTGGATCTGTACAATGATTATATTAACAATAATCTATTGTGCATTTCAAAATAGATGAGAATGATTTGTCTAGTATAAAGGAAAGACAAATACTTAAGGTGATGGATATCCCAATTACCTTGATTTGATCTTTACCCATTATACGAATGTATTAAAATATCATATGTACTTCCAAAAATGTACGTCTGTGTCAGTAAAAGAAAAAAAATAGTATTTTTATGTTTGCCAAAATATTTACCATTTCTGGTGCTTTTCAATCCTTCTTTTAAATTCTAAGGTTCCATCTGATATCATTATCTTTCTGCCTGATGAAATACCTTTAACATTTCTTGTAGGGCATTTCTACTGGTGAAAAATTCTATTAATTATCAATTATTTGGAGATGACATTTTCTTTCCTCCTTTCCTTTCCCTCTCCTTTTCTTTCCTCTGCACATTAAAGGTATTGTTTCACTGTCTTCAAGATTTATTTTTCTTAAACATTTTATTTAGTTGACAAATAATATGTATGTTTATTTATTATGTACTTAAAAACTTGTGTAGATTGTGGAATGACTAAATTGAGCCAATTAATATATACATAGCTTCACATACGTGAGAATTCTAAAAATCTAATCTTTTGGCAATTTTGAAGAATATGATACATTGTTATTAACTACAGTCACCATGTTGTACAACAGATCTCTTGAACTTATTCCTAGCTAACTCAAAGTTTGTATCCATTGAGCAACGTTTCCCTAACTGTGGCTACTGCTGCCCCTTCCTCCCAGGCCCTGGTAACACCACCATATGACTCCTTACTTCGATGAGTTCAACTTTATTTTAGATTCCAAATATAAGTGAGATTATGTGCTATTTGTATTTCTGTGCTGGATTTCTTTCACTTAACCTAATGTCCTCCAAGTTCAACCATGTTGTCACAAATGACAATATTTTCTTCTTTTTTAAGGCTGAGTAGTATTCCATTGTGTGCATACTACCACCTTTTCTTTATCCATTCATCTGTTGATGGAGACTTAGCTGATTCTGTTTCTTTTTGAACAGGCAATTAACTTGGACTCACGTTGCAAACTGTCTCCCTAGCAAAAGATACCATGCAGCTAAGGAGACAGTTTGCAACGTGAGTCCAAGTTAATTTCCTTCTCAAAGAAGACGTAGTGGCTTTTATTTCTATTGGTCTCCTTGAAAGATTGGGTTACATGTATTAGGGGGCTTAGCATCTACTTTTTAACTTGCAGACCTCTCAGTTGAAGTGCTTTGCACTCTCTTCCCTATCCTCCTCATTATAATGACCTAATAATTTCACTCTTCAAATATGTCGTGCAAATTTACCAATTCAAAAATACAAAGATATATTTTAAATGATGTTCTTTGAAGCTTAATTGGTAATTGCTATTTGCCAAAAATTCTGAAAAAATGTCAGCCTTGGTCTGGGTAAATACATCATGATATTTGTGTAAAAATTCATGATATGCAACTAGCTAAAAATAGATTTGTAAGTTTTGTGATAAAAAGATCTCCAAAATATATATTATAGAAAAAGCAAGAGAATAGGTTTGACTTCTGTGTATACTTACACACATAAAAGCTGTATTTACAGAGTGTGTCTGGAGATAATAGTGAAGGAGTTTTGTTGTTTCTTTTTTAACCAGAGTATGTATTGATTTTTATAGGGAAAAAGTAAAATTGATGTCTCAAGGTTCTACCTCAGTATACCAATGGGGAGAAAAATAAATGTGAAAATTAAATCGTTAATATAGCTTTTTTTTTTGCAATGTCTCCCTCTCATCTTTGCTAAATTTTACCTATAAAATCATTTTTGCAGAGCTAATGGGGAAAACCAGTCTAAAGAGTAAAAAAAGGAAAAATAAAACAACTCAGCATTTTACTTCTTTCTTAACATGGATGTCAGTGTTTCATTTCATACCTAGAATTTTCTCTTTTAAAGGCTGGGTTGAATGGTACTTTCAGCAAAGAAGAAATTATTTATTTATTTATTTTTAAGTATGATGGCCTACAATCTTCTCTGTTACAAACACCCACACCAAAGAGATGACAAAATGATTTGCTGAAGGACATCATCCTGAGAAGATAAATAGACTTTAAAATGGTTTTGCCCTGAAAAATCAATTCAGTTGTCTATAGGCCTCATGGGAAGAAAATCACCTCTGCTGAGGAAAATATTATTTTTACCTCTGAGAGGACCAAACCAGTATCAGGGAGGAAGGCAGGCTTTTTTTTTTTTTTTTTAATGATGACACTTTGTCCAACAAAGAATGAGTGTTTACAGAAAAATAGGTGATATATACCTATTTTTCTCAGCATTGAAGTAAAACTTTGTCCTTCTTTATTGTTCACCTAGCTACAGGGCATTACTGACTTAGATAGAGGCAAAAAACAATGTCATGCTGTGAGGGCAACGGACTGATGTCCTGGTGAAGAAAAACAAAACAAAAAATCTTTGAAGGTGAGAGAATAGGAGGGAGATGTAGGTAAAGAAGGACCAGCTGAGCAAACTCTCTTCCTGGTTGAGAGTCAGCAGCTGGCTACAACTTTCTTCTCTGTTTTGCATGACCCATGGGAAGAACAAGCACTATCGATTTTCTGTAAAGAGCAGGCAGAAGCATGAATTGCCTTCCAGCAACTTCTGGAAAAAGACTAACCAGAGATCTGTGACTTGTCACTAATAGATTGGAACCAGTTGATTTCTTGGGATGAGGAGTGTCAGAATAAGAAGTTGGGGAAAAGGGATTAGGAAGATTTGGATGAGTCAAGACCTAGTTCAAGTGGTCTAGTAGAAAAGAATGAATTATTTGAGCTCTAAAAGCAGCTGAGGGTTTAATGGAGATGTTAGGAAGGGAATTATCATCCAAAAGCATCTTCTAATGGCAATAGCCATACATGGAAGGTGTAGCCATCACCTTCTTTTTAATCAATGAAGGAACAAAGATTCAGGGAGGGTAAACCTTTTTTATATTGTCGAGCACTATCAGTTAGTGGAGCCAACTTTTGACCACCTTTATTCCAAAGCCTGTATCCTCTTCACTTCACCAGGACATCTCTTTGTCACATTGGGGCAGCCTAAGGAAGCTTATGACCAGCTCATATTTACCACTTGCCATCTTTACTCTTTCCTATTTTAAGAATCTCTCTCCTCCTCTTTTTCCTCTATTCTCCATTAACCAAATTCACCCACTCTAGCATTTAAAAGTTATTTTAATCTGCATAACAACCCTTAGCAGTAGCTCTTGCTGTTCTCCATTTTATAGTTAAATGATATTTACAGGTCAATGTGATGACAAAAAAAAAGATGTTTGATTTTGCTCACTGAACAAAGGCATGCTGAAATTTTGGAGCTGGAATCAGCATTTGGTTGAGCTGTTTGTATCAGGACAAGGACTAGAACCCAGGCAGTGAGACAATTGTGCAGTAATTTTCATCTCCACTAGATGGCACTGTAAAAGTGCTTTGAAAAGTGGCTTCCTTTGGGAGCGCTTTATTTTCTATTCAGCAAATATGTTACCTTCCTGGGGTATTTTACAGTCCTGGGGCTCAGTTCTGCTGAGTAGCTGGCATCCTGGCTTTTGCACAGAACTCTCTGTTCTGATGCAGTCCTTCATCCATCGTTGTCGGGAAAGGGATCATGAATGATTTATCACTAATGACTCATCATTAATGAAAATTACCAATGATTAATCTTTAAAACCTCTCCTTCTTGGGAAGTTTGCTTATGCCCCCACACTCCTTGGAGTTTCTGTTCACCACAAACAGTACTAAGTTGTCCTGGATACCATCCCTTCTCAACTCACAAGGCATAACCCTGCCTTGGATTTATTTTGGAAATTTGGGAAATTGTCACAAAGTCAATAACAGGATATCCACCCTGCTTTAAGTAAGGAAGAGAGAGGGATCTATGAGCTCTGCTTTCCAGAGAGATACCCTTTGTCAAGGGTTAAATTATGTTATTAACTAATACATTTCATTTTTGTCTTTTGGGTTCTTGATTACAGTGATGATTAACTTTAGCCCAAACTGCCAAGTTTGACATATCCAGGGATCCATTAAAACTATTGCAGCAACAACATATAATTAATGATGACTATGTAGCTAGTTCCTAATCATATGTAAAAATGGTTTGTAATTTTTATCTGTATTTTCTATGATCTGATCTATAATCTGATGGTACAAAATCAAATCAAAATCAACTTCCTCACTTTGGAGACTTTGTCTGGAATGCTCTTGTTTTCCAAATTTGCTTAGAAGGAACTGAATATGCAGATTTCTGTGCCCTGTACAGTTTCAGCTTAATTATCACATCTTTCTGTCTCCATATTATGTTAAGACCCACAGTCATATTCTCCCACAATATTCTAACTTCTGCCTTCAAAGCCACTTTACACACTAATGAATTATCTGTGATGTTTAAAACATGTCTGCTTTCCCTAGTACGTCTGAAGGACCACTGCAACAATAATCCTTTCTGGCTTGTTCAGCAAGCCAGATTCCTTGGAGCCAGGCATATACCTTATATACAATCGGTGCTAAATAAATATGTACTGAAACAGAAATAAGTATGTGATTTAGCTTTTTCTATTTAGCTCTCTGGGAAATAAATATTACTTGAGGAGGTCTATAATATATTTTTACAAGGTACATTTAGTTTTGAAAATATACAGAGAACCTCACAGGGTCATGAAGAAATGTACATTCTCCTAGTAAACGGATAGGAAAATTGCTTTCTAGACTGTATGTTGATATCCAAAAGAAAAATGGTTATCTTTGTGTTATTTGAACAGAGCACCAAATAAATGATTGTTTGTTGGAACTATTGTATTGCCTTTTTGTCTCTTGGGTTCTTGATTACAATGATGATTAAGCAAATGCTTTATTTTTTTAAAACTAGAGGTTGGATGTGATAAGCTTATTTGCTCTTATTCCATCAGAACATGTTTTATTCTTCTGTTTTCAATTGATATATTGTTTGTGATGTCTGCAATAGAGATCAAATGGAGAGAATTTTCCAATGATGTAATAGAAAGGGCATTAGAATTCTAGTCAGGGACGTAGACTGGCTATGTGATCTTGTTTAAGCCACCTGCTATCTCTAAGCTTCAATTTTCTCATATGTGAAATGAAGAGTTGAATTTACATGAGTAGTGTGGGCATGCAGTGTCTGATGTGGGCCTCATTCATTTCCACTCTTGGTATTATATCATTGGGTAATCTTCTTGCCTTGAATGTGGGCTGAATCCAGTGACTAGCTTTGAACCAATACACTATGGCAAAGGTGATGAGATGCGACCTTCATTGATAGGCTAAAAAAGATTGTGATTTCCATCTTGCAAATGCATTCTCGCTGCCTTGATCTCCCTGATTATGGTGAAGCAAGCTATCCAATTGGGAAGCCCACATGTCAAGGAACTGAGGAAAGCCTCTGGCCAATAACTAGTGACAAACTGAGGCCCTCACTCCAAGTGCCCTGAGTAACTGAATCCTGCCAAAAACCATGTAAGTGAACTTTGAAGCAGATCTTTCTCAGTTAAGTCTACAGAAGGGACCTCAGCCCTACTCAACACCTTGATTGCAGCCTTGTGAGAAATCCTGAAGCAGAGTATTCAGTTAAGCCATGCCTGGACTCTTGCTGCACAGAAACTGAGATGTATGCTGTACTGAGCTTCTAGGTTTACGGGGAATTGGTTATACAGCAATAGGTAAATAATGCAAGTGATTTCAAACTAATTGATGGTCTTATGCATGGGTTACTACCTTTAAAGCCACCCTGTCCAGATACATCTCCTTTCCCTTAATCTATCAATGTACAAAAATATACAACACTTATGTGCCTATCATTATGCTTTCTTTAAGATTAATAAAATGAACATATCTGATATGATACTCAGCTATAACAGAGGGGCAGCAGAGTAATAATGATAGGTGGGGGTCAAAAGAGTGAATTATTGATAACTTTGTAGTCATATTATTTAGCTTTCTTGAGGCTCAGTATCTTATTTGTAAAATGAGGAGACTGGAATATAACAGGGTTCTCAGAATGTGATCTCAGACCGGCATCATCACTGCCATCTGGGAACTTAGAAATGCAAATTCTCAAGCCTCAGCACAGACTTGTTGAATCAGAAGGCATCTGGCATTTTAACAATCCCTCCAGGTGATTCTGATGCACACAAGTTTGAGAACCACTGGGCTAGAAGTTCTCTGAAAACTCTCACAGCTCTACCAAGTGATGACAGTAATAACAAGAAGTGGTTATTGATCATATTCCTTGTAAAAGGACTTTACATTCATTATCTCATTTAATCGTCACAATATCTTGTTAAACAGACACTTGTTATCTACATTTCTTGTAAGAGTTCTAATGTCTATGCTTCTAGAAGACAGGGACAATGCTTTATTCATCTCTAAACTCTATAAGCCTTGCACAGGCCTCATAGTTTTTATATATGTATGTGTGTGTCAGATGATAATTGTTTGAAAAATGAATGAATGAATTCAATTTGTGAACAAAATTAATTTGTGAATAAAAATAATAGGAAGACAGGATTGAAGTGTCAGAGGCTCTCTAGAAGTTGGGTAGATGGAAGTCTGGAGCAAGTTGGTTATTCTAATTACCACTTAAAGCCATATTAGGAAGGTAACACCAAGTCTGCTTACCTATGAGACTGGCCTTGATCTCAGAGTAGCCAACCTCTTGATTCCCAGTGACTTCAATTTGCCGGCTTCAGCTATTGAAAAATCTAATATGACATTTTTTTTTTTTCAGGAGAGTGACCCTGGAAGAAAAATTACTTTACAGAAATAATTAATATGACAAGAGCATAAGCAAGGATTTAAAAGAATATTTCAACATGTTAATCAGAGTATTCCTTGTGTCTTCCAGAATCTAGAGAGAAGTACCCCCAAACAGTTGATAGCTACTGCTTCTTATTCCTTGGGTCTTTTAAATGAATTAGCAGGGCCATTCGGATTTGTCTCTATGTCCTTTCCAGACTTAGTTTCTTTGCCAACTACAGTTAAAAACATGATTTTTGATGCTGTGAAACATTTCAGTAAATAAGTATACAGTTAGAATTTACTCTGAGCTCAGCAACATCTTACACATTATTCGGAATTACTGTAATGTCACTCCTGGTTGTGTATGTGTGTGTGTGTGTGTGTGTGTGTCTATGTCTATGGGTGGGGGTGTGTAAACATATTCCTTTCTTTCCTCTCCTCTCTTCTGTAACAGTGTCAAACACTGTTCCGATCACTGTGCACATCTTTTCTCACAATTACTCTATAAGAAAGTTCCAGTCACTATTGTGATTTTGCAGATGGGAAAACTGTGACACAGTGAAGTTAAAAGCATTTTACTCTAGATCTCAGTGGTGAGTTGGGATTCAAACTCAGGCAGTCTGACTCCACATCCAGAGCTTTTTAACTATTATGTTGAATACTATCCTGACTGGATCAGAATATAAGCTAGAAGTCCATGAATTTGTAAGCATGGCTCTCATTTTTCTTGTTTCCATGCAGGAGAAGTTACATGTTTTTTTCCCAAAATTCAATGGTGGAACAGGGATAGCATACCAGTTACAGTCACATTAAAAAGAGAGAGAGAGAGAGAGAGAAAGGAAGGGAGGGAGGGAGGGAAGGAAAAAGGAGTTACCACTTTCAAGCAAATTAGAAATCCTAAAGGGTAAACTCCAGTAAGTTTCAAGACCTGGGAATAATCTATGACTTGAGGCTTCACTTTCTGAGCCATTCTTTTATAAGAATAGCATGTGTTTGTAGCAGAGTGGTCTTATTAATCTGTGTCCTGCCTGTAGAATTTTAGGATTCCAACAATCTTTTTTCATCTCATCATCTCTCTCTCTCTCTTTCTTTCTGCTGGTGTAAAGTTCTCAAGAGCTTTGTGGGTTTTCTGTGAATATTTTGGGGATTCACTCCATTAGATAAGAGTCTCTTCCATATATCTTTCTTGGATAATGCCATCTCTATTCCTGGCTTCTACTTAGATGGCCGAGATCTGTGAGTTACATGATTAACCTCTCGAGGATACCTCTGTGTGATTGAAATTCTCATCTCTTGATACTTCTGAGCCACTAGCAAAAGATGGTCCAGCCATACCCTTGACATTCTCTCCAGAGCAGTCTTTCCTGACAATGATCTCCTGATTTTGGCCTTTTTTCCAATTGGGATAGAATGAGAATTTCCCAATCACCAAGTTCCAGTTTCTTTTTCTTTCAAAATTATTTTGTCAACCTTTCTCTTTCCTCTTGCATTTTACTATAAGCAGTGTCACAAAACCATTCTGCACCTTCAATAATTTGCTTAAAATGCTTCTCAGCTAAATACCCAACCCCATTGCTTATAATTTCTGCTTTCCACGTAGTTAAGATGGATATCCGATAAGCTTTCTGCCACTATAAAACAAGGATCTATTTTTCTACAGTTTCTACTTGTTCCCTATTCCCTTCTAAACCCTCATCAGGAGTACCTCTTATATCCATATTTCTATCAACAGTCTTTTATGAAGATTTAGGTATTCTGTAAAGTCATATAGATTTTTTTTTACAATATTTGCAAGCACACGTTCTTTATTTTATTTTATTTTATTTTATATTTTTTTAAGACGGGGTTTCACCATGTTGGTCAGGCTGGTCTTGAACTCCCGACCTCAGGTGATCCACCCGCCTTGGCCTCCAAAGTGCTTGGATTACAGGTGTGAGCCACCACCCCCAGCCCATATAGATTTTTACTATGTATTTTCTCTACCACGCTCTTCACTTCCTTCTGCATCCTCACTAGTAGAGTCATTATCCATATTCCTACTCACAGTCTATCCCAGACAATCTAGACATTTTCTGCTATGTTCTTCAAAATCCTTTCAGCTTCTGCCCATTGCCTATTCCAAAACCACTTCCACATTTAGTTATTTGTTACTCCACTTCCAGATACCTCAATCGGTATCAGTTAGTGTTAAACTAGAGAAACAGAAACAAGTAGGAGATATACTTTTTACTTTCTGGGAAGAAATTAGTTTATGTGATTTTGGGGGCTATATAGCCAATTCCAAAATCCGTAGGGTAGACTGTCAGGAACTTCAGGCTGGAATTCTTGGGCACAGGCTAAAGCTAAAGCTAGGGTCCGCATTTGGAATTTCTACACGTGGGAAACCTCAGTTCCACTCTTAAGGCCTTTCAATTGATGAAATCAATCAGACTGTCTAGGATAGTTGCCCTTTGGAAAAACCAACTGACTGACTGGGCACAGCGACTCATACCTGTAATCCCAGCACTTTGGGAGGTAGAAGCAGGCAGATCACTTGAGGCTAGGAGTTCAAGACCAGCCTGGCTAACATGGTAAAACCATGTTTCTAATCAAAATAAAAAATAAAAAAATTAGCTGGGCAAGGTGGTACACACCTGTAGTCCCAGCTCTACTTGGGAGGCTGAGGCAGGAGAATCACTTGAACCTAGAAGGTGGAAGCCTCAGTGAGCCAAGATAGTGCCACTACACTCCAGCCTGTGTGACAGAGTGGGACTCTGTCAAACAAAAACAAACGAACAAAAAACAAACAAAAATACCCTGATCATTGACTTTAATTACATCTATACGACATTTTCACCTAGACTAGTGTTTGACTGAATAACTGCAGAATGTAGCTTATTCAAAATAATGCACAAAACTAACCATTACAAGATGGTACCGGAATTCCCATTTGTCTTTGTTCTTTGTTTAAAATGTTTCTCTTAGGGTCTTGATGGCAAGGAAAAATAACTAGACCATTGGGTCCCCTATTCATGATATCATCAAAAATCTCATCACTGGACTCACACCTATAATCCCAGCACTTTGGGAGGTCAAGGCTGGAGGACCTCTTGAGTCCAGGAATTTGAGACCAACTGAAGCAACAAAGCAGGACCCTGTCTCTACAAAAAAATAAAAATGAAACATTAATCAAGTATGGTGGCATGCAGCTGTAGTCCCAGCTACTTGGGAGGCTGAGGTGGGTCCTTGAGCCCAGAAGGTCAAAGGTACAGTCAGCCATGATTGTGCTACTGCACTCTAGCCTGGATGACAGAGTGAGACTATTTAAAATAAAGGTCATTTTCACACCTATAATTCCAGCACTTTGGGAGGCCGAGGCGGGTGGATCACAAGGTCAAGAGATCGAGACCATCTTGGTCAATATGGTGAAACCCTGTCTCTACTAAAAACACAAAAATTAGCTGGGCATGGTGGCACATGCCTGTAGTCCCAACTACTCTGGAGGCTGAGGCAGGAGAATTGCTTGAACCCAGGAGGCAGAGGTTGTGGTGAGCCGAGATCGCACCATTGCCCTCCAGGCCTGGGTAACAAGAGCGGAACTCCATCTCAAAAAAAAAAAAAAAATCATTAACACTGAACAGTATCCTTTATGTAAATATCCTTAAATTGATTAGAAAACAACATAAAATAATGTGTATTCTGGAGGCTGAGGCAGGAGAATTGCTTGAATCTGGGAGGCAGAGGTTGCAGTAAGCCAAGATCGTGCCATTGCACTCTAGCCTGGGCAACAAGAGAGAAACTCCGTCTCAAAATAATATTAATAATAATTATTATATTCAATGGTTGAATTGTATTGAAGATACTAAAAGTACCATTTAAGTTTATAGGAAGAGTTAAATATGGGTTAATTTAAGACGCAAAATGTTGAGAAGGCAGAATATGAGCTGAACAGGGCTCAGTTATAGACAGAGGGAAGAGGATATGACATATCAAGCCAGGGAACAGCTTGGAGGTAGAAACAAAAATGACATGTGTATGAAGCACTGAAAAGACTGCTCTCTCCCATTCATGATCTCTAGGACAATTGAGATTGGGTGTGTATATTATGGAGATCATTAAAACCTGTGCCACTGAATTTGTATTTGAAGTAATAGGTTATAAAGAGTCATATGATGGAAGCAGTCTATAAGAGAGTTGAATCTGGCAGAGTGGGGGAGGATGAATTGGAAAGGGCAGAAGTTGTCATCATTGGCATGATAGGTCAGGACTGAGATGAATAGAGTAGGGATAAGAACGTAGAGCAGGAGAGAGATACGAGTGGCATTTTGAAGCAAAAACTAAGGGCATGTGATAGAGTGAACACTGGAGATGAAGAATTGGCATGCCTTAAAATTTATGCCAAGAATTTGATTATTTATGTTGAACTGGGATTTTTCCTTAGTATAAACAGGAGTCCAAAAATTCTGCTTTTTTCCATACTAATCTCCTGATTCTGAGGCAGGTTAGAAACAAGGGTATATGACAAAGGAGGCAGGAGAAAGCGCAGTAACACTATTATTAGCAGCGACTTCTGCTTGAAGCTCCAGTGCAAAACTAGGAAGCTAAGGTGAACCATGTGGAATAATTTTTAAGACATCAGAAGCGGCCTATATATAGCTTAGATCTGAAGCAAGTCAGACAGCTATCTGTGTTTATCAGGTTCAGCCTGGATAGCAGATCTTCCATGGACAGTGTCGAAAAAACAGTTAAAGGTGTACCCAGTGCCAGGGCAGGGAACAGTACTGGTGGCTCCATGCATAAATGAAGAGAGAATATTTACAGAGGATAGAATGAAGGCTTGCACAGAGCAGCCCAGACCACTTATCCTTCTAGTCTAGTAGAAAAGAGGGAAGAGAAACTCCAGCCACAAAATCAGTTCTACGTGAAATTCCACTCCTAGAAAATGTAGCCAACTCAGCATCCTTGAGCTCAACCAATCCTTCTAGTCTTTGACAGGCCAAGTTTCTCTCTTTTTCCTGGCTGCTCATTTTTAGGGATGATTGAGGGAGAAAGATCCTATGGGAACCTCCCTTTCTACTAGAGAACCATCACTTTATGCCTGCTTAATAGGATAACGGCACCGTTGGTGTAGAAAGGAAACAGGAGGGAGGCTCTATCTGGGGTGAGGAGCTAGTGTGTTAGACAATGATCACATATTTTCTTATGTTCCTTCATTTGTTCTTCACTGTAACTGTGTAAAAAACCTATTAGCATTCTGAAAGATTTCCTAGATCAGGGCTCTCAAGATGATATATCATACTCAAATTGAATAATTTATAAGTGAATGAACAGAATTTAAAAGATCATGAGAGATATTAACTGCCTCTCGACCTGAAGGGTCAACAAGAAAAAGTGGTTAAATGGAACCCAAAGAGAAGATTGGATGCTATGGACTGAATGGTTCATGTCTCCCCAGATTCATATACTGAAGCTCTAATCCCCACTGGAGGTCGGGTCTTTGGTAGGTAATTAGGTTATGGGGGGGAGGGCCTTCATATATGGGATTAGTGCGATCATTAAGAAGAGACAAGAGAAAGATGATCAGTCTTTCTACCATGTGAGGATACAAGAGGGAGGCACAGCCATCTGCAAACCAGAAAAAGGGCCCATAGCAGGAAGAAAATTGGCAGGCACCATGACTGTACACTTTTCAGTCTTCAACTGCAAGGAATAAATTTTTATTGTTTAAGTCACTGAGTGTGTGGTTCTCGTTGTTACAGGAGCCTGAACTGACCATGGCTCTATGGAGCCAACAGCCTGAAGACAGCTATGGCTTTAGTCCACAGTCAAGCCTTGTGACTTAGCAGGTGGGGCACTGGGAATATAAATACTCCAACTTCACTCTTCATTCACCCTCCAGTCTTCTGTTGATGTCCACATTGGCTATATACAACAGGAAGTCATAGGATAAAAAAGCCTGTCGATAAAGTTCACATAAGTCAACCTACCTAGGCATGGACTGAGCTGCAGAAAGGCAGAGAAAGCATCTGGGAAGGGGAGTAACCAAAGATTCCAACACAGGACAGATTGTCAACTCAATGGGAAGAAATGACTCTTTGCTTGCAAGAAATTTAGGGCTAGTGGTAGAGATTTGGGATACAAGTTAGAGAATGTTTAATCTGGAAAAAGAGAATTTATTCTATATCGGGCACAGTGCAAGCATTTTCTTATGCTCCCTAATTTGTTATTCCCAGTAACTATGTTTTTAAAAACACTATTAGCATTCTGAGAGATTTGCTAGATCAGGGGTCTCAAACTGGCAGTTGAGAGGCTGAGTTTCTATGTTTTGTTTGGCCTACATGATGCTTTAAAAAGCAGATTTCCCATAACAAATCTAGGTTTCTGGTTTCTTTGGAAAAATCAGATCATGTGGCAGTGGCAAGTTTGCATTCTTGCAAGCTAGTCTGGGTGGTAACTTCCTTATTTAGACTGGATGTGAACATTGGCACAATACCCACCACTTCCCGTTGTAGAATTGTGTCATACCTTCCAGATTAATTCTGTTACATTACCTGCCAAATACTTTAATTTTCAACCCTGATCTACTCCCTCTTAATTTTCAGGTTAATAAATTAAGTAATAGAGAAACTGGATGACTTGTTAAAAATTTCACAGCTAGGTAATACCAAAACTGGTCTTAGAATTTAGGTCTTGGGCCTCTGCATCAAGTAATCTGTTAAACCTAAGAGTGGATAACTATAAATTTTACAGTAATCAAGACAGTGTGGTGCTGGCATAAAAACAGACACATATATCATCAGAACAAAGTAGAGTCTGGAAATAAAACCACATATATAGAGTCGACTAGTTTTCAATAAATGTGCCAAGGTAATTCAATGAGTAAAGTAAAATCTCCACAAATGGTGCTTGAACAACTGGGCTAAAAGAAACACTTACCCCTTTGTCTCATTATATACCTAAGTTAATTCAAGATGGATTGTGAGCCTAAATGTAAAAGCTTCCGGAAGAAAACATAGAAGCATATCTTTGTGACCTCAGACAAAGCAAAGATCTCCAGGAGAGGACACGAAAGATATCATCTGTAAAATAAAACAAGTATTTAAAAGAATGGATGTACTTTTTAATGTGGAGAAGGTCCAGAGTGCTTAGCACTGAGTACTGGGGTTGTAAGAAAACAGGCATTAAAGAAGAAGGAGCAACAGAGGAATAAAATGTGCTGACAGAAGTATTCTAAGTGGTTAGGATATTCTAAATCTTTCCCAAGACTCTAATATCCAACTATTTAACTTGAGTCTATAAAGTTTATTTGGAACCTTACTAAAAGCATCTTCTCTTGCTAGGCTTCAGTAAACTAATGACTCAAATTACTGAAGCTGTTTCTTTTTGAAAATTTGAGCCCTCTCCCAGGCTTTGTTTAATTCTCTGTCTGTGGCACGCTCTGAAGCCTCTTGCTTTTGTTCCTAGTCTGAGCCAGACTGGGTTTCTGGCCTTGATCATCAGACTCTGTTAAGGCAATAGCTCCACATAGTGTTGGTTTAAAACAACCCTGTGTTTATGATGGCATGAACTCTGGGCTCACTCCATCATAAAACACCCATAGTCCTTTCTGCTGACTGGACCAATTTGTGAGGTGCAAAAAAGGAGAATACTTAGTTAAATGAGGTTATTTTTCATTTTCCCTCACCATTTGGACGCTAGGTCTCTTCCGCTGCAGAAGGAGATATTTAGTTTCCTAATGGTGAGAGTTTCCTCTCTTTATCCCTAAAATATTCATTTTAGCAAATTATTATATTCTTGATTCCTTTGCAGCAGTCATTTATTGTTCTGTGTCATATAAAAAGTTAAGAGTAGAGTTCTTTTTGGATTGTGCTGCTTTGCTTCTGAAAACATTTAGTAATGAAACTTTTTTATTCTTTCTTCTCCTGTTATTTCCAGAATATACTGGTATTTTTCAATAGAACAAATCTATTTCCACTTATCAGTCATCTTCTTCTGTTTTCTTAAAATAGTCTCTTGTTTTGATCCTACGTTTGCTCTCGCTGTCTTCTGTTCTTTAGATTTTTATCATTTCTGTGTTTATTATATCCTGAAGATATTTTATGTGTCTTTTATGCCCTGAAGATTAATAGACATTTGAATTTGGGTATCAAGATGATGACCACCATCTAATCTCCTTTTCAAATTCATTTCCTTTTAGAATTGCATTTTTTTTGTTTTTAGATGGAAACATAGCTTCATCCCTTGAAGAAACAGGAACAGCCAAATGGAAATTTAGCTTCTAGGATACAAAGCATGCAGAAACACATAATGCAGAATATCATGCTTGGCAAAGCTCTCCACACTGCTTCATGCACAGCTCACATGGTATCTTCACGATGTGGCTCTAAGCTATGTCCATGTGAAATATGGCTTGTGATGAAGAACTTCAAAGGCTATGTTCATGTGAAATATGGCTTCTGATGAAGAACTTCAAAGGTTTAAAACCAGCTGTATGCTGTCAACATAGTCATGCTGTATGACAGTTTGCAGGAAGTATAAAGTATATAAGCAAGAACTGGGGACCCAACACAGTGACATTTCAATATCAGAACATTCTGTGGAGTAGACTCCTGTGTATGTTGAGGGTCCTACCTTCTATTTTAGCCCTCCTATAGTGCTGCTATTACTACAGTCATTTGAGGTCCCATAATAGTTTAGGATGCCATGGAAAATGCAGAGGACAGCTAGGAAGATTTTGTGTAGTGAAATTGCAAAGGAAAAGAGATCAGCCAACAAATATAGCCGTAACCCGCCCTTAGAACTTCTCCAAGTTTTATCCTCCCTAATCAGAATCTGACCTGTTTTTCCAAGACACATTTTTCCTGTTTCCTAGTTTTATTTTATTTTATTTATATTTTTTGAGATGGAGTCTTGCTCTGTTGCCCAGGCTGGAATGCAATGGTGCACTCTTGGCTCACTGCAACCTCTGCCTCCCAGGTTCAAGCGATTCTCCTGCCTCAGCCTCCTGAGTAGCTGGGATTACAAGTGTGTGGCACCACGCCGGGCTAATTTTTGTACTTTTAGTAGAGATGGAGTTTCACCATGTTGGTCAGGCTGGTCTTGAACTCCTAACCTCGTGATCCACCTGCCTTGGCCACCCAAAGTGCTGGGAGTACAGATGTGAGCCACTGCGCCCGGCATTGTTCCCTAGTTTTAACAAGGTAATACACTTGCCTCCTTTTTAAAAATTAATTTTTAAATATCAAAGCACAAAGAGCAAATCACAGACTATTTGGAAAGCATTATGATTAATAAGCAAAAATTTTATCAGTGAATTTTCAGCAAGTGCCAGGTTGTATAATACTAGGCATTTTAGACACATTTTGTCATTGTCTCATGACAGCTACTGTGAGGTTTGGTATTATAGTTGTTTTACAGATGGGGCTGTGAAAATTAAGAGTTGTCACTGGAAGCAAGTCTCTTGGACCCTGAAGCACATGTTCTTATTGGGGTTTGGCCTTCTCATGGCTTGTTGGTCCAAGATTAAGGGAACATATCCTGACCTGGGCTCAGTTCTGTGTTGATGACTAAGGACAGTTACATAGACGGAGCTTACTTTCTAAGAGTTACAGCAAGTATACATTTTCCTGAGCATAGATAATAACATGATGAAGGTAAAGTTCCGTAAGATGATTTTTCCAGCATTATGCAGGATGGACTCAGAGAAGGGTGACTAGTGGCAGGGACCCTGGCTGGGAGGCCATTGTTGTGATCCAGGTGTAACTCTACCAGCGTCTCAGCTAAGAGTCTTATCACCTTATATGGTTTTCAATTTTTGCTTAGAGGTCACTACAATTTTCCCAAGATATTGTTGGGCTGAGACATACCATTTTGAATTTTCTTTGGTCTTTTCTTCCTAATATGTTTTTGGCCTCAGGGTGACCGCAGGTGACATACAGTCCCTTAGCCATTCTTTTCTTTTAATCCCCTGATCCCAGTTATCCTTTAAGTTTGTTCAATTCACTAATTAGAACACAAGGGATTCCTTTTTAGCATAGGCTGATGCCCCAAGTCCTCAGCCCGATAAGCTCTGTACAGTTGAGGGTGGAGGTGTTTGGGAAGAGGTAAAGGAGGTTATTTCTATTCTGGCTAAGTATTTATTCTGTCTTGGAAACTATAAAACAGCTCAGTTCCTTTCATTGAGGATTTGGACCTCCAGGATCCTCTCTGCCATCACCAAGCACTCCTTCTGGCATTGCTATGCAGTATCAACCCAGATGCTCTGGGATTTCAGAGCTGCAGCAGGCTGGCAGTATTGCCTCCTGGTTTCTCTCCTTCCCAAGCTGTAACTTGGGAGCCCCATTTACCTGCAGAGAATGGTGGTTTGTATGTCAGCTGTCAGCCTGAAGCTATACTTTTTCTGTCTGATTCTACTGGTGCTCATTATGTACTATTCTTTTTAGCCCAGTATTATGTGGAAACACAAAGAGAACCAACCAAGTCTTAACAAAATATCTAGGAGTTGCAGACTCCATACAGCTGTTTCCTAGTCTTGCGTTGGCTAGAGCCCACCAACTCAAATGTCTGCATCTCAGAGAAAACTTCAAGGTGAAATTGAAAGTGTCTTACAAGATTGGTAAAGTATGAAGGTGTCAGGCTGTGCAACTCCCTCTTTGCTCTTTATGGCCTTCCTTTTCTATTACCATCATAGCAAATATTTTGTTAAGGTGGAATTAGATATATTAAGGTTAAGATAAGGGAAATTTAAAAAGGCAAAACAGTATCCCTTTGAAGAACAATTTAGGAAAGCAAAGTGCAGCCATTATTTTTTCCTGCGGTTGGTGTTTATGAGCTGAGAAAACTTACAAGCCTTTCTTCTTTGCAAGCAGCTTCCTTCTTCGCCTTCATGGATGAATTGCCTTCCCACATCACTGCCCTCGGGCATCATTATAGGGCTAGTGTACAGACAAATAATAATGCCCAATAATTTATCAAATCTTGGATACTGAAAAATTTCCATATTTAACAATTCCTTGCCTACTACATTAAGAAATAAGACAGTGGGGTTAGCTCCCTCTAGAGGTGATCACTTGCAATGTTGTTGAACTAGGGGATGAGCTGGTTAGTAATTGGAAGTTTCGCAAATTGCAGCATCTGAAGGCAGAGTTCCCAACCCTTGCTCCTTTGGTGATGTCTGGTGGGCATAAGTTCAGAAAATGAGTCAGCAGTGAGAAGGAGATGTAAGCTAAGAGAAATGTAAGGTGCTGTGCACAGACATCCCATTGCAATGCTTAAGGATCAAAAGAATACCACTCATTTCCTATTAGATTCTAGGGTCATATTTCCCCTCCTCTGTCAATGCCTTCAGATGCATAGTTTACCTCAGGGATAGAAATTAAATGGAAGCTTTTGGAGAACCTTTAGTTTCCCTGAATTTTCAGGATGATGGGCTTTTTCCTTGGGTTTATGCCTTAATTACAATATATGTTTATTTTGCCATATGGTCTAGATGTGGAAAAGCAGACACAGAACAGATGAGCACTTTAATATATAAGACTGTCCAACTTGACAAAGGCAGTTACATTCCTTTTTATTCTTAAAAAGAGAAGTTCCAATCTCCAACACACCGAGTTTAGTCTGTCCAAGCAATCTCAATGACCATTGGTGCTCTTCTGTAATTCTCCTCCATAATTTCAACATCATTGCTCTGGGTCTGTTCTCCTCCAAATAGACATTATTGAGAAGACTAGTTAAGTGAGAACATTAAGGGGAACAGAATTTTTAAATGAAAACCCTGAGGATCTGGCCCCAGGACTGGAAAGTGAGCAAAGTAACCAAGTGATGTAGCCTAGTCAGCATTTTCACTGTTTCTTGTTTTCAGGAACTACTCATGCATGCCTTTTCCTGAGAATAGACACTTAGGTCTTGGTGTCACTGTCATGTAACCCTTATGGATGTTTCCCTCGTTACGTGCTTGAAAATATGATGTGACTTCTTATTAGCGATGGAACTTCACTGGGATTGGGTTATAGACAGAAAGGCCACTTGACCAGGTAGCCCATTTGGTCTGCACCTGGCCTCCAAGAGTCCCAACCTGAAGTCAGATTATAGTTACCTCCCTGGTGACTGACCCTGTAGCTGGCCTCCAACACAGACAGCAAATATGTGTCATCTTAATTTTTGGCTTTGATTGGAAGTAGCTGCCTGGGATGGTATTGGGAGAAAAATTATGAAGCTGTGTCTAGGCTCAGAGAGAATTAATTCCATAGTTGATGTGAAATGACTGTCATATACATTAAAAGCCAAGCATTTGCCATGCTAGGACATCCTGTCTGTCTTTGAAGTGACTCCTTGTACGCACTACACCTAGTTCCATATCCATATTATTCATTCTATTTATTTGCTAAATTTCCTGGGAACTACCATTAAGTGATATTAACAGTGATCACCTATGCACTCCTTATTTTATATTGGGTGCTAATCTAAGCACTTATATATACTTACTCTCACCACAACCATGTGAAATTCTTTTTATTACCTTCATTTTAAAGTTGAGGAGACTGAAGCACAGAAAGGTTTAAAAAATTGCCTGAGGTCACAAGTACTAAGTGGAAGACTGAGAATTTCAACCTAGGCAGTCTGGACGTAGAGTCCTTGCATGCAATAGCTGGGCGATTCTGCCTCTCTAGTGTGGTAGGTATTCTAATTTGTCCAAGAGCCCTGTTCCCTCACACATCTCAAAGCCCAGCCTCTTTTTTCTCCCATCCCTCCCTCTCTTTTCTTTTTAGAAAGAAGCACAAAGATAGAAACTCTAAGCCCTCTCAATAATTGTTTTCATTTTTTTCTTATTAGAACTCCATTAACACTACTTTCTAAAGCTAATGTTATTCTAAGACTAAAGCACATAATAATAGGTTTATAAATTATATGAGAGTGAAGAGAAAATGTTCTAAGAAGGATGGATTCAGAATCCTGAGTAGAGAGAGAAGAAGAAATGAAGAGTAAGAAGAAATAGTAGCATCAAGGCAACATAATTGGGGGAAGTAGCAGAATATCAACATTTCTAGAATTGGAAATTTTAGATCGTGAAGTTAATTAATTCAGCCATCAAGTATTTTGTGTCTACTATGTATCAGGCACAAAGCTGAGCACTGGAAATTAAAAGGAGATTAAGGAAGAGCCTCTTTTTTTGAACACTTTACATTTATGACAGATAAATAAATATGTATACAAACAAATCTTACAAGTTAGACTCCTGGTTCTGGCCCACTCTGATCCTGGGAAGAAAAGTGACTTTTCAATTTGAATCTGCATTGAATGTGGCTTAGTCCCTTCTAGAATCTTCTTGGTGTCTGTCTGCCTGGAAAGAATACATTCTGATCTGCTGTCTGGGCCATGAGTAGAGTTACTGGGGTAGGCTCTGACCTCGTAGACTAGGCTGTGATTTCCCAGTAAGGCTAATGTAATACGTCACTTTTTGGGTGCCATATTAATTAATAAGACCATTTTGTGTCACACACATAAAACACATGTTCCAATCTAACTTCAAATAGTAACAACACTAATATTTTGGTAACCATATGTACACCTCTTCCTCACTTTTAATTTGATCTGAATTCACAGAGGGTCATTTCTTGGATGTACTCACACCTCACCAGTTCATGTAACACTCCTGGGGTTTTACTGAACTTCATTAGTTCCTTGACTCCTCTGTTAGTACAAATGGGCTGAAGAGATTATCCAGCTCTGGCCCAGAAATATCCTCACTGCCAGGGTGCCAGGAGTAATAGTAGTGATTCATGGACTAATTGGCAATCACTATCAGGATTACCAGAAATTCATCTGCAATGCTTTGTAAAACTTAAAGAAACATTTCTAGTTTATGTTTCACTGTTTTTAGTAGCTTGTCAACACCTTGGAAACTGAGGTTCCAGCTGACAAAACTCTGAGGGTGAGCATGTACTGAATTAGGTAACACCCAGAGAATGAATGCCAGGATATTTCTCATGGAGGAGGAGAGAGAGGGCTTCCATGGCTTTTCCAAGTGACCTGCCTTCTCTTTGTAAGCTCATTTGTCACAGAAAAGACATTTTGGGCATCATCTCCACTAAGTTCTCCACGCTTTCCTTTTGTCATTCTACAGCATTCTGTGATGTGGTGTTTATGGCATAGTATCATCATCATGTGTTTCCTTGTCTGCTACCAGAGGGTTAACTCCTAGAGGGAAGGAATTCTGACATAGTTACCTTTGTATTGGCTTGCAAGACATAATTTTTGACAAGAAGAAAGGAAAGGTACAAATATGCTAAATGAGTGTGAAGCATTCTCAACCAGGCTAGACCAGGATTTCCAAAGGAGATAGCTAGAACTTTAAAAAATAGGCTTCAAAAGACAGAAGATAAACCCTCTGGGCTAGTGTGTCAGAGGGAATCAGAATCTCATTCATTTTGTTCTCTGGCACTAGGCATGTTCAGTATGAAATTTCAGAATAAAAAGACTGTGGCCGGGGCCGGGCGCGGTGGCTCGAGCCTGTAATCCCAGCACTGTGGGAGGCCGAGGCGGGTGGATCACAAGGTCAAGAGATCGAGACCA
This sequence comes from Cebus imitator, assembly GCF_001604975.1. Classification (NCBI taxonomy): domain Eukaryota; kingdom Metazoa; phylum Chordata; class Mammalia; order Primates; family Cebidae; genus Cebus; species Cebus imitator. The sequence continues at coordinate 2,094,373 of NW_016107510.1, read as the reverse complement.
TCCTGGTCAACATGGTGAAACCCCGTCTCTACTAAAAATACAAAAAATTAGCTGGGCATGGTGGCGCGTGCCTGTAATCCCAGCGACTCAGGAGGCTGGGGCAGGAGAATTGCCTGAACCCGGGAGGCAGAGGTTGCGGTGAGCCGAGATCACGCCATCGCACTCCAGCCTGGGTAACAAGAGCGAAACTCCGTCTCAAAAAAAAAAAAAAAAAAAAAGGAAAAGACTGTGGCCAGTATGAGCAAGTTAAAGACCCTGAGTGGTTATTAACTACCCCAGTTCAAGCAGTATTCGTGGCAATGATGAAGCCTATGTGATTAAGTGTACCAAACAACCTTCAAGAATGCTGCATGCAGGTTTGAATATGGGAGCATGACTCTGGGATGCTAGGAACTTGAAAAAGCTTTGGAGGAGGGCTTTGGGTGAAAGACTGTAGAGACGAGATGAAAACCTTAAGGTTTCTAGTTAACTAGGGAAAGAACACAACTTAGCTCAATCCTGGGCTGTGATCCAGGAAGATAGTAAATGTTTAACATAGGTGCTAAGAGGGACTGTGTTATCATGAGGACTTCTAACCAAAAAAATCAGCCAAAATGAAAATGGAAAAATAGAAAATGAAAAACTATAAAAATGGAAAAATAAAATTCCACCCAGAAGAGTGTACTAACACACAAAGAACAAAACATTCTAGAGATTAATATTTTTTACAGTCATCAAAAGCTGCTTACGATAGCATAAATACCATAGGTTTATTAAAACTTCACATCTTGAGAGTTATTTTTTTCCAAATAATCTCAACAACCCCAAAATCTAATTATTAGGAAGTTGAGCTCTTAGTCCCAATTTTACTCACGTACATCTTTGAACAGCCATCATTTTGGGGGGTGTATGTTGTTAAAGACTTTTCTTCGTTCCCCTGACAATGTTCCTTCATCACTGTCTTGTCCTGTTCTCCATTAGTGGCCAGCATTTATTGAGTGCGTACAGTGTTTAGGACCATGCTAAGGACTTATACTCATTAACTGCCTAGTGTTCATATTGTGCTATTGTTAACACATTTTATAGGAAAGTGAAACTCAGAGAGGCTAAGATTGCACTCAGGGAAACACAATTACCAAAGAAATGCTGAGCTGGGTTCAAACCTAAATCTATTTAATGGAGAAGTTTTACCCCTAAACCCCAAATTGCACAGGTCTCACTTTATGTCAGCACTCAGCCTAGTTAGTTTATCCACTTCTCTCCATCTGACCATTACTAGATTCTGGGTTCCTTGAGGAGCTTTTGACTTATTCTTCTACAGAGCTTCCTAGCTCCCAGAAAACACTCACCATTTGCTAACAGAATGAAGAAATGAGTGGATAAAAAATGAGGTCTTCTATATGGAGGCATAGGGTTGAATTTCAAGTATGTGGAAACATTCCAAACATTTAGAAATCCCCCTTCTATCACCACTCCTGTTCAACATAGTATTGGAAGTTCTAGCCAGAGCAATCAGGCAAGAAAAAAGAAATAAATGGTATTCAATTAGGAAAAAAGGAAGCCAAATTGTCTCTATTTGCAGAGGACATGATTGTATATTTGGAAGACCCCATCGTCTCAGCCCAAAGTCTCCTGAAACTGATAAGCAGCTTCGGCAAAGTCTCGGGATACAAAATCAAAGTGCAGAAATCACAGGCATTCATATACACCAAAAACAGACAAACAGAGAGCCAAATCAAAAGTGAACTCCCATTCACAATTGCTACAAAGAGAATAAAATAACTAGGAATACAACTAACAAAGGATGTAAAGGACCTCTTCAAGGAGAACTACAAACTACTGTTCAATGAAATAAGAGAAGACAAAAACAGATGGGAAACATTCCATGCTCGTGTTTGGGAAGAATCAACATCTTGAAAATGGCCATACTGCTCAAAGTAATTTATAGATTCATTGCTATCCCCATCAAGCTATCAATGACCTTCTTCACAGAACTGGAAATAACCACTTCAAACTTCTTATGGAACCAAAAGAGAGTCCACATAGCCAAAACAATCCTAAGCAAAAAGAACAAAGCTGGAGGCATCATGCTGCCTGACTTCAAACTATACCACAAGGCCACAGTAATCAAAACAGCATGGTACTGGCACCAAACAGAGACATACACCAATGGAACAGAACAAAGTCCTCAGAAGCAACACCACACATCTACAACCATCTAATCTTTGACAAAGATGACAAAAACAAGCAATGGAGAAAGGATTCCCTGTTTAATAAATGGTGTTGGAAAAACTGGCTAGCCATGTGTAGAAAGCAGAAACTGGACCCCTTCCTGACACCTTACACTAAAATTAACTCCAGATGGGTTAAAGATCTAAACATAAGACCTAACACCATAAAAACCTTAGAAGAAAACCTAGGCAATACCATTAAGGGCATAGGCATAGGCAAGGGCTTCATGGCTAAAACAACAAAAGCAATGGCAACAAAAGCCAAAATAGACAAATGGGATCTGATTAAACTCCAGAGCTTCTGTACAGCAAAGGAAACAATCATTTAGAGCAAACTGGCAACCAACTAAATGGGAAAAAATTTTTGAAATCTACCCATCTGACAAAGGGCTAATATCCAGAATCTACAAAGAACTAAAACAGATTTACAAGAAAAAAACTAACAAGCCCATTCAAAAGTGGGCAAAGGCTATGAACAGACACTTTACAAAAGAAGACATCTATGAGGCCAACAACCATATGAAAAAATGCTCATCATCACTGGTTATTAGAGAAACGCAAATCAAAACCACATTGAGATACCATCTCACACCAGTTAGAATGGTGATCCTTAAAAAATCAGGAGACAACAGGTGCTGGAGAGGATGTGAGGAAATAGGAACACATTTACACTGTTGGTAGGAGTGCGAATTAGTGTAAGCATTGTGAAAGACAGTGTGGCAATTCCTCAAGGACCTAGAAATAGAAATGCTATTTGACCCAGTAATCCCATTACTGGGTATGTACTGAAAGAATTATAAATTGTTCTGTTATAAAGACACATGCACACATATGTTCATTGTGACACTGTTTACAATAGCATAGACCTGGAACCAACCCAAATGTCCATCAATGATAGAGTGGATAAAGAAAATGGGGTACATATACACCGTGGAATACTATGCAGCCATAAAAAATGATGAGTTTGTGTCCTTCATAGGGCCATGGATGAATCTGGAAACCATCATTCTCAGCAAACTGACACAAGAACAGAAAACCAAACACCACATGTTCTCACTCATAGGCAGGTGTTGAACCATTAGAACACGTGGACACAGGGAGAGGAACATCACACAACCACAGTCAGTTGTGGGAGGGCTAGGGGAGGGACAGTGACGTGGGGAGGGAGGGGAGGGATAATGTGGGGAGAAATACCAGATATAGGTGATTGGGGGATGAAGGCAGCAAACCACCTTGCCATGTATGTACCTATGCAACAATCCTGCATGATATGCACATGTATCCCAGAACCTAAAGTACAATAAAAAAAGAAAAAAAGAAATCCCCCAAACTCATTGTTATATCTTGAATCCCAGCATGAGGCCTGCTATGTAGTTCACTCTTTGATTTTTGCTAGTACAAGTAATGCTGTTGTTAAAAAACTTATACATGTTTTCTTTATTAGTGCAAAAAATTTATTGGGAATATACTTAGAATAAAATTTCTGAGCTAGTTTTTTCAAGTTCACTAATAACAATTAAAAAAAAAAGATTTTCTACAGATTTATTCTCCCATCAGCAGTGAGAAGAGTGATTCCTGTTACATAGTCTTAGTTTGTCTTCCTCCAAGTGCAGATTCTGAGACAAGAATTTGGCCAGGCGCGGTGGCTCATGCCTGTAATCCCAGCACTTTGGGAGGCCGAGGCGGGTGGATCACGAGGTCAAAGAGATCGAGACCATCCTGGTCAACATGGTGAAACCCCATCTCTACTAAAAATACAACAAATTAGCTGGGCATGGTGGCGCATGCTTGTAGTCCCAGCTACTCAGGAGGCTGAGGCAGGAGAATTGCCTGAACCCAGGAAGCGGAGGTTGCGGTGAGCTGAGATCATGCCATTGCACTCCAGCCTAGGTAACAAGAGTGAAACTCTGTCTCAAAAAAAAAAAAAAGAATTTGGATACGAACAGTTTTTTCTGGAGGGTGAACTCAAAGAGCACTGTGAACTGTGATACTGAGCTATAGAAGAGAGAAAAGTCAATACAAGTTATAAGAGAAATTACATGAATGATGAATACTATGTATAGCCAATTGGGGCTGATTCTCACTGGGGATCCTTTCAGGAAGTTGGCATATTTAATCACCATATCCTATCCCTTGTTGGATGAGAATTATTCCTGTAAGCCTGCACGTGAATGCTAATGGCAGGAGACCTCTGGGGCAAGCCAAAGAAGATAGCCAGGTAGTGCTAATGTCTGCTACACTGAGCATCCTGGTCAATTCTTGACATTATCAGAGTCTTTATGTCTTGCCAATCTATTGGGTATAAAATCATATCTCAATATGGCTTTAATTTCTATTTCTCTGTTTATTAATGGAGTTGACATCTCTGGATATATTTGTTAGCTATTTGTGTTTCATGTGAAATGCCTATTATTGTCTTTTACCCACTTTTTATTAGGTTGTTGGCTTTTTCTTATTTATCTGTAAGGACTTCTTTATATAATCTGGATATGTAGTAGAGACGGGCTAACTGTTCATCATACCTATTTCCCTTCCCTTCTGTGCACAAAACTAGACTATTTCCATCCTCCTTTGCAGCTAGGTGAGGTTTTGTGACTAGCTTCTGATAATGCAATGTGAGAAGGGGTGAGGCATGCCAACTTTCAGGCCTGTCCAAGAGAAGCCTCGTCTGTGATCCTCTGCTAGCTTTCTCTTCTCCCATCTGCCAGTTAGCTACTATAGATTAGGGAGATCTTGGAAGCCAAGTGTTAAAGATAGTAGAGCCTTCGGCAACCTGGAGTATTACTGAGTAAGGGAAGTCTTCCCAAGCAGAGACTGGAATTTGCATGAGCAAGACATTAGTTGCTTTCATGTTATGCTCCTGAGATTTTCAAGATTTATCAGTTAAAGTTATAGCAATCTGTTAAGAGAGGATACTGATCTTTTATAAATTACATGCCATGCAAGTATCTTAGATTGAAACATATAGCTTATGTATGTGGCAAAAATGGCCTTATTAATATATTCCTAATAAGTCATCTTACCTACCCAGTCAAGGACAAAACTGGAAAATCACAGGCCTAAGCCTGTGCCTGTGTAGGGGCAGGGCCTACTCCGTTATACCTATTCATGAGCCAGAGAGCAGATCAGAATGCATGTTCCTTCCAGGCAGTCAGATGCCAAGAAGATCCTAAAAGGGGCTAAGCCACATACAGTGCAGTTCCAAATCAAAAAAGTTACTTCCCTCCCAGAGAAAGGGCGGGTGGGCAGAGAGAGGCCAGGACCAGGAATCTAACTCTGATGGAGGCCCATCTTGTTGGAACATGGAACATGTAAGGAGGCCCTCTTCTCATGAACCACAGACAGATCTTGCAAGGCTACCAGCCTGCTGGATATCACTGTGATTGTGAAGATTGTGCTTGGCCATGGAGCTAGTGGCAGTTTGGCTTCTCATTTTAAGGAGTCTTTATTTATTATCCTTCACCCAGGGAAGATATCCTGTAATGGGCTGCAATGCAGGACTGGATGTTTGGAACGTAGAAGAAAGGACTGGAGAATATCATGTTTAGTAAACAATACAGTGAAGAGCATTACCTGGAGATACCAAGTACCTTTACATTAATGTATTTTTAGGGGGATCTGAGGCGATATCACGATCTTAATTTAGTTGAGTCCTCCCTAAGTAATTCCTTCTGGGGTTCTATAAACCCCTTTAGGATCAACATGGAAAGGAAAATAAAAACCCATTATTTTTGAAAACAGGGTATTATTAAACGAAGGTCATTAACAACAGTAGTAATTAAGAGTATAGGCCTTGAAGTCATGCATAACTGCATCCAAATCCGAGTTTTGTCACCTCTTGGTTATATAACCTTGGAAAAGTTACTTAATCTCTCAGCCTCAGTTTCCACATCTGTAAAATGAGGATAACATACTACATACATCATATAATTTGTGGTAAGAATCAAATGAGGTTTAAATAGTGCAATGCATTTAGCACAACATCTCATCTAGACATGGTAGGAATTCAATAGATGGCGGCAACAATTGTTATCAGTCCCAGGTCAATTCAAATGAGATAATATATGTGAAACATAATTTCTAAACTGAAGGAATCTGGCTCAGTGCTCCCAGACTACTTTGCTTCTACCTCTATAAAAGCATTGTTCACTTTCTCACAGTACAGTTGTCAAGTTGACCTTGCCTTACCAACCAGTGGGGCCTGGGACTCTGATTCAGACTGTGGTTCAAGGGGAAAGAGCAAGTAGGGTGCTGCTGTGGGACAGAGACCGCCAAGATCATTGAGAACATCTGGGGGAAAAGTGGAGAGAATGGTAAAAATAGACACTAGAACCAATGGGACTGTACAAGTCATTGCATTCCAGAATGATTTAGAATGGACCAAGATGAACCTGTAAAGATATTTTTCTATGCCATCAATATAAAGAACTTGGAGCTCTAATTTTGGCCATGGACAGAAAGGAAACTTTCATAAGCATTAAGCCCAGCTGAAAGCGATTACATGGCTTTATCTACTTGTTTTTCTCTAAAATCACCCCCTCACATGTAGATATTCTACGTTCAGCACATGTCCTGAACTTGGAACATCTATATAAATAATATTCTTTATTCTGTCTCCAGCATCTAGCCCAGTGACAAGGAAATGGTGAGTCATCAGTGCATGCTAATTGACTACATTAATTTAAACATGTAAGAGGTCTTGTGTTCACTTCGGTTGGACCCCTTGTTTTTTAGTTACTGCTAGAGCAGCCCTGAATTGCCAAACGAGGGACAACAGAGAAAAGCAAAAGACCATAGAAATCTACTGCTATAGCAGTCAGATGACCAAGGATAAGGTGTATGCCATAGTGAGAAGAGCTGTTCTAAAATACAATTGGATACCATATAAGAGCGTGAGCTCCAGATAGAGAGGAGACAGAGTGGAGGTGTGGTGGGCATGGAGTAGAAGTTGCATGGCCATCTGAGGGCAGCGTGGCGCAGGGATGCCTGCACTTGCTGGGCCATATCATCACCCCCACACACGGCTATATCAGAACCTCCTGTGGATGGAGTTTTTTAAACAAACAGACTCGTTCATTTCTAGACCCTTTTCCCCCAAATTCTGATTTAGTAGATCTGAATTTGGACCCAGGCATCAGTGAGTTTTCATTAATGTCTTTAAAAGAGCACCCATTCAAGTGCAAAGTTTGATGAATTTTAACAAATGTATATACCTATATACCCACTGTAATCAAGATGTACATTTACATACTCCAAAAACTTCCTTGTAAGTTTCAAAAATGCCTTTGTAGTCAATTTTTGCCCTCTGAGGTCCAGGCCATCACTGGTATGCTTTGCGTCACTGTAAATTAGTTTTGCTGGCTCTAGAATTTGATCTATGGAATCCACAGTGTGATGATCTCTTTGTGTCTGGCTTCTATCCTTAAGCATAATGTTTTTGAGATTCATCTGTGTATCCAGGTATACAAGTGGCTTATTCTTTTTATTTATGCATAATATTCTGTTGTCTATATATTTTACAATTTGTTTAATTATTTACTTTTTGGTGGGTATATGGGTGGTTTTGAATTTTTGTCTATTGTGAGTAAAGCTGCTAAGAACATTTATATGCAAGTATTTGTGTGGACATTTTGATTTTACTTGGATAAATACCTAGGACTGAAATTGTCCCATTGTATGGTATCTATTTAGCTTCATAAGAAATTGACAAATTGTTTTCCAAAGTCATTGTGTCAGTTTAAAATTCCCACATGCAATGTGTGACATTTCCAGTTGCTCCACATTTTTGCTGATGGTTGGCATTGTTAAGTCTTTTCGAATTTTAGCCATTTGATTAAATGTGTAGTGGAATTTTATTGTATTGAATTTTTGTTTTCCCTATGGCTAATGATGTTGAACATATTTTTGTGCCATTATGCCATTTGTATTTTTTGTTTTGTGATGTCTGTCCAATTTTTTGCCCATTTTATTAAGTTGTCTTCTTGTTATTGAGGTGGGATTTTTTTTTTTTTTTTTTCCTCTGAGACAGAGTCTTGCTCTGTCGCCCAGGCTTGAGTGCAGTAGTGTGATCTCAGCTCATTGCAACCTCCATCTTCCATCTCCTGGACTCAAGCAATTCTCCTGCCTCAGCCTCCTGAGTAGCTGGGATTACAGGCATGTACCACCATGCCCAGCTAATTTTAGTATTTTTAGTAGAGACAGGGTTTTACCATGTTCATCAGGCTGGTCTCCAACTCCTGACCTCGTGATCTGCCTGCCTTGGCCTCCAAAAGTGCTGCAAGCTGTGATTATAGGCATAAGCCACTGCACTCAGCCCATTATTGAGTTTTTAGAGTTCTTTATATATACTGGATACAAATCCTTTGTGAGATCATGTACTATTAATGTTTTGTCCCAGTCAGTATCTTGCCTTTTAAATTTTCTGGATACTTTTTGTTTTGGGATTAATTGTGTCATTTCTCCAAAATTCCTATGTTGAAGCTCTAACTCCCAGGATTTTAGAATGTGACCATATTTGGAAATAGGATCTTTAAAAAAGTACTTATGTTAAAATGAGGCCATAGGGTAGGCGCTAATTCCACTGGAATGATGTACTCATGAAAAGAAGAAACGTGAATACACAGTGTTGCATGTGCACAGAGAAAACACCATGTGATGACAAATTGAGAAGGATCCATCTGCAAGCCAGAGAGAGATCTCAGGAGAAACCAACCTGCCAATACCTTGTTCTTAGATTTCTAACCTCCAGAACTATGAGAAAATGAATTTCTGTTGTTCAAGTCACTCAGTCTATAATATTTTGTTAGGGCAGCCATAGCAAACTAATATAATGTCTTTCAAAGAGTAAGTTGTTTTAATTTGATGAAACTTAATATATTCTTTTTTTTTTCTTTACCATACATGCACAGATCTGTTTCTTGGCTGTCTGGTCTGGGTCCATTGATTACACCCAGGTGTCTGTTTTTAATTATTTCCATAGGTTATTCTAATCCATAGACAAGTTTTTAAACCCCTGGGATGTACAGTCTCCAAGAAAGCTAACTCTTTAATTCTATGAGAGCTCTTTCAGCAAGCTACCACCTCTATGAATCAACACTAAAAAGGCGGAGAATAATAAAAGAGATAATCTCCAAGAATCCTAGAGTTCTTGGTTTTCCCATAGCACCTGAAGTCACCCAGAACTCAAAACAAGTATGGATTAAGAGAGATCGCCATGAAAAGAAATGTTGCCTAATTGTTGAAAGTCCCAGAAGCATCTGTTAAATAGCATTAGCATTCATTTATAAGCATCTGTTAAATTATGTTATGTCGATGCAAGCTGAAATGAATTTTACTTCCACATAGAAATATGTTCCTTCATTTAATGTAAGAGAAGGAAAAAAAGGTGTCCTGGGGATGGAGTCAGATCAACCAATAAACACCGTGCTAGTGGATAAATCCTAGCATAGTGTTTACCACTGAGTACACTCATTGAAGCATATAGTATCTCCGGTGCCTGGAATAGTACCCAACACATATTTCATGCTGGCTGGGTTGAATGAATGTGCTAAGAAAGAGGAGAAAAAGTGTTTAGAAACCTTGTAACAGAACCAAGTTAGTGAAGTATCTAGTCAATGATCAAAATACTTATAGGGTAGCAATTTAATGATGTAGTTAAGAGCAAAATCATTAAAGGCAGAAGCTTCTAGCTTCAAATCCTAACTGTATTTACCAACAGTGACCTTAGGAGAGATATTTAACTTCTCTAAGTATTACTTGCTTCTGTAAATATTAGGAAAATAAACACAGCATTGTTGTGAGCATTAATAAGCTAATAATTCCTTATTTAATGCTTTTCTTTACAGCTGTAAGTTCCACTTCTTAAGAGTAAGGCCGAATTTGGTTTGTGATCTTATTTTAGAGAATAGAAAAATGCTATATGTTAACTCTATAAATATTTAATGAATGAGTGACAACGTATTAAATAATATTGTGTTTTGTATATAATAGGCCTATATTAATAGTAACCCGTTGTTATTTTGAATTTTATTCCATCTTAGGCAGGACAATATTGTTACAATCAGCTAATTCCCCATTGATGACAACAGTTATCTGTTATAAAAACAAACAATCCAATTAGGAACAGTGTACTTAATGTAGCACAATTCATTAATGGTCCACTTCTTGATGGATATTCATGGGGTTATAGGCTCTAACTGTGTCACAAGCAATTTTCATGCTGATATTTGAAATGGTCAATTATTGGTTCAAATGACATTTCTTTCAACAGGACACATTTCTGTGGATGACTGAACACATGAATGTATTCAAAATAGAATTAGCACCACATCTTGGTTGTCTCCGTTATGAAAAGTGCATAAAGGCAGACATCGAAATTTCTTTTCTAATGTGTGTGTGGCCCTGGTTTCCATAGTCATTAAAAAAATTTAGAGCAAACAGCCTATTCCAAAATGATAATTAGAAAATGGGCTGCTTGTGATTAATAACTGGTGAATTCTGGGGCCTCGAGTACTTGGAAAATCTTGGCTCTAGCTTTGTAATTATTTATTAGTTATTAAATAATCAGGCCAGAGATATAGCTCAGAGGCTTTGTGAATGTACTATGCTTTTACAGAGGACACATACATACACACACACACACACACACACACACACACACACACACAGAGAGACACACAAAAGTTAAGGGTTATATTTTATTTGAAAACATAGCACAACCATTTTCAGAGAAATCAAAATACTAGCATTTTATTCATTTTGTAAGTTAAATATTTGTGGATCAGTAATCCAAGTTGGGCCAAAATGGCAAATTCCATCATTCCAGCAGTTTATTATATAGGATTTGCTGACACATATATGTTTTAGAAATCAGCCTGCCCCACTGGTTGAATGGTGTTGGATAGAGAAGATGCAGGATGCTGGTTGCATAGATACAAATGCTGTCATTTGAGGGCTGACAGAAGAACTCAGTGAAAATCTCAACCTCCTCCCTTTTTTCCCCTATCTATTCTTCTCAGATTGGCTTAACCACTAGAAATTTCTACCTTTATGCACATCTTGACTTTAAGATGTTGAAATTTCCTATTAAAATATGAATGTATTATCTTACACAAGGAATTGGGTTTATTTAAATCAGCAGTTAATTATTGAATCGCTGATAACACCATTAAATCTTTTTTTAAGTCATAAGCTTTGGCATCAAAGATCTGAGTTTAGGTTCTAATTTTGCTACTTTTGAACTGGGCACATTATCCAGAGATTCACATTTTTCACTGACAAAAATACTGAAATTGAGCTATTCCTGAAAGAGGAAATCAAAGTCTTCACTGAGTGATCAAAAATTCTTTTGATTATTGATTCCAAAAGCTATTCATGCTTCACAGCAGGGAACACACATTTTGAGAGTCCCGAAAATTTAAAAACAGGATTAACTTCAGCAGCCTCTAGAAGAATTACCTCCATGAAATTCTGTTTTCACATTACACTCCTGGTTTTTCTAGAAGGTTACTACATACTAAAGCTAGCTGTTAGATTGGCTTAGGTAAATTTTGTCTTCCATGTCATTTCCTGTTTTGTATAAGAGGAATCCACATTTTTTAAAAATGTCTATCAAAATTCAATACAAGAAATATTTTCAATACAAGACCAATATTTTTGTGCTCTTCTTCATTTGATCATAACATTTCTTGTCTTATTTGCATTTATTACCTCCTTTCAATTACTTGTTTCTATTTATAATTATTGTATTTTGTGAATTCTAGTTGTAAACTGCTTTAAATTCTTTATAAAATGAGAGGAAGGCAATATATAAATACACTAACAAATATAGTAAAGTGATATTTCATCTGGGATATGACCATTTTGAAAAAATAAATCTTGTAATGCTTATAGGAGGTAGTGTACTGGGGAACTGTCACACAAAGTATATCAGTTATCTATTGCCAGGTAAGAAACCACTCCAACAGGTAGTAGCTTAAAGTAACTATTTATATTATATAATGTTTATATTATATATATATATATATACATTATATTATATATATATATATATAATTATATATATATATATATATATTATATTATATAATGTATATATAATACATTATATTATATAATGTATATAAATATATTTATATTATATAATATGAATGTTATATTATTGCTCATGGGTCTGCACATTAGCCACACAGTTCTGCTGGTGGATCACCTTATGCTAATTGGTCTAGGATGGTCTCCGTCATGTGCTTGGCAGTCATCAGGCTGGTGGGCTATTGGGTCTCAACTGGGTCAACTTGTTTCTGCTCCATTAATGCTCTCATCTTACAGGAGACCAGTTTGAGCTTCTTCAGAGGTGGTTTTAGAGCAGCAAAAGAGGATAAGTGACTCTGAGCATCCATTCTTCTTGCCTCCACCTATGTCATATTTTATAACATCCCTTTGACTGAGGCAAATGATGTAGCTGAAGTCAGATTTAAGGGCTAAATAACTAGATTCCATTTTTTTAATAAAAAGAATGCCAATGTCACATTGCAAAGGGACATAAATATAGAGATGAAAATATTTTGCAGCCAATTATAATCAACTCCACAAAGTAAATATTAAATAAAGATTAATATATCTTTAACAAAAAAACAGGTAGGAATCAGGCACCATTGTTCACTGAGCACCTACTGTATACAAGGTGGTATTTGTAGAACATTCTGTTTAGAGAAAGGAGCTTGTTTTAACTACAGAATTTGAGAGTCAATGACAGAGCATTTCCCATGACATCGTCTGGGCAGGATTCCATGTATCTGCTTTATAAATTCTTCAGTTCCAGTTTTCTCTTCTCTGTTTCAAGATAGGTCTTGGCATCTGGGCAACTTGAGAGTTGCTGGAAGATTAAGTAGTTGGGGAAACAGACTGTGAAATTTTCAGGATACTATAGATAAGAGAAATCTGTTATGATTTCAGGAAGTTGCAACCATGGTTTTGCTTTGTAAATGATTAAAGGAGCTTCCAGTATAAGGACGTGGGAGACTAAAATTCATCATGAACAGTTAATGGCCTTTTAAAAATTATTTTATTTTTTATTATATTTTAAGTTCTGGAGTACATGTGCAGATGGTGCAGGATTGTTACATGGGTATACACATGCCATGGTAGTTTGCTGCATCCATTCCCCAGTTATCTACATTAGGTATTTCTCCTAATGTTATCCCTCCCCAATCCCCCTACTCCCTGCTATCCCTCCTCTAGACCCCCCTATCCCCCAACTGGCCCCAGAGTGTGATGTTCCCCTCCCTGTGTCCATGTGTTCTCATTGTTCAACACCCACTGATGAATGAGAACATGCAGTGTTTGGTTTTCTGTTCTTGTGTCAGTTTGCTGAGAATGATGGTTCCAGATTCATCCACGTCCCTGCAAAAGACATGAACTCATCCTTTTTTACAGCTGCATAGTTCCATGGTATATATGTCCCACATTTTCTTTATTCAGTCTATCCTTGATGGGCATTTGGGTTGTTTCCAAGTCTTTGCTATTGTAAACAGTGCCGCTATGAACAAACATGTGTACATGTGTCTTTATAATAGAATGATTTATAATCCTTTGGATATATACCCAGTAATGGGATTGCTGGGTCAAATGGTGTTTCTATTTCTAGATCCTTGAGGAATCGCCACACTGTCTTCTACAATGGTTGAACTAATTTACACTCCCACCAATAGTGTAAAAACATTCCTATTTCTCCACATCCAGTCCAGCATCTGTTGTCTCCTGATTTTTTAATGATTGCCATTCTTACTGGCATGAGATGGTATCTCAATGTAGTTTTGATTTGCGTTTCTCTAATGACCAGTGATGATGAGATTTTTTTCATGTTTGTTGGCTGCATAAATGTCTTCTTTTGAAAAGTGTCTGTTCATATCCTTCGCCCACTTTTTGATGAGGTTGTTTGTTTTTTTCTTGTGAATTTGTTTTAGTTCTTTGTAGATTCTGGATATTAGCCCTTTGTCAGACGGGTAGATTGAAAAAATTTTTTCCCATTCTGTTGGTTGCTGGTTCACTCTAATGATGGTTTCTTTTGTTGTACAGAAGCTCTGGAGTTTAATTAGATCCCATTTGTCTATCTTGACTTTTGTTGCCATTGCTTTTGGTATTTTAGTTATGAAGTTCTTGACTATGCCTATGTCCTGAATGGTATTGCCTAGGTTTTCTTCTAGGGTTTTTATGGTGTTGGGTCTTATATTTAAATCTTTAATCCATCTGGAGTTAATTTTTGTATAAGGTGTAAGGAAGAAGTCCAGTTTCAGTTATCCTCCTGTGTATGTTAAGGATCAAAGAATCATAGATCTCAGAATTGAAACGAATGTTAAAAGGTAATAGAATTATGCCCTGTTTGCTTATTTGATTTCTGAATCTCCCACTTAAGTACCTGTTTCTTCTATGTGGACAGCATGCCCATTTCTGGTTCTTGAATTACCTGTCTTTCCCTGGCTTTGAAATTGTGTCTACTGCCACTGCTTCCAGACCATTTTGAAAGCCCTCACCTCAACTGAATGGGATGGGCCTGGGAGCTCTGCTGATAATGACTTAGAGAATGAGGGGAAAGGAGGGGAAGATGGCTAATCTATCCCTCTATTATTGGGTCAGCCAAGGAGAATGTCAGATTTAGACACAACATTTACTGAACACTTATTCTGTGCCAGAAACTATGTTAGATGATTCCACAAATTTTCTTATTTAATCCTAAGGAAACTCTAGCCAAGATCAATTGGAAATTCCAAAGACTCAGATTGTCACTCTCAGCCTACAATACAAAGAAATAAAATTAAAAAAAAAACCCACATTTTAAAAATTAACTGCACCCAACACTTCACATTTTAAAACTACTAAAAACATAGCTTTTGTCATCTTTAGACATCTCAGATTTATTCTTTTGTGATGGTATGGGAAGGTCCTGCATTGTATCATAGGTTGAAAAGGAAAGATGTAAGTGAGGTATAAACTGTGATAGCTATGAATTGGGCTTCTTTAGGCTGCATTCAATATTCATGAACAAAATCTTAACTAGATTGTTCATTCAGACATGGAATCCTTGATGGATGAATATTCAAAATTCATTGACGAGTTCCATATCATCTTTCAAAGATAAGTGCCAAGTCCTTCCCTTAATTATATTCTGAACAAAATAAGATATGTAGAAGAAGAAAATGAATTTTGAATTTCTATTCATTCTCATCCCTTCTTCTAATTACACAAAGAATATTTTATATAGGAAATTCAGAGACAATTTTCTGCTTGAGAATGACGGCAGACTTTCTTTTGCAAGTCAATAGCACAGTCCTTATGTTGTTAGGTAGAGACAAAATGACTTTCTGTAACAATACATTTCTTTACTCCATTACTGAGAAGTTCTAAGTCTCATATCAACTTCAAAAACTCAATAGGGAGCTATGTTCCTTTGTAGAGACCTCATGAGTTAGAGAGAGGATATCAGATATTGGCAAAGATAAACGAGCCACAAAATAGGGGAGACTTCATAAGGGTTGACAAGTATAAGAAAGTGCTCTAAAAGGAACTCTTTCAATAGGCCATTAATCAGCTGATGGAGTTGAAGATCAGTGGCTGTAAAGTTCCTGTAACCATTCATTGCTGCTCTGGTAGTGGATGATGTTAACAGAAGACCAAGTTTCTGGGAGTCCTGGGACAAAGAGAGGGGAATATAAACCAAACGTTAGAGAATCTGGATTAGAGCACCTACAGCAAGTAAGAAAGACATATACAAATTAAAAAATGAAACAACCTGACACAGAAAACCAAAGGGAAACATAAATAAAGAGATATTTGGAAAGGGACAAGGAATATGAAAAGCACTGAAGCAAATTAAGGTTATTATCTTGCCTAGGCGCTGGACTATCTCTGTCCACAATTAGGACCACTGTTACCTGGAAGGGGACAGGAGGAGGGATCCTGAGGTGATGCAAGTCACCTTTAACATGTTATTGAGCAGATAATCTTAACCAAAATAAATAAATAAATAAATGAAACAACAAATCGAAAAAAAGAAAACACAGTAAACTGAGAAGTGAAACCAAGAACCCAGAGGGGTATTTTAGTAGGTTTTAAATGGGCAGCAGAGTAGATTTAAAAACAAACAGGAAAAATGATGAGAGTTTCTGAACAGGGCAGGTAGAGAGAGTGTTGGGAGTTGGGGGCTGTTAAAGGCCAGTGTGGGAACAAGGCTCATTGTAAGCTAACAGATTTTTGAAAAAGACCTTAAATTTTTTTAAATTAAAACCAGTGCTTCTAGAGACATTCTATTCAGCAACCTGTGTCCTATTCCTGCAGATCCAGTAGCTGCTCAAGAAGTCACAAGAAAGTAAATATGAACACAATAAAAATTATTCCAAATTTGACTTCACTCTTCTTTTCAATAGTCCTCCCATCTATATTTAGCTTTTATTCTTCAAATTTTCTTTTTAAAATCAATGACAAACAGAAGATGAAATTTTTAAAAAAGCTCAACATCACTGATTATTAGAGAAATGCAAATCAATACCACGATGAGATACCATCTCACAGTAGTCAATATGTCTATTTTTAAAGTCAATAAACAACAGATGCTGGCAAGGTTGTGGAGAAAAAGGAACACTTTTACACTGTTGGGGTGGGGGTGTAAATTAGCTCAAGCATTGTGAAAGACAATGTGGTGGTTCCTCAAAGACCTAGTTGCAGAGATATCGTTTGGTTCAACAATCTCATTACTGGGTATATACCCAAATATAAATATATACCCAGAATATAAATGGTTCTGTTGTAAGGATACATGCATGCAAATGTTCACTGCAGCACTATTCACAACAGCTAACAGTTATTGAGTATTTAGTGCATTTTAGGTTCTGTCAAAAGCAATTTACACTTGATTATTCCTTATAAATCGTCTTTGAGGAAGATACAATTATAAAGCACCACTCACAGGCCAGGAAACTAGTATGTATTAAGGGTAAGTTGCCTGCGCAAGGTCAAGTGGCTAGCAGGTGACAGAGCATGGACCTGGTTCCAGAGTCGTTGGGCTTCCCCATTCTGCTGTGCTGCTTCTCTCACAGCTGCTTGCAATTGCCATGATATTCATCTATTCATGCCCCCATGACTCAGGTAAACCCAGGACATGTCCTTAAAACAACCGCATTATATTGGACAGATGCAATGAGGCACCTGACATTTTATAATCTGTTTATATGCTTTAAAGAAACTGTTCAAGCTCGTGTTGGATTTGTCAGTCAACTGTTCAGAACCGAAGGAGAATTGGGGGGCATTTGGTTTTTTATCATTAATTTGTCACGTCTTTTGTTTAGCTCCACTTTGAAATGATCATTACTGGACTTTGGTTCTCATCTTTAGAGTTCAAAATTCCATATTCTATCTCTGCTTTGTGGAGTTAACAGCCTGTAGGAGAGGCACTTAAATAAAGACCTAAGCAATTGTTTTTGGACTTCGTTAACTGCTTTATAATAAGCAATACCAGCGCATATATTTATTTCATTCATTATGTTTTATCAAAACTTGCAAGAATGTTTGTGAGGCAGAGCTGTCAAACTATAGGACCTATAGCAGAGATATGAGTTGGGAGTGGTGATGCCAGGGCTTAGGGAACCAGCATGTAGGTTAGATTGTCTACCTGCTTTCACCATAAAGGGTCAGCTGGCCAAAACTCCATGTCTAAAGGGTGCTGGGGTGTTCATAGTCTCCCTATTGATTGGTCAGCATCTATGAATTCCTATCATAGAAGTAGGAGTGCTTGCACAGTTTCGGTGCAAGGAGGTAAAACAGCCCATTTGAACAAGTGCAGAGCCTAAGCCACTCAGCTGTGTAAAGGCACAGAGTCTACTCTTGTGGGTAAGAAATAGGTAGCGATTCAGGGACTCAGCCTGATAAGAAATGGCCAGCTAAAAACACACACTCACATTTAAAAGTCAGAGCTGGATATGGATTCTGGTTCTCCTCTTTATTAGCGAACTTCTTAACAACTTGAAGCCTCAGTTCCCACAGCTCTAAAATGGGCGTAAAATGCTGATGTTGAAGATTCATCATGAATTTTTAAAAAGATAACGTGCATAAAGCAACTAGTCCCTGACACACAGAAGATGCCCATTAAGGTAGTTATTATTCTTTCCCTGGGGATGACAGTCATGATAAGGATGCTGATCATTATGCTCTAGGATAGAGTACCATTTATTTAAAAACAGTATGGTGTAAACCAGGAACAGAAGTGGGATGGTAGTGGAGAGAGTGTGCACAAACCCAGCTGTTCTGTTTGAGCACCCATGGAGGAGTTTAAGAGGAAGGTCAGCCTGGAAGACAGCCTGACATTCAAATTCTGGTTTCTGCACATGCAGCTCAGGGCAGCAGATAAATACTAGCCTTACATTTACCCACATTGTGAAGAGTAGAGGACGCCCCATGATAATATAATACTAGGGCTGGTTCTCATCAGTTCTGAAATGAAGAGGCATTGGCCGCAGGTGGCTGGGTTTCAACACCCACATTTAGCTAGTGCAGGGCCAGAAACAGGCAGGGACCAAAAGATTTGCTCACCCCCTCTCCTGCTGTATGGTAGGTCCTCCAGTAAAGAATATGTTGGCATTTAATAAGTAATGATGAGCAGTATCTCAGGTAGCATCTCTTGCGTGGCACTTAAATAACTCAGAGGACTTGCTGAGGGTTATATGTTGATCTGAGACAATTGCTTGCAGCAGGCTTATATATCTTATCACTTCTTTGTTCACAAAAAGTTATTCTTTTTTAAAATTTATTATACTTTGAGTTATGGGATATGTGTACAGAATGTGCAGGTTTGTTACATAGGTGTACATTTGCCATGATGGCTTGCTTCACCCATCAACCCATAATCTACATTAGGTATTTCTCCTAATGCTGTCCCTCTCCTGTCTTCCCACCCCCCGACAGGCCCCGTTACATGGTGTTCTCCTCTGCATGTCCATGTGTTCTCATTGTTTAATTCCCACTTATGAGTGAGGACTTGTGGTGTTTGGTTTTCTGTTCTTGTGTTGGTTTGATGAGAATGATGGTTACCAGCTTCATCCATGTCCCTGCAAAGGACATGAACTCATTCTACAAAAAGTAATTCTTAAGAATGGATGATAGTGGTTAACATTGATGTAAAAAGGCATAGACCGTTACCAGAAAGATATTGTGGAAAAAGAGAAGACAAATGATTTAGTAAAAATTCAGACATTTAATAAAATAGTAGCAATAGTAGTACCATATTTGTTTCAATGCTAAGAAACCCATGAATGTGAGATTCACTGTCAGTTTAAGAGCAACTTATTCTAGAAGTAGCTGATAATGAAGGAGTTGTTTACAACAATTTCAGAAGCAGTGAAATCCTGTAGTCCCAGCTACTTGGGAGGCTGAGGCAGAGGAATTGCTTGAACCCAAGAGGCAGAGGTTGCAGTGAGCTGAGATTGCGCCTCTGCACTCCACTCTGGTGACAGAGCAAGACTCCGTCTCAAAAAAAAAAAAAAAAAAAATAAAGTCCATTTTAGTAAATTTAGTAGCTAATATTTTTGAGCACTAACTAGGTTCTAGGCACTGTGCTAAGTACTTTACCTGGCTCGTTTTATTTAATTATCACAACAACTCTGAGTAGCTACTATTATCCTTTCTCTTTTACAGATGAAGAAACAGAGGTTCGAAGTGTGTATTATTTAAGGTGATACTAAATACTGTAACAGATAAACCCTGAAATCTCAGTGGATTCTTCCAATAGAGGCTTATGTATCATTCTCATAAAGCCCAATGCTAAGGCAAGAAGGTTTTGGTGGTGTCAGGGAGGTGACCCATGTAGTCATTTAGAAATCTAGGCTGAGAGAAGTCAATACGTAGATGCTGTGGTGGCCTTGGACGTTGATATCCAGGTGGAAGATTGGGGAAGAGAGCATAGAAGATTATGTGGGATTTTATGGGCCCAGGACATGGAGTGGAATTTATCAATTCTTCTCACATTCTCTTGGCCAGAACTCATTCACATGGCCTTTTCTAGATTTAATAAAGGCTTGAAAATACAGTCGCTGGCTGTCCAGCTGCTTCCCGACAAAGGCTCTACCCTGTGAAAGAAAAGAATACATCTTTGATGGACAGCAGCCATTCCTGTGGCACAATGGTTAAGTAGATTGTGAAAGATCACACAATTAGCAAGTGACAGGGACAGAATCTAAAGCCATGTGTCTGACATCAGAATCTACATTGCTAGTATTCTGTCTGCACTAGAGTGAGGATATTTGTTACAGACAGAAGCAGGTGGATTTTTTTTTAAGTTGCCTTTATTCTCAGCTACAACTGAGTAGCTGAGAAAGAAATGGTATGCCTTGCTGCCTCCTTCTTAAGAAGATAAAATTGCCTGGATGATGCATTGTTTTTGCAGTGACTCACCCTGGATTGCTTTAGTTCAGTAAATTGCATCACATCATGAAACCAAGTGACATCTTTAAAGCCAGAGCTCAATACTTCTCAAAGTGACAAATAAGAAATGAAAACTGAGCTTCATTTTCTGGAGAAGCCGAGAAAACTTAAATGTCAACAATAACACAAGTTAAATACAATTTCTATTAAGGTATATGCCCTATTCAGTAACTCTATCCCTAGTTACTTGTGATTCAATGAATTGTATGCAGGTTGTTCTTCAGACTGATTCACATGACTTTCTTGGAGTGAATTTTTCACACTACTTTGGCAAGTGTGATGTTGGAAATAATGCTATTAGTTGGAAATAATGCTATTAGTTGGAA
This sequence comes from Cebus imitator, assembly GCF_001604975.1. NCBI lineage: Eukaryota > Metazoa > Chordata > Mammalia > Primates > Cebidae > Cebus > Cebus imitator. The sequence continues at coordinate 2,073,372 of NW_016107510.1, read as the reverse complement.
ATAATAAACGTTTTCTCAGTACCAGAATCTTGCCTAATTGCTTCTCATGTATTACCTCATTTAATCTTTTATAAGTTTTGATAAAAGCTCTCTCTCTTAAAAAATACTGTATAAAAAAGGCACTATTAGTATCATTTTCATTATACAGATGAAGAAACTGAGGCCCATTACTGTAAAATAGCTTGCCAAGGTCACGAATGAGGAGGTAAGGCCAGGATGTGACCCAGATGGTGTGATTTCAGAGCCTGCACTATTAGTATACTTTTCATTCAGGGCTCCTTCAGCTGCTGGTGGATGGTGCACAATAGATAGAATGAGGAGATGGGTGAATTGGAGACCTAACATTTATAAAGAGTCTACTAGGTTCTAGGAATTTTATAAATGTAAAACAGCTGCCCAGGTGTGCTCCATGGTCTCATGGTCTAATTCTGTTTCAACACTGTTTCCAAAGCTTTGCAAAATTTAGCCCTTCTTAATCGTCCATGAAAAATCAAATCCGCCTGTGAATTTATTTTTCTGGAAAAAAGAATTACACCACACTTGAAAAGCCTAGAGCATTTAAGAGCTGTCATGCCCACCCTGTCACCCTACCTCCCACCCTCTCTTATTAACAGTACTGGGTCTTTCTTCTGCTTGAACTCTGGAGACCATAACTTATTAAGAGGTATCTTCTCAACAGAACAGTCAGTCTTTTTCCTACATTGTAATTCTATCTCTTAATTGCTGCTAAAATGACAAGATTTTTTCCCCAAATTCTAACATATGTGTTACCTCATTCAATTCTCACTATTCCATAAGGGTAATGATTAATATCTACCCTCTGCAGACAAGGGAACTGATACTCATGTTAAGATCTCGCTTCTGATGACACAGTTAGTTAAGTGGACAAGTGGTGGCTTGAATCTCGTCTCTCTGATTTCAAATCCAGGGCTTTTAAAATAACATCATACCTTAAATATTTGAATCCAGGCTATAACTTGACCTGAGAGCAGTATGAATATAGTCTAAGGCCCAGACATGGTAGAGACTGGGCCAGATGATCTAGAACCAAGCCCAAATGGTCAGTCACTAGCAGAACAAATCAAATGAGTAAAAGAGCGTATTTGCCTCAACTAAGAAAGTTTGGAAGTCAGAAAAGAGTCAGGACAAGAGGTTTTCAGTAATGCATGGGGGGACTTTTAGAAAAGGAGTCAGACAGGAATATCAGAAGAGGCCAGCCACAAGAGGCTGGACCCAGAAACCAGTGTGAGTAATACTGGCAGGTTGGGCTCTGAACCTGAGGGTTATCCCACAATGGATTCTCAGAATTTTCTCAGAGGCCAGGTGTGATACAACAAATCATGGTGAGGTCAGTTCTCTGTATAGCATGCTCCAACCCTAGAGGACAACAAATGTGCCTCTGCTCTTTGCCCTTTGGAAATTTTCTGCAATTCATGGATTTATTTTTCTTCTTTGGTTTTCCCCCTTCCTTACAAATGATTTTTTTTCCTTATTTTATAGTATCTTATAATGCTAGACTTCTATAATCATGCCATAATCATATTATGGATAGATATGCTCCCTCCAGTTCCAGTCAGGGTTTTATCTTCATTGTTCCTTCAAAACTGCTCTTGTCAGGATCAACCACAACCTCTGCATCAACAAACCCAGACCAATTCTCAGTCTTCGTTGTACTTGAACTCCCAGTGGTAATTGACATAGCTGACTGTTACTTTCTTGAAACACTTGAACATTTCTTCCTTTGGGTTTTGGAACTCCATTCTTTCCTGGTTTGCATCCTACCTCACTGGCATCTTCTCTGTTTCTTTACTGGTTTCTTTTCTGTGATCTCGAATCACACTATCTCAGAGCTATATCGTTGGAAGTCTTCTCTTCTCTAGTTAGACCAGTTGCTTAGTGATTTCATGTCTTCCCCTGGCTGTGAATACCTTCTATACACAATTTGCCATTTTACGCAGACAACCTTGACCTCTCCCTGAACTCCAGTCTCAAATCCAGTTTCCTCCTTGATCTTCCCACTGTGATGCCCATCAGGCACATCAAGCCTTAATGTCTGAAACCTTACTGATTTTCTGTACTCCTTCCGTCTAGTTTCTCAAGCTGAAAACTGTGGAATCACCCATGATGCGTCCCTTTCCTTCACACTCCAAATCCAAACTCTTAGCGAATTATTATACTCTGACCTCAAATACATGCAGATCACTTTCTCGCCCTCTCTAGTATTGCCAGCCTGGTTCAAGCCAAAGCTACTTCACCTGGATTTCTGAAAAGCCTCCTAAGTAGCATCCTTATTTCCATACTTTGTCCCCCATAGTCTCAATATAGAGCCAAATTGTGCATTTTAAAACAAAAGCTAACTCATGTCACTCCTCTATTCAAAATTCCACAGTGGCTTTCTCCAGCAAAGTAAACTCTAAGTCCTTAAAGAGGCGCAATGGTCTGACACAACCTGTAATCTCTCTGTCCTCATCTCATCTCTCACCTCTCTTTTCCTCTACTGTAGCCACACTGACCTCCTTGTCATTCCTGAAAAACACCAGCCATGCTCCACTTCAGGGCTTTGCACTTGGAGTCCTGGAATGCATGCCGCACAGATATGGCTAGCTCTTATTCTTCTATTAGGTCTTTGTTCAATATAATTTCTCAGTGGTTCTGCTTCTAACCATGATCAAGTCTTTCCTTTCAGACCAATTCCATGGTAGATAATAAATAAAACTACGGATGTATATAAATACTTGCTCCCTGAAGGCACTAGAAAGTGATCAAAAGCAGGTAGATACTGGATGGAGTCAACATTTGGAAAAAAAAAAAAAAAAGCACAGAGTGAATTTCTAGTTTTTAGAGGTTTTAATCTGAGAGCAGGCTCCAGTCTGCTCGGAATGCAGTAACTAAAACTCTGATATAAAGCCTATGGCCTTGCTATTTTCGAGCAATTACAGTAATTCTGAGGAATCCCAGGAAAACAATAATAACAATAGCAGCAGCAATAGAACCGGAGAAGAAAATGTCAAAAGCCTGTGAATAAACTTTGTCAAAATCTCTTAACAGGCCCAGAAACACGGACACATCTAGAATTCTCTTGCTGAAACATGGAAGCAAGGAGTAGCTTCCAAGCAGCCCAGCTAAGCCTAAAAAAATTACATTGAGATTTGAGCTTCAGTGGAAACAGAATCTAAATTTGTATACAGCTCCTGTGAACTGCCTGCTTAAAAACAAATCAATATTCTGAGCAGCATCATTTAAGAATATCTACAGTGTATCATTCCCAATGTCCAGATTGTAATCCAAAATTATTGGATATATGAAGAAACAGGAAAATATGACTTATTCTGAAATAGAAAGATAATTAATGGGGCTGACACCAAGATAACCCAGATGTTGTAATTTGTAGATGAGGGTTTTAAATCAGCAATTGTAAGTATTCTCAAAATTGGAAAAAATATGTACATGATGAATGGAAAAAAACAGAAAATATCATCAGATAAATAGAAATTACTTTTTAACACACATAAGCTAAAACTAAAATTTTGGAATGCAAAAATACACTATCTGAAATTTTAAACATTGACTAGATGTACTTCGCAGAAGAGTAAAAATGACAGATGTGTCAAAGAACTTAAGAAAAATAATTGAAGTGATTTAATCTGAAGAACAGAGAGTAAATGATTTTTAAAATATATAACATATGTGTAATTGCAGTCTCAGAAATAGAGGAGAGAATGAATGGTGCAGAAAAAAATGTTTGAACAAATAGCAACTGAAATGGTAAAAGACAAACATCAGCTTCTCAGTGAGGTCTTCTGGTGCAGACTAAATGTTTGCATTTTATTCCCCAAAATTCATATGTCAAAATTCTCACCTACAATATGATGGTATCTGGAGGTAAGGCCTTTGGGAAGGGATTAGCTCATAAGGGTGGAGCCCTCATGAATGTGATTAGTGTCCTTATAAAGGGACTCAAGAGAGCTGTCTTGTCCCTTTCCTACTATGTGAGGACACACTCAGAAGGTGCAGTCTACAAACCGGGAAGCAAGTTCTCACCAGATGCTGAATATGTCAGTGCGTTCGTCTTGGACTTCCCAGCCTCCAGAACTGTGAGAAATAAATGCTTGTTGTGTAAGTATATGTTGTTTTTTGTAGCTGCCCAAATAGACTCAGACACCTTCTCAGACTACTTTTTGTTAGATTACAACCTCCTTTCTTCCCAATATTGTATATCCTCCCTTCTGCCTTTTCTCTATATCACTTATCTCCATCTGATATACTAGATACCATACTGGGATTTAAGGTCTACAAGAATGAGTATTTTAATACACGTTTCATTGTTATATCCTTAATGCCTAGAACAATACTCACCATATGGTAGGTACTTAATCAATATTTGCTGAATGTCAAATACATGAATCTCGCTTGTATTCCTAAGCTTGAATGCAAAATTTCCAAGCATCGTCACTGAGTGTATGGTGCTTGTACTCAAGTGACATTCACTCTATCAGCAAGCGAGTATGGGTAACATTTTTTTTCTCTTCTGTTTCCTAAGTGGTTTTTCAGAGCCCATCACAGTGTAATCAATGAACTGGGAACTGTTTTCTGAATTCTCTCTGTGTAGTTTGAATGTAGACAGGAATTCACCTGAGCACCTGAATTCATTCCAGTTCTTGTCTGTGCATTTCCCTAAATTATCTTCTGTGGCAGAAGCTGAACTCTTCAAGACACATATATTTCACATTCAAAAACACATTCCTAACATTGTTTTACATGTATCAGAATTCATCGTGTGTCAGATAAATCCTGGAAAGCAGATGAGCACGTATCTTAGATGATACCTTCCTACTGTGACACCACTCTGTTTTCCCCTCAGATATCTAAACAACCAGAGCAGTAACACTTAGGTGACATTCACTGTGTACCCTCCATCTGGGTTGAGGTGAACATGTAATGGGGCTCATCCACTTTGATGTTGTAAAGGACTTGCCCTGAGCAGCATTGTAAAGGAGGCACAGTTTGACTTGGGTGTATATTCACTGTGTGTCAGTCTTGACCTGCAGTGCACCAACATATTCTTCATGAGAAGGAAATTATCTATAAGTAACCCAGTTACTTCCTGGAATATAATTTATACAGCCAGGCAGTCTCTTTCCTTTTCCTTCATTCTTTGCTTCTTTCACAAAAATGTATTAATTGTAGGCTTTATGCCAGACTCTGTGCTACACAGAAGTGATCCCTGCCCTTGTGGAGCTTAGAGTTTCATGGGGATCTGGGAAAATAACTGGCCAATCAATATATAATGCTATCAAGTATCATAAGAGAACTGGAAGCAAATGCTATGGCAGCTAGGAAGAGCCATGTGACCTAATTTGTGGGAGCAGACGAGGCTTTCTGGAGGTAACTAAAGCTGAGAAGATGAGCAGAAGTTAACCAGCTAAAGGCAGAAGAATAAGAATGAAGAAGAAATTTATGGTATACATACAGGCAAAGAAGCAAGAAAGTCCTAGATGTGCCCAGATCACTGTTAGTGACTTGCTGTGGATGGAGCTTATGGTGTAGAGGTGAGAAGGAGCAGAGAGAGAAGTTGCAGAAGAAATAGGGAGTCATACAGGGATTGGAAGGTATTATTAAGGTATTCCATCATATCCTAAGAGCAAGGAAAGTTAATGATGAATTTTTGGCTGAGGAATGATGTAGTCAGGGTTTATTTCAGAAAAATTATCTCATCATACTGTGTAAAATAGATTTGTGGAAGTGCTGTGGGAAACTGGAGGAAGAAGAGACGGAAGCTGTTGGACCAATAAAGGTCAGACATTATAGAGCTTGAACTACATAATGGGGAAGGAGACTAGAGAACAGATTTGAGGGATCTCTGGGAGTCTTCTTTAACCCCACAAATCAACAGAGACTTAAAATTAATCTTGGCCATTCCTATTCAAAGGCCTAAAACACAAACACCTGAAGGTTATTGTCAAAAGACTGCCACTGGTCCATCTTACTTCTAGAAGGAAATTAAGGGGGGATTGGAAGGTATAACTGATGGAGGATTGAGTCAACCCTGAGGACCAGAGCCCAGAAGGATGCTAGAGAGGCTTTTACTCATCATGCTGGAGGGGGAATCTGTATTTGACAGACGGTGCCAGGTGAAGGCAGAGTTGCCAAAATGCATCAAGCTCCAGGAATAGAAATCAGGAGCCAAAGGGTGAAGTATGAAATTTAAGATACTGAGCAAGAGAAGAGAGCATAGAGTAGCTTTTCTAAATAAAAGGAGGAATCTAAAGAAAAGGGAAAGCGTGTAATGGAATGAATGTTAGAGACCCCTAAGTAATATGGTTTTGCTGCATCCCCACCCAAATCTCATCTTGAATTGTAGCTCCCATAATTTCCACATATTATGGGAGGAACCTGGTGGGAGGCAATAGAATCATGAGGACAGGTCTTTCCTGTGCTGTTCTTGTGATAGTAAATAAGTCTCACAGGTTCTGATGGTTTTATAAAGGGGAGTCCCTCTCCACATGCTCTCTTACTTGCCACCATGTAAGACGTGCCTTTGCTTCTCTTTGCTTCCCACCATGATTGTGAGGCCTCCCCAGCCATGTGGAACTGTGATTCCATTAAACCTCTTTCCTTTATAAATTACCCAGTCTCAGGCATGTCTTTATAAGAAACATGAGAACAGACTAATATACCCCTAAGCCAGACCATAGCTGGCATTTTATGAAGAGGCAGGGACTTGCTATTGTACTCCCTTCAGCTTGTGTTGCTTGAGCTTCTCCCATTTCCCTCAAGAGACTGGAACCTAGGGGTGAAACCCTGACCTTTACTTCAGCCAGCCAATGGGTGCCCTACCTCTGCTCAGCTGACCAAGGAGTATGCTGCCTTCTACTTCAGCTAATGGAAGGTGCCCTGCCCTTTACTTCAGAGAGAGGAGGAATATGGACTTTGTTGTTTTCATCTTGTCAGTGTCAATTCCAGACATCCATACTCGCCCTGCCTTGCCTTGTTTTCAGAAGATTTCTCTCAGTGACCCAGTATGGTCACTACACCTATTGTTTATAAAGCTGGCATACACCTCCTCAGAGCTAAACCCTCACTCACCTGTGAAAACACACTCCTTTTGTGTGTTTTTCTGGAGGAGCTGAATTGGCTTTGTCATGCCACTCTGCAGACATAATCATAAGACGTTGTTTCATCAATATTCTGATTCATATTCCTGAACACTCTACTCTTTGACTCCTCAGCCCTCCTTTGCTCAACATCTTGCTTTGTGTGATGTGTGATGTGTAATTGTACCCAGGAGCCAAGGCTTTCACTCTCTTTTCTACCCTCTCTTGCTTGCTTTTGGTTTTCTTCAGGTAAGAAAACACAAAATTCTGGTCTTCTGGAGAAGTGAGCATGGTTTAACTTTTACAGTGTTATTTTCATGACTTTGTGATCTGACAGAAGTCTAAACAGTTGAATTTATTTTCTGATTGAGAATGGAGATAGGATTGATGCTTAGGACCTTGGTCGTTCCAAAATAATCCTTACATACGAAAAATCAGGAAATATGAAATCCACTTTAAAAATGTGTGATTTTCCTGAATGCCAAGAAAAAAATATATGGCTGGCAACCCCAAGGGATCATACCCAATACCATACCCAATCCTGTTTCTCTCAGCCTAATGATACAGTTCCTCTCAGTCTTCTCCATAAGAATCTTGGGATGTAAATAAGTTACAAGACGGGAACTGCACACCAGTCAGTGTCCTGTTGCTATTTACTGGCCCAGTTTCAGTTCCTTATGACATTCAGAGTAAGATAATGAGCCATATTGTCCTTTCATTAGATGTTTAATGCTTTTGGAAAGGAGTAGGGAGGATCAATGCAAGACTGTTATAGCTTTTGTTTTGCTTTTGTCCTTATTGTTACCTCTTGTCCCTACCTCTCTTCTTAGGTCTCTATATATTCATTGCTACTTCAATCAGAGGTTAAAATTTCCCTATGGATATGCTTCTAGGCCAGAAGAAAAAGCTGTTTTGTCACTTTAAGGAAGGTGCCAAAGTGAAAATGAGGAAATGAAACATGAAAATCCAGAATAGAGTCACATTGGCTATATTGAGAGGAAAATATTCTTTAAGACTCCCTGACGTAGCATACTTAGGATGTATCTGTATCATTTAGGATGTATCTGTATCTGTATTCTTCTATCTATTCCAATGCTTACCCAACTGCATATGTTTCTCTGTATAAATAGTCAATTTATATAAGAAATTATGATAAGAACAATTTATTCCTCTGGGGCATTTTGAACTTTTATTGAAAAATGTAGCTTTTTTTCTTTTTAAAATATTTTAATGTACTGCATAGCTTAATGATATGAACATGAGAGGAAAGAGATTTAATTTTTACACTTAAGAGATTCATTTTCCTAGAATTTGATGCATTATAGTGAAATGAGAATCATTTAACTGCATACTTTAGCAGCAATATAAAAATTCTAAAAATGAATTTTCTGACACAAAAAAGTACATCCCAGTAAAATTGCTCTTATGAAAGTTAACATTTTTCCTTCCTTAAATGAAAAATATATGAATAATCTCTTCCAATTTGTAAAAACTAAAACAAAGATTTGTTTTAAATTGGGATCACTCAGAAATAAATTTGGATAATTGCAATATTTGTGGTTACAGAGACATTTCAGCTTTCCATTTGCATTTTAGTTTCATCTTTTTTAATCTCTCTTTTTATTTCTCTTATATGTCAAAATATCAAAAAAAAAAAAATCCAGTAAACTAGGAAAGTAGAATAGATTGAAATGTATAATCTATACTTCCCTTTCACCCCTAATTATTTCTTTATAGACTTTGGGGTGGTGAAAATAGGAAAAGAAATAACTTTTGTCAATGGAACTTCTGCACTAGGCCCTGTGCCAGGACTTTCTCAGATTATCCCCATTCAGCTTCACAATTGTTTGTTGGGTCTTATTATTTTTACTTTTCATCTGAAGAAAGTGCACATCCACATAACTGTTAGGGGAAAAGCTAGGATTTAAAACCATGACTCTCTGACTTCAAAATGTGTCCTCAATACTGTATTGTTTTATTCCCTTCTATCCCCAGTTTTGATTCACCAAAAGTTAATTTACTCTTCAGAGTGAATCCGAATTTAATGATCTCCAAGGGACATCAAAATTGTTAAACTCTAAACATCCTTCATAAAAATGGCATTAAATGTGAAGTAATACTGAGGGAATTTTTTCTTTTATTTATTAATATTTTTTAATGTGGACAAAAGCTTAATATTACTAGCATTTTCCTAGAAGTACAGCTAACTAGGGAAGTGAAGGATCTCTTCAGGGACAACAAGCCACTGCTCAAGAAAATCAGAGAGGACACAAACAAATGGAAAAAGTATTTCATGTTTATGGATAGGAAGAATCAATATCATGAAAATGGCCATCATGCCCAATGTAATTTATAGATTCAATGCTATCCCCATTAATCTACCATTGATGTTCTTCACAAATTAGAAAAAATGACTTTAAAATTCATACAAAACCAAAAAAGCCCAAATAGCCAAGCCAATTTTAAGCAAAAATAACAAACCTGGAAGTATCATGCTACCTGACTTCAAACTATACCACAAGTATACAGTAACCAAAACAGCATTATTCTAGTACAGAAACAGACACATAGACCAATGGAACAAAATAGAGATCTCAGAAATAAGACCACACATCTACAACTATCTGATTTTTGACAAACCTGACAAAAACAAGCAATGGGGAAAGGATTCCCTATTTAATAAATGGTGCTGGGAGATCAGGATAGCCCTATGCAGAAAATTGAAACTAGGCTCCTTCCTTACGCTTCATACAAAAATTAATTCAAGATGGATTAAAGACTTAAATGTAAAACCCAAAACTATAAAAACTCTAATAGAAAAGCTAGGCAATGCCATTCAGGACATAGGCTCAGGCAAGGATTTCATGACAAAAACGTCAAAAGCAATTGCAACATAAGCAAAATTGACAAATGGGATCTAATTAAAGTAAAGAGCTTATGCATAGCAGAAGTGAGCAGACGACATACAAAATGGAATAAAATGTTTGCAGTCTTTCCATGTGACAATGGTCTAATATCCAGAATCTACAAATTTACGAGAAAAAATTAAATACATTTACAAGAAAAAAACAACCCCATGAAAAAGTGGGTAAAAGACATGAACAAACACTTCTCAAAAGAAGACATTTATGTGGCTAATGAACGTATGAAAAAAGCTCAACATCACTGATCATTAGAGAAATGCAAATCAAAACTATATTGAGATACAATGTCACAAAAGTCAGAATAGCATTTGCTAAAAAATCAAGAAACAACAGATGCTGGTGAGGCTATGGAGAAATAGGAAAGCTTTTACACTGTTGGTGGGAATGTAAATTAGTTCAACCATTGTGGAAGACAGTGTGGTGATTTCTCAAAGATCTAGAATGAGAAATACCATTTGACCCAGCAATCCCATTACTGGGTATGTACCCAAAGGAATATAAATCATTCTGTTATAAAAGGTACATGCACATGTATGTTCACTGCAGCACTATTCACAATAGCAAAGACATGAAATCAACTCAAATGCCCATCAATGATAGATTGGATAAAGAAACTGTAGTGCATATGTACAATGGAATACTATACAGCCATAAAAAGGAATAGATCATGTCCTTTGTAGGGATATGGATGGAGCTCAAAGCCATTATCCTCAGCAAACTAATGCAGGAAGAGAAAACCAACCACCACATATTCTCACTTGTAAGTAGGAACTGAACAATGAAAACATGTGGACATAGGGAGGGGAACAACACACACTGGGGCCTATTGGGGTAGAACGGGCAGCAGGGGGAGGAAGAGCATCAGGATAAGTAGCTAATAAACAAAGGGCTTAATATCTCGGTGACAGGTTGATAGGCTCAGCAAACCACTGTGGCACACATTTACTGTTATAAAAATATATGTATATACATGTATACTATATATAAAATACTATATATATACATGTATATGAATACATATATATGTAGCATTTTAAAGTAGATTAACAGAGGGAAGCATGTGGTACAAAAATAATTTGTCACTTTCTTTACAGTGGTGCCTGACTGGGAAAACTTATTGTTAGATTACTTTGATTTCTTTAAGTTTTGTTATGCCATAAAGCTAAAAAAAAAACCCATATAGGAGAAAAATTAGAATATATCAATAAACCACAATCCAGAGGCAGCTAAAGGTAACAATTTCTTCTAGATTTGTATGTATATGTGTAATTTTTTACAGAGATAGTATATTTTACCTACTAGTTTAAAATATAATTTTTTTCACTCAAAAATCTCTCCAATATTCTGTCACAAATAGACATCCATATTAATTTTAGAGATTAATATCTTAAGAATGCTTCATAGTTTATTTAGCCTATATTGGATGTTTATATTGTTTCCAATATCTTTTATTTATATAATTTACTGTTATAAGCATCATGTCCATGCATCTTTGCATATATCTCTGATAATTTTATTAGGATAAATTGCTAAGTGTAGTTGTTTTAGATATGGCCTTGAATATTCTCATTTTTAAATAGTATAAAGGTAATATACTTGGGGCAACTGTTATTCAGAATTCAAGCTAGTCTGTAGAATGACACTGTTCAGCTCAAAATGGAAATATCAGATCTTTAAGAGTAATAATTCAAGACATTTGTGTAATGTCCCAAGTCTGAATTTTGAATTTTTGACTTGTTGAATTATAGAGGACATTCTTACCTTACAGATGAGGACATTATTATTCATTTATATCTCTGTCATTCCTTAATATGTAAAGTCCTTGAGAGCCAAGGTCACATTCTTTTTAAATTTGTATCTTAGAGCCAAGCACCATACTTGACTCAGAGCCCATGTTCAAAAAATGTTCACAAATAATATTTGGCCAGGCACAATGGCTCACACCTGTAATCCCAATGTTTTGGGAGGCCTAGGCAGGAGTATCGCTTCAGACCAGGAGTTTCAGACCAGCCTAGGAAACATAGCAAGACCCTATGTCTACAATTAATTTTTTTAAAAAATTAACTGGGAGTGGTGGTGCATGCCTGTAATTCTAGCTACAGGTATTGATCAACTTACGACCTATGCAACTTGACCATTCGACTTTATGACCACAATTTCTAGCCACGACTGCTCCGCGTCTGGCAACGCAAACGTTGCCCAGCTGGGCGTATGACAGTGCAGACCAGCTTCCGGCAGCACTACCATCTCCGTGTGCACCATTTCAACTGTTATCCCAGACTCGGTACAGCAATTTCTGTTTTGTGTCTTGGATATTTTTCATCAAACCCCTCCCAATAAACTTCTTATACATTTCGAAGCAATGGACCCAAACATCGAACGATTTGCAAGGATTGAACGGATGGCGCACGATGTATTTCGTCCGTATCGTGAAATTTATGAAGAAAAAAAGAAACATGCAATTCAGACAAAGCTCACCATGTTTATGAAAAAACCAACTCTGGTAACCCCAACTGCTGCCTCAGATGACGACATCAACGATCCGCAGCCAAGCACCAGTGGCCAACAAAATGTTTCGTACATGTTTATATATTTTGATATGTTTTGCAATTGGGAAAATGTTTCCTATGGTATTTTTTACACCTGTATTTTGTATTTTTGTATGCACCTGTATTTTGTAATTTTGTATGTTTTGCAAATTTTAAACCAGTTGTACTAGTAATGCAGTGTTTTACTTAAAGCTGACGAATGTAAAAATAAGAAACAAAATGGTGTAGAGATGATACAAATGGCATAAAATGAACAAAGAAAATTATGATATATAACAATAATGAAAAAAATTATGATAAAATATGACTTAAAGATTTTTATAACATCATTTCACAGTACTGTACATATAGCCTACTCAACTTATGACCAAATCGTTTCACGACTGGTCTGTCGGAGCCAATCGTGGTCATAAGTCAAGCACTAGCTGTACTTGGGAGGCTGAGATGGGAGGATTGCTTAAGCCCAGGAGTTTGAAGTTGCACTGAGCCATGGTTGTGTCACTGCACTCCAGCTTGGGCAACAGAGTGAGACAGTCTATTGAAAGAATGAAAGAAAGAGAAAGAAAAAGAGAGAGAGGAAGAAAGAAAGAAGGAAGGAAGGGTGGGAGGGAAACAAAGAGAAAGAAACATATAAAGAAATTGTAAATGAATAAAAGTTAGGTATTGAATGGCTAACAGATTTGCTGAAGGTCAAATGGTTAGTTCAAGATAATGCTGAAAGTTGAACCCATACTCTTGATTCTGTGCTTCTCAATTTTACCATGCCTCAGCCTGGAGTCCCTCAGTAAGCAAAGACTGACACAAAAGTGTATGGGCTACTACTTATGAGGGAGTGCCATCCCTGGAAAGCAGGAGAGAGGGAAAGAGAGAAGGAGGCAAGAAAGGAGGGTGCACAATTAGGAGGCTATGTTACCAAGAACATCATCCTTTGGTATCTAGGGCTGCTGATTGCTTGATATCATAGGACCATTTTTTTTCTGGGAGGGTTTATGAACAACAGCAATTCAAGATACTCTATTAGTAGAAGAAAGAGAGACAACTTTATCTTACAGCTGCAATCTCCCATGAGGCATTAATCCATAGGTTGTGCATATGTAGGCTTTGAATGAACTCTCTGGAATTGGGAGATGGGAGATAAGACATATTGTTGGCTTCTACCTACTAATGTCAGCTCTTTTGGGAGTTGGGGTGAAACAGGTAGCTAAGGGGTCAAGAGACAGAAGTGGTTGAGCAGATGTGATTAGGGCCTACAAGGTGTCTGATACAACTAACTTACACAGTCATTCTCTTGGTTAATAAATGTTAAACATATCTTTGTATATGGTGATGAGTTAGTGGTGAGTGTGTACTCAAAAACTAGATACAGTCCATGTTCTCCAGGAACTTACAATTTTAGCTTAACATGGGCTGGTCAACCATGTCTCCTTTTTGTTCTCAGGTGTATTCCCAGATCTTTCTTTACTGTACCCCTTTTTTAGAGAACTATACTCTTGTAGGTTTGGCCAATGAAGACAATGAAGGAAATTTTAGAATGGAAGTTACAGTGGTGCCATGTCTAGCAGCAATGGAATTTCCTCTGGGGTTCTACTTCCCTCAAGGCAGCCTGTGGCTCTGGCTCCATAATTGGATCAACCTCCTGGTATCCTCCTATTCCCAAAGATGCTCCAGCCTTAGGAGTGGTAATGGCTTCCTGCTGTTACACTAATCTATGAATTGCCTCACTGTCCCCTAATTTTTTAAAGTTCTTTCATTACCTAGTCACCAATTAGTGAAACCAATTTCTTCTCCTTATGACAGCTAGAGTGGTTTCTGCTTTACTAAGTGGACCTCAACAAAAACAGATCTTCCAAAGGAAATCAACCAATGACTCCTAATATTTTCATTGATTATGAAATAAATCATAATCTGTTAATATAATATGAAAAAGGGTGAATATTTTGCTCCCCACCAATTCATGAAAATCATCAGGGTAGTAAATTTTTAATGTAGACCTCATCATTAAAATCATATTTTATTTGAAGCCACAAGGAGTTACTGTAAAACTAATCCAGAAGGATGAGCATAATCTTGTCAGGATGGACATTTTCTTCATGAAAAGAGAACATTATTTCTGCCAGGAGGTCATTAGAAACCAAACACATATATTGAAATGCTGACTCTTACTTTAATTTTGAAAGAGTGCTGCATATGTAAACTGATAAAAGAAATAAATATATATTCTTTTCTCTTTGACTTTCCCATGCCTTCATTTCCTTTTTCTGAATAGGAGGATAAACATGAAAGGAGAGATATGGAAAAGGTTTTTCAGGAGGTCAGCTCTCTCTCCAGCCATTATGCAACATCAAATGATCTTTATGAATAATACAGTGCAGCATTTGCACAGCTGAGCTATGCTGTGTGGTCTTAGAAAAAAAAAATTAATGGTATCTGAAATTTGCATAAACTCTAAGCAATATCAATATTATTGCAATCATTATAACCTGTATTAATATTCATTATGTGTGCTATTAAGTGCTTTATACACATTATCTCATGAATTGTCAAAATATCCTATAAGCTCCGTATTATTGGCCCTATCTTACAGATGTGTAAAGCAAGAGAGGTGAAGTAGTATGCCCAGTTTTACTGAGAGTAAATAATGGAACTGGATATTAAATCCAAATCTGTAAGTTTAGAACTCCCTACTTCTTTCTCCATACAGTACTATGCTACTATTTTCACTAAATAATTTTTTTTTTACTTTAAGACCTTAAAAGTATAAGCAATTACTGATATACAGACTATGATATTTTTAATAAACATAGTTTAATTTTTTATGTTTCCTAAAAGTAGAGTATGTGAATTATTTCTCTCGGCTGTTCTCTTTCATACAGAGAAATTCATAGAATTATGAAATACAGTGAGACCATAGAGAATATCTAGTCCAACCTCCTAATTTCACAGATGAAAAATCTTAGGTCTAGAGGCAGAAAATGATTCGGGCAAGAAAACTGCTACCTCTCAGAATCTTCATTTGCAGACAGGCATATGGTATCCATTGAGGCTTAAATGGGGGAGAGAGGAATGGCAGGTTTAAATGAAGCCATCTGGAAGTTACCACTTGCCAAATAGAACAGATGGAAATTTTCTTTGACATGCAGCAAGAGACCCCAACATGGGCTTCTTCTGTCTGTTCCCTTGGGAATTCTAAGATATAAGGACTTTTGGAGAAGGTCGAACCATTGAGGGTTCCAGCATGTGCAGGTCCCAATAGGCTTATGTTTAGGATGGTTAGGAAAATATGATCAACACCCACAAGGAAAAGTTATATCCTATAATTTCTGAAGGCTCTCCTAGATTGAGATGACAGCTGCGACAGGTTGGTAAAGAATCAAAGTACAGTTTCCAGTTCAGTCTTGGGAAACCGATAAAGGAAGAGGGAGTGATTTTTAAGATGATTGTGTGAGATATTCTTTTTGACTCATCCCATAAGGAGATTTGCCTGAAAAACTGAAAGGACAAGTCAAATATTACAATCCCAGGAAAGTGAAAAATAAAGACCAAATAAAAATGAAGGCAGAGCAAAGGAAATAATTTTAGCATTGATGATTAAGGTTAGTTTGAGCCACAAAAGAAGAAGGATAATTCACCAGAGACTAAGAGACTGAGGGAAAAATGAACAAGGACCCCAGAGGGGGCAGGCTTCAAGGACTGACAAAGAATCAGGAACCCAGAGAACAGCATGCTCAGCCTTCAATTTTTCTCTCTCTCTCCCTCCCTTACTTGCTCTCTCTCTCGCTCTCTTGCTCTCTCTCTCTCTCTCCTCTCTCTTGCTCTCTCGCTCTCCTTCCCACATAATTTCACAGTGGACTATGCCATCCTACTGATCCAGAGTTTATACCATCTCAGCCCTAGCCACAAGAACAAACTATCTGGCTTTCTGTGAATCAGTATCAAATTCTAGGACAGCGTATTTGATCCTTGCTCCAATCACCTATCAAGAAGGAGGTTGGACAAGTGAGAGTAGACATTCTAAAAGAAAGGGAGTTGTTTAAGCAGACACCTTACAATGTCAATGGCAGCCAGGTTTTTGAAATTGAAACTGGATCACAGCAGTAGCTAATGGGCTCTTGGTAAGCAACATAGATAGATTGAGAATTAATTTTATCTTGATTAGTCATTTATCTTGCAAGTCATTGTTTGCAACTTTGATACTTAAGACCATTTTGTGGCAAGTTACTTCCATCTAGCCTTTCCCCCACTTTCCTATCTCAGGACAAAGGGATCTGTCGTTGTAAAATGGGGCTGTGTTTTGTGGAGAGCAGCAATCTAAATACAAGGATTTTGTGTCATAATACTCAATGTACAGTGGTGGCATTTTCCCTTTTTTCCTATGATACTATTTTAATAATAAAAGTAAATATGTTTATCACATAATGTTTGGAATTGAGAATCATGTAACAAAGAAAATAAAATAATTCCTAATCAGATATAGTCATTTTTAAAACAAAAATGATTTGAATCTAATTCTAGGCTTACAAGCATTAAACCAACAGACAAAAAGAATGTTCTTAGATTTTGAGAACCCAATTCCCTGTGTGGTAATAAGAGACATTTGATTGGATAACAATGCTTTCAAGTACTGATAGCCTACTGACTGATGTGTTTTACTATTGCCCAATGCAGCACAAATCCTTAGTATGTAGGTGCTGCCTTTGTAAATATATCAGCTGCTGAGTGCATTAAAATGCACTGAATTAATCAAGTGTGACTGATGGTCTTAATTGATGGGGGAGACACAGTAACCTTTTTCTCAAAGCAACTACATCATGTAATTACGGAGAAAACTGTGTAGCATTTGTTAGTTAGACTAGACACCTCTAATGACATTAGCCAAGCAAAGGGTATTATTATCTCCCATTTTAAGATTTAAAAATCTGAGACAAATATCACTTAAATAGGTAACAGCTCCAAGGTCATACAAAATAATTAAGAGCAAAATCAGAATTTAGGTCTCTTTAACCCTAAACTCTATGTATTAACCACTACAACCCACAAACTTTCTGACTGGGTTATAGTTTATGTAGAAATAAATAAAATATTAATGGCTGATTCCAATTTTTACATATTTCCGGGGTTACTTATAGGTACTGAAGATAAATTAACTCTAGAATGTAGCTCCATTGCTGAAATAAAGAAATTTCATGAGTTGTATTATGGGCTTGAAATAATATCTGAAGCTAAAGAAAATAGGAGAAAAAAGTCATTTAGAAGAAAAACTATTTTTACATAAAATCAGCATCCAGTTTTGATAAGAAACAAAACTATTTTAATTTGTGCTTTTCAATGAGAAACAGAAATAATCTCATCATGATCAAATCAAATATAATACAGATTAAAATAAGCATAAGCATAGCCAGAGTATCAAGATAAGATCACTTACTTTTTATATAGCAACAAAGCTACTCAAATTAGAAATCAAATCATATATATTAAATTAAAAATATATTTACTAATGATTTTCTTAAACAATGTTCTTCAGTTTAAAATGCTTAAATTTGTTTCTGAGATTAGCCCTTTATTCTTAAAAAGCAGGTATTAACATTATTTATTATTTATTATTTTTCCCATTTTAAGATGAAGAAAATAAATGAGGTTTAGTCAACTGTCCCAAGTCACACAACAAGTAAGGAACCATCTCACTATGCTTCATATGGTGTTGATACCTATGTCAAATTGAAATATTTTCTAGGAATAAGTCAGATGAATAAGACGCAATTAAATGTTCTCCAACTTTTGTCATCAAAGTGTTTTCTTAATCACAGTTGTAGGAAGGACTAAAAGCTTAGAAAGAGCCGTGTGTGTGTGTGTGTGTGTGTGTGTGTGTGTATGTGTATATCTGCATACACACATATACACATATACATATATGTGTGTTGGTGTATATGTGCGTGTGTATATATATACATATATATACACACATATACACACACACACATATATATACACATATACACATACACACACACACACATATAATGGAAACGAAAATAGTGAGTTTGAACTAATTGGCCCCCCCATCACTGTGCCAATCTCTGAAGCCCCTCAAGAACAGTTTAAGAATATTTCACGTAATTTATAATTTGGTTTGTTGCCATTCTTATCTTTTAAGAGAAAGAAAAAAATATACAAACAGGGAATGGCCAAACATAAAAAAATGGAACTCTGATCCACAATATGAGCACCCAGCCCGGGAAACCAACCCATTATCTAATAGTAACCATCCCAGGAAGCCTGCCTACTACCTACAAGTCAGGCTTATCAGAAGTCAGACCACTATATCTAACAACCATCCATGAAAGCCAAATGGTAACTCCTATAATAATTAACTGACAGCTTTCCTAATTTTAGTCCCTGTTTCAAATTTAGGACCAGCCAGAGAAAGCCAAATATGTACCCCTAAGCAATTACATAGGAAGTCCCACTTCTGGTTATACTGCCTTCATCAGGATAAGAGATTAGGATTAGGGGCTGTTCATGACAACAGCCCCTAATTGGGACATACCTGAAGCCTTTCCTCTATTCCACTATAAAGCTTTCTTGCTACTCTTGCCTGCCTTTGAATTTCTGCCAAAATAGAAGTGATGGTTACTGATCCCTTTGCTATAGCAAACTGAATAAGTAGTCTTTTTATTTTTCATATAGCAGGTCTTTTTAAAAACATTCTACATAAGAAAAGCATTATTATTTGTATAAAAATTATACACAATTACGATTTTTAGAAAACTTCAAGCAATAAAAGAGAAACAAAAATCTAACCACCCAAAGATAAACATCATTGCTATTAGGTGAGCATAATAACAGATACATATTTTTGTCTACAGATAAACAAAAGAATGCATGGGTAGATAAATAAATGTAAATGATTTTTATGAAATGGCATCCAGAAATTTATTTTAAATTAAATGCATTGAATTAATTTTATTATAATAAAGAAAAACAAACTCAAATGAAAATAAAACAGTTGATCATCCAATAATTATTTCCTTTCAAAACATATATATGTAAATATGCTTATATTTACATATATGTATATATAACATATTTATATATGTATTTATATGTGTATATATTCACACACATAAATATATGTATATATACACATATATAGATATATATACACACATATATATAACAAATATATATATTTGTTACCAATAGATTGTTCTAAAGGTAAGTAAAATATTGTGAAAAATAAGATGTGGCAGTCATTTTTTTAAATTCAAGACTTCAAGTTTAAATAGTACCAAATTCCTGCATGCTATGAAGAATAGGAAAAATTTGTATTTACGTTTCTTCTTCCTCCATTTTCCCTTACATTCTTATATTGGTTGTTTATATTAGCATGTTTGTTCTTTCAAAATTGGTAGTATTTACATTATTTAATATAAAAACATAATGGCTGACATTTATTGAAATCTGCAGATTCCGAGCACTACTCTAAGGCCACCTGCCTGCCTTCCTCTCTCCCTCCTTTAAAAAATTTCTTTGTTCTTTCCTTTCTTCTTTTTCTTTAATCTGAGAGCTGGACCATACTCATTCTTGGCTTACAACATATTATATTTATTGGCTTGTTCAGGCTTTTTATATTTATCATGTAATTTAATATTCACCAGGATTCTTTTAGGTAAGTATTATTTTCGCATCTTACAGATGAGAAAACTGAGATACCAATTGGTTGAGTAAATTGACCAACATACATTTAATAAGTAATGGAGCCACATTTTGAACCCATTCCAATCTGTTATCAGAGTTTGGACTCTAAATTTCTGTAATATAGTCATAGTTTCCACAGTTGGTTAGGTTTATTTTTATCTTTAAATGAATTTATACAGTTTGGATTTGTGCCTCCACCCAAATCTCCTATCAAATTGTAATCCTCAGTGTTGGAGGAGGGTCCTGGTAGGTGACTGCATCATGGGGGTTGATTTCCCTCTTGCTGTTCTTGTGATAGTGAGTTCTCATGAGAGCTGTTTGTTTAAAAGTGTATAGCACCTCCCCGTATGCTCTGATTCTCTAGTTCTGTCCATGTAAGACATTTCCTGCTTCTCCACCACCTTCAGCCATGATTGTAAATTTCCTGAGACCTCCCCAGTCACGCTTCCTGACAGCCTGTGGAACTGTGAGTCAATTAAACCACTTTTCTTTATAAATTACCCAGTCTCAAGTAGTTCTTCAGAGCAATGTGAGAACAGACCTGTACCCATTGCCCTCTTCCAGTACTTTACTATGTTTCTCCATTTCTGGATTCTTTATTTTGATTCAGTTCTTAGTTTGCTGCATTTTATTGCATTGCATTGAAAGACTTTTTATAAAAGTTCAGTGACATTGAATTCTTTTATTTTTTTCTTAATGTCTAAGAATATTTGTGAGCTGCTTTTCTACTCCTAGAAATATGAGTCATTTTCTATTTCCCTTTGGACTTTACATACATTGTTCAACTGTTCACATTTCATTAACAGTTTTATTAGACATTTCCTATTCAGAGGATGATCCAAGATGGCCGAATAGGAACAGCTCTGGAGTGCAATTCCCAGTGAAAGTGCAGAGGGTAAGTGATGACTACATATTCAAATGAATTTTTACTGTCCACAGACTAGGAGATTCCCAGGCGGAAAAGTGCCACGAGTCTCCAGCTTGGCTGTTTCAGCTGGTGCAATGGGCCTCTGCACAAAAGCTTACGCAAATCTGGGCACTGTTTTGACTGGCACCTGGAATGCCTGGGAGACAGAGTCACCCATTCAATTGAAAAACAGAGGGCTGAAACAGGGAGCCAGGTGATCTGGCTTGGCAGGTCCCACCTCCACAAAGACCAGCAATATAAAATGCTCTGGATTGAGAGTTTCACCACAAGCACAGCTGGACCCAGGACAGTCAAGCTCTATGGGGGGAAGGGCGTCCACCATTACCGAGGCAGTCAACCACTACCGAGGCAGTCCGCCATTACTGAGGCAATCTGCCATAACTGAGGCAATCTGCCATTACCGCGGCAATCTGCCATTACAGAGACAGTCTGCCATTACTGAGGCAGACTGCCATTACTGAGGCAGTTCTAACTATACCCCTATAAACAAAACCACAAGGAAGTACACACAGCAGCTGGGCAGAGCCCACAGCAGCTCAGCAACACCTCTGCTAGCAGACTGTGACTAGGCTACCTCATTGCTGGGCAGGGCATCTCTGAAAAAAGGCAGCAGCACATCAGGAACTTATAAATAAAGCCCTACCTTCCCATAACAGAGCACCTGGGAAAAAAAGGTGGTTATGAGCTCTATTTCAGAAGACTTAAATGTACCTGCCTAGCAACTCTGAATGGAACAACAGAGCTCACAGCTCAGCACTTGAGCTCCTATAAGGGACAAACTGTCTCCTCAAGCAGCTCCCATATATCCAAAGAGACACCTCATAAAGGAGAGCTCAGGCTGACATCTGGCGGGCATCCTTGTGGGACAAAGATAACAGAAGAAGAAACTGGCAGCAACCCTTAGTGTTCTGCAGCCACTGCAGGTGATCCCCAGGCAAGCAGGATCTGGAGTGAACCTCTAGCAGTCCTAAAGCAGAGGAGCTTGATGGTTAGAAGGAAAACTAAAAAAGAAAAAGAAATAACTTCATCATCAACAAAAAGGACATCCAGTCAGAGACCCCATCTAAAAGTCACCAACTACAAAGACCACAGGTAGATAAATCCACAAAGATCGGAAGAAACCAGTGAAAAAGGATGAAAACACCCAAAACGAGAATACCTCTTCTCCTTCAAGGGATCATAACTCCTCACCAGCAATGGAACAAGGCTGGATGGAGAATGAGTCTGATGAATTGACAGAAACAGGCTTTAGAAAGTGGGTAATAACAAACTTCTCTGAGCTAAAAGACCATGTCCTAACCCAATGCAAAGAAACTAAGAACCTTGAAAAAAGGTTTGACAAAATGCTAACAAGAATAAACAGCTTAGAAAAAAATATAAATGAATTTATGGAGCTGAAAAACACAACACAAGAACTCCACAAAGCTTATACAAGTTTGAATAGCCAAATCAACCAAGCAGAAGAAAGGATATCAGAGATTGAAGATCAACTCAATGAAATAAAGTGAGAAGGCAAGATTAGAGAAAAAAGAGTGAAAAGAAATGAACAAAGCCTCCAAGAAATACTGGATTATGTGAAAAGACCCAATCTACATTTGATAGGTGTACCTGAATGTGACAGAGAGAATGAATCCAAGCTGGAAAACACTCCTCAGGATATTATCCAGGAGAACTTCCCCAACCTAGCAAGCAAGGCCACCATTCAAGTCCAGGAAATACAGAGAATACCACAAAGATATTCCTTAAGAAGATCAACCCCAAGGCACATAATCGTCAGATTCACCAGGGGTGAAATGGAGGAAAAACTGCTAAGGGTAGCCAGAGATAAAGGTCAGGTTACTCACAAATGGAAGCCCATCAGACTCACAGCAAATCTCTTGGCAGAAACCCTACAAGCCAGAAGAGATAGGGGGCCAATATTCAACATCCTTAAGGAAAAGAACTTTCAACGTAGAATTTCATATCCAGCCAAACTAAGCTTCATAAGTGAAGGAGAAATAAAATCTGAACAAGCAATTACTGAGAGATTTCATCTCCACCAGGCCTGCCTTACAAAAGCTCCTGAAAGAAGCACTAAACTTAAGAAGGAACAACCAGTACCAGCCACTCCAAAAATGTGCCAGATGATAAAGACCATTGACACAATGAAGAAACTTCATCAACTAGTAGGCAAAATGACCAGCTAGCATAAAGATGGCAGGATCAAATTCACACATAACAATATTAACTTTAAATGAAAATGGGCTAAATGCCCCAGTCAAAAGACACAGATGGGCAAATTGGATAAAAACTCAAAACCCATTGGTGTGCTATATCCAGGATATCTATTTCACATGCAAAGATACACATAGGCTCAAAATAAAGGGATGGAGGAAGATCTACCAAGCAAATGGAGAGCAAAAAAAAAAGTAGGAGATGCAATCCTAGTCTCTGATAAAATAGACGTTAAACCACCAAAGATCAAAACAGACAAAGAAGGGTATTACCTAATGGTAAAAGGATCAATGCAACAAGAAGAGCTAACAATCCTAAATATGTATGCACCCAATACAGGAGCACCCAGATACATAAAGCAAGTTCTTAACGACCTACAAAGAGACTTAGACTCCCACACAATAATTGTGGGAGACTTTAACATTTCACTCTCAATATTAGACAGATCAATGAGACAGAAAATTAACAAGGATATTCAGGACTTGAACTCAGATCTGGACCCAGCAAACCTAATAGACGTTTACAGAACTCTCCACCCTAAATCCACAGAATACACTTCTCTTCAGCACCACATCACACCTACTCTAAAACTAACCACATAATTGGAAGTAAATCACTCCTCAGCAAATGTAAAATAACAGAAATCATAACAAACAGTCTCTCAGACCACAGTGCAATCAAATTAGAACTCAGGATTAAGAAACTAACTCAGAACAGCAGAACTTTATGGAAAATGAACAACTGGCTCTTGAATGTTGACTGGATAAACAATGAAATGAAGGCAGAAATAAATATGTACTTTGAAACCAACGAGAATGAAGACACAATGTACTAGAATCTCTGGAACACATTTAAAGAAGTGTCTAGAGGAAAACTTATAGCAATAAATGCCCAAATGAGAAACAAGGAAAGATCTAAAATTGACACCCTATCATCAAAATTGAAAGAGCTAGAGGAGCAAGGCCAAAAAACCTCAAAAGCTAGCAGAAGAGAAGAAATAACTAAGATCAGAGCAGAACTGAAGGAGATAGAGACACAAAATACCCTGCAAAAAAATTAATAAATCCAGGAGCTGCCTTTTTGAAAAGATCAACAAAATAGACCACTAGCCAGATTAATAAAAAAGAAAAGAGATAATAATCAAATAGATGCAATAAAAAACAATAAAGGGGATATCACCACCAATTCCACAGAAATACAAACTACCATCAGAGATTACTACAAACAACTCTATGCACATAAACCAGTAAACCTGGAAGAAATGGATACATTCCTGGCAACTTACACCCTCCCAAGCCTAAAACAGGAAGAAGTCGAAACCTTGAATAGACCAATAATAAGGGCTGAAGTGGAGGCAGCAATTAATAGCCTACCACCCAAGAAAAGCCTAGGTCCAGATGGGTTAACAGCTGAATTCTTTTGTATGACTGTACCAGGCATACAAAAAGGAGGTGGTACCACTCCTTCTGAAACTATTGCAAGCAATCCAAAAAGTTCCCAAATCATTTTATGAGACCAATATCATCCTGATACCAAAACCCAGCAGAGACTCAACAAGAAAAGAAAATTTCACGCCAATGTCCATGATGAACATAGATGCAAAAACCTTCAATAAAATACTTGCAAACCAACTGGAACAGCACATCAAAAAGCTTATCCATCACATTCAAGTAGGCTTCGTCCTGGGGATGCAAGGCTAGTTCAACATACACAAGTCTATAAATGTAATTCACCACAGAAACAGAACCAAAGACAAAAGCCACATGATTATTTCAATAGATGCAGAGAAGGCTTTGACAAAATTCAACAGCCTTTATGGTAAAAACTCTCAATAGACTAGGTATCAATGGAACATATGTCAAAATAATAAAAGCTACTTATGACAAACCCACAGCCAATATCATACTGATTGGGAAAAAACTGGAAGCATTGCCTTTGAAATCTGGCAGTAGACAAGGATGCCCTCTCTCACCACTCCTATTCAATATAGTATTGGAAGTTTTAGCCAGACCAATCAGACAAGAAAAAGAAATAAAGGGTATTCAATTAGGAAAGGAGGAAGTCAAATTGTCTCTATTTGCAGATGACATGATTGTATATTTAGAAGACCCCATTGTCTCAGCCCCAAATCTCCTGAAACTGATAAGTAACTATAGCAAAGTCTCAGGATACAAAATCAATGTGCATAAATTGCAAGCATTCCTATACACCAATAACAGACTTAAAGAGAGCCAAATCAAGAATGAAATTACATTCAAAATTGATACAAAGAGAATAAAATATCTA
Organism: Cebus imitator; assembly: GCF_001604975.1. Classification (NCBI taxonomy): domain Eukaryota; kingdom Metazoa; phylum Chordata; class Mammalia; order Primates; family Cebidae; genus Cebus; species Cebus imitator. The sequence continues at coordinate 2,047,682 of NW_016107510.1, read as the reverse complement.
GAAATACAACCTTAAATGCAAATGGGCTAAATACCCCAATCAAAAGACACAGACTGGCAAATTGGATAAAAAGTCAAAACCCATTGGTGTGCTGTATCCAGGAAATGCATCTCACATGCAAAGATACACATAAGAGGTAAAGGATCTCTTCAAGGAGAACTACAAACCACTGTTCAAGGAAATAAGAGAGGACACAAACAGATGGAGAAACATTTCATGTTCATGATTAGGAAGAATCAATATCGTGAAAATGGCCATACTGCCCAAAGTAATTTACAGATTCAACACTATTCCCGTCAAGCTACCAATGACCTTCTTCACAGAACTGGAAAAAACCACCTTAAACTCCATATGGAACCAAAAGAGAGCCCGCATAGCCAAGTCAATTCTAAGCAAAAAGAACAAAGCTGGAGGCATCACACCACCTGACTTCAAACTGTACTACAAGGCTACAGTAATCAAAACAGCATGATACTGGTACCAAAACAGAGATACAGACCAATGGAACACAACAGAGGCCTTGGAGACAATGCCACACATCTACAACCTTCTGTTTTTTGACAAACCTGAGAAAAACAAGCAATGGGGAAATTATTTCCTGTTTAATAAATGGTGTTGGGAAAACTGGCTAGCCATGTGCGAAAGCAGAAACTGGACCCCTTCCTGACACCTTACACTAAAATTAACTCCAGGTGGATTAAAGACTTAAACATAAGACCTAAGACAATTAAAACCCTAAAAGAAAACCTAGGCAAAACCATTCAGGACATAGGCATAGGCAAGGACTTCATGACTCATACACCGAAAGCATTGGCAACAAAAGCCAAAATAGACAAATGGGACCTAATTAAACTCCAGAGCTTCTGCATAGTAAAAGAAACAATCATTAGAGTGAACCAGCAACCAACTGAATGGGAAAAAATTTTTGCAATCTACCCATCTGACAAAGGGCTAATATCCAGAATCTACAAAGAACTAAAACAGATTTATAAGAATAAAACAAACAAGCCCATTCAAAAATAGGTGAAGGATATGAACACTTTTCAAAAGAAGACATATATGAGGCCAACATACATATGAAAAAAATGCTCATCATCACTGGTCATTAGAGAAATGCAAATCAAAACCACATTGAGATACCCTCTCACACCAGTTAGAATGGCAATCATTAAAAAAATCTGGAGACAACAGCTGCTGGAGAGGATGTGGAAATATAGGAACACTTTTACACTGTTGGTAGGAGTGTAAAATAGTTCAACCATTGTAGAAGATAGTGTCACAATTCCTCAAGGACCTAGAAATAGAAATTCTATTTAACCCAGCAATCCCATTACTGGGTATATATCCGAAGGATTATAAATCATTCTGTTATAAAGACACGTGCACACATATGCTCATTGCAGTGCTGTTTACAATAGCAAAGACCTGGAACCAACCCAAATACCCATCAGTGATAGACTGGACAGGGCAAATGTGGCACATATGCACCATGGAATATTATGCAGCCATAAAAAATTATGAGTTCTTGTCATTTGCAGGGACATGGATGAATCTGGAATTCATCATTCTCAGCAAACTGACACAAGAACAGAAAATGAAACACTGCATGTTCTCACTCAAAGGTGGGTGTTTTACAGTGAGAACACATGGATACAGGGAGGGGAGCATCACATACTGGGGTCTGTTGGGGGGGTACTAGGGGAGGGATAGTGGGGGGTAGGGAGTTGGAGAGGGATATTAATGGGAGAAATGCCAGATATAGGTGATGGGGATGGAGACAACAAACCACATTGCCATGTATGTACCTATGCAACAATCCTGCATGTTCATCACATGTACCCCAGAACCTGAAGTGTAATAAAATACATATATTAAAATAAAAGAAATTTCCTATTCATATTTTAGTTTTCCAAACTTGAAAATTATAGTTCTACAATTCCTTTTTTTCCTAAGAACAATTCTTGAGTACATTATGCCTTGTGTTTTCTCATTATTAAAAATTTCTGCCAGAAACTTATATACTTGAATGATTACTTTGCTTGATAATTAGTTTTGGGTCGCAGCTCTGAACATTTACATGAATTTATTGTCTCTGGGTTTGAATATTACTATAGAGTAAGGATGGTTTTTGTTGATTTTTGTATTTGTTTTTTGTTTTTCTTAAACTCCTGCCTGTGTATTTGAGGTAATCTTTTTTACTTTTGGAGATTGAAAAATTTAAGCACAATATATGTTATGCTGATCATTTTTTGGATTGCCCTGACCACACTGGATATTTTAACTTTGAATATACTTCTTATTATACTTGTTAGGTTCTCTGCTTGAGGAGCACAAGTTCCCTAATGATTTTTTTTTCTATCCTGCCTATATAGTATCCTTTAACCATTTTGTTCTCTTCTCCCCTTTTCTCTGCATATGATTAACTCAAATCTTTCCTCTTTAATAATAATTTGTTTTTGATTTCAGCTTATTCTGTTGTTTGGTGTTTATAATTTATTTATTGGCTCTGTACTTTTAATTGCATACTGTTAGTAATTTCATTTTTGAGCTCTTTTTTAAATTATGTGTGATTTTTTTATTATGTTCTTTCATAGCTTAGCACATTCAAAGAGAATATTTTTTTATTTGAATTATTCTTTCTTCCAGACTTGTTTCTTCATTTTGTTACAATATAAAATTTATGTCAATTCAATTGTGTTCATTTTCATTTATTTGTGTTTACTATGGGTAGCTCTGCCAAGATCTTCCATTTGCTCTAATATAATGTAGATAAACTAGCTTTGATCCTCTTCCAGCCAACTCAGTGACTATTCTTCCCACCACCCACATGTACCCTGCACTCCTAACTAGCTGGGCTATTGCACCAAAGTGATTTCTTTTCCTATCTTCCCCCCACCCCGCCTCAGTTTCTTTCTTTCTTCCATTCTTTCTCTTTTTCATTTCTTTTCTTTCTTTCTTTTTTTTTAACCTTAGAGTACAGGCATGGAAAGAGAAGGATAACAACTTATTAGTTCCTTATATTGCAGTTTGCTTTGACAAGAAACTAAACATTTAATATTTGCTGCTTCTTCTGAGATGTTCTCAAATATCCTGTACTATGGTTTTATTTCATTTGCTTGAAGGTATATCCTATTTCTCTGGTAGAATACACTAAGCCTTCAGTCAATTCATTCAAATCAAAATGTAACTTTGGAAAATTCTGTTCTCACTCTTGCCCACTTATCATCCAGTGTGGTATTTACTCTTAGGAATTTGCCTAGACTATTTTTTTCTACATTCCTACGTATTCTTTAGTCTACCTCTCCTCGAATGAGGGATATCAATGAAATCCTCAAGATTTGGAATGTTCACCTTCTTTCCACAAAATGGCTGTCAATGAGCAATGATGGTAGTAAGTTTTAGAATCTGCACCCACTATACCAAAATTTTTTACTTGCCCTGTGGACTACTTCTTTTGAAAGTGATAACATTTGCCCCCTTTGAACTTTTTTATTTCTTGCTTTTTTTTCTATTTTATATGTATATTTTTAGGTGTAGGAAGGAAGAGTGTGTAACGTTAAACACAGGAGCACTGAATGGGAGGGTTATATAAACCGTTGAGGGCAATGGTCACTAACTATTGAGTCAGGAGTAGAGGACTCCTTGAGAGGTACAGAGTTTTTGAAAGAAGTTAACAACTGCCTATGCCCTCCAAAAATTGTCTGCTGGCTGAATAAAAATAGCACTTATGTATTACTATATTTCAAATGAATTCAGGTGCTATTTTATGGTGAATAAAATAGAAAGTAATTTAAATGCATTGCTGAATTCTTTATAGCTTTTTGTCATTATGTGTATAGGTGAGGCGATATAGTAGTATGAAAAGGCTGTAGACAGAATGCCGTGTCATTGTGTAACCTTGAGAAAGTTATTTAACTATTACTGTGCCACTATAAAATGAATTAAAATAGTATTTACCTCGTACGGTCATTATGAGGCTTAAATAAAATAATACATGCAAAGCATTTGGCATAGTGCCTGACACCTTGTCAGCACCCAATTTTAGCACCTACAGTCACAAGCCATGGATACTATCATATGATGATCTAATGATTAGTTAGAAAGGGATCTTCTCATTTTAATGTTGCAAATCACAGCAGGGCAAGATCAGCTTGAAGCTTTGGGTATGACTTGTCTGCTTCTATTATGTTAAGCCACATAAATGCTACAAATTGGAAGAAAATGTATTGAGCGCTCCTACATAGAAAGAAGTGTGATGTCAGTTTAGCATGTAGCATGCATTTGGATGCATTAGATGTCACAGCTTGATTTCCACAAGAAGCAGATGCTGATGTGAAGAATGGCAGGAAGAACTTCATTTGGAAGGCTGTCAGGATCAACACTTGTGAAGGAAAAGGGAAAAAAGCAGGATTGGGCAGAGGTAGAAGTTGGGCTTTGATACCAAGAAAGCCACAGCTGATCTGCACAGGGAGCTTGAAAGTAATGATGACTCACCAGTGTAGCCACAAGTTGTGAAAAAAAAAAGAGGTGGACCTTTATATTTCCCATATTGACCAGTCATCAGTTGCAGGCTGCCTCTGAAGAAACTGACACATCTTAGCCTGCTTGTTGTCTTTCTCTTTTTTTCCCTCTGGTCGAGACTAATTTCTGTCAACAGCTGAGAACCAGTCAGCTGTGGGCAGCATTTCCAGCAGCTGGGGGCATAAGTTCTTCAGATCTGAAGAGGGATCTTGGTGTGCATAACAGAGTCCACCACTGCATTAGTTATAGCATGATCTTTAAACGTCATATATTCCTGGCTCAAAATAGTTCTGTAATACCATTTAGAATAAATTTCAGAACCAGTTTACTACCTGCAGTTTAAAAAATCCATCTAATTACCATTTTTATTATATATTCTTAAGTCATGAAGGAAGTAGATAATGAAATATATTAATGCATTCTCTAGTGAGAATATATTTTGATATGTGTTTGCATAGCTGTAGGCATTTAAAATAGACATCTATTGCATTTAATCTGATCAATTCTGACCATGTATGTTTTAAAACTATATATACATATATACCTATATACATATATAAATACATATGTGTGTGTATTATCTGCACACACATATATTCACACCTGCTTTGTGAGCAAGTTTGATTTTTGCACATTCATGTGAGTGATGTTTTTCCAGGGTCAGTGTCAGGCACTATGGGAAATATAAAGAACAGGAAGCCGGACAGAATTTAAAAAACTAAAGGAAGATAAAACACGAGCACAATAATTATTTGTAGCAGTTCACTTTAAACAAGTTGTGTGGCCTGATATGAACTTGACAGGATAGGCAGAATAGTGGTGTAGTACAGAGCACAGAGTGTCAGGTCAGGCTGCTTGGGTGGAAATATCAGCTCTGCTACCTCTTTGCTCTGTGACATTAGGCAAGGTATTTGACTTTTCTGTGCCTCACTTTTATTATCTGTAAAGTGGGTTTAGTAGTACCTATACCCTAGAGTTGTTATGAGAGCTACATGAGCTAACATATGGCTATGATCTATGTCTGTGATCCAGTGCAAGATCCAATCTTTGATACAATATAAGAAACTTAATTTTATTTTTCTTGTAAAAATCAGATCAATGACCTATTAGATAGGACCCTTCCCTACCTGATAAAAATGAAACTGAAATTCATTTTTTTTTTGTGGGGAACCTAGGGTCCTGAAAGAATCACAGTATTTAAAGAGTATTTGAAGAATAGCATTTGGGTCTGCAGTGTATACTAGTCACCACTGTTACCTGTGCTTTATCTACCTCCATCAAAGGGGCATTTAGATTTGGGGTGATGCAAAGGGCTGCAGTCTCTGACCACCACAGGTATATCTTGCTGTCATTTTTATCTGAGACCTACTTTATTAGTTTGTTCTCCCATTGTTATAAAGAACTACCTGAGACTGGGTAATTTATTTAAAAAGAGGCTTAATTGGCTCAAGGTTCTGTGGGCTATACAGTAAACATGGCTTGGGAGGCCTCAGTAAACTTAGAATTATGGTGAAAAGTGAAGGAGAAGCAGACATATCCTACATGGCTAGAGCAGGAGAGAGAGAGGAATGGGAAGGTGCTCACTCACTATCACAAGAGAAATCACTCACTATCACAAGAACTACAAGGGGGACGTCTGTCCCCATGATCCAGTCACCTCCCACCAGGCCCGCCTTATCCTCAACAATGGGTATTATAATTACACATGAGATTTGGGTAGGGACACAAATCCAAACCATATCAGCTGCCATCTCCCTGTTTGTAGAAGATGGAGCAACACCTCATTTCCCCATTTCTTGTGAACTTCCCAGACTCCTACCCTCCCATTTGCTGGAAAAACTCTCAATACCCTTTTCCAAAAGCCAATTCACTACCTTTCCTAACCCGATATCTCTTCTCTAAGATCATCTAATTTCATATTCTCTTATAAACCTCGATTTTTCGGGGAAAAAAAAGTTCAAATTGGAACTGATCTTTTGAGTACACTTGCATTTTTCCCATGTCTGGGAAAAGGGAAGAGAAAAACATTGCTATATTCTTAGGCACAGAAGTGTACATTATTTACAACAGTGAGAATAAAAGGCAAATTAATATCCCAATGCATTTTTCTACCACATACAGATTGCACTATGTGAAATAGGATGTATGTCTTCCCATTTAACTTTTAGTTGCAAAATAATATAAAACCCATTGCCTGTGAGAGTTTGAAATAGAGTTTCAATAGCTGCAAAATTTGAAAGCAGTAACTTTAGCAATCTGCTGTTAGAAAGGAGTGAAATATCAAGAGCAACTTTCTTCCCACCTTTTTTCTTATATCTGTTTATCAAATTGTCCACAGATCATAGGTGTTCAGTTTTTTTTATTGAGAAAACAAGTGCATTCTTTGAAATTATATTACTCCCACACCTATATCCCATTTCCTAAGCATTTTCTCCAGTCTGTTAAGATGTTCAGATATGCTTCTGTCAAAATGATGCTGTTACATTCCCAGAGATAGAATATTGAGCAGGCTGAATGTGCACTCAAAGGAATTAAGTGTTTTATTGGGTGATAGGAAATGAGGGACCCTGCAAAATCATATTTCTGAAGACAGTTATAACATCAAATGAAATCTTGAACTGCCCAGATACTATTCGAGTGGAAATAAGTTGGAAAATGATGACAATGTTTGGATGTTGCAGAGAGGAGTATTCTTAATAGAAAAGACATGATGGAATCCTAAATATTTAGCTGTACCTTACAATATGATTGTCACACCAAATACCTTGGTAAGCACTTGAAACACTGCATGAAAATAAAATTATAAGTTTCCTGAATAATTTATTCAGAGGGATTATTTTTAGAAAGAACTTACTGAATGCTACTAGGGGAAATAATGTTCTTATTAGTCTCTGGTCATAACATTCTTATTAACCTGTTAATGCATAATGTTTCGTGTGTGAGTTTCCATCTAAAAACACTTTATTTAATGTATATTGCCTATTCATTTGCATTGAAATAACAACAGCATTATACCTCATGCCTGAGCAAAGCTAATCTAACACATATGTTTTCCTCATAAGGCACATCACAACCTACTTGGGCTTAGGAACATTAGATAGAACTTCAGCATTATTCTTTGGGGCCATTTTAAACAGTGGAATCACTAGCAAAAAGTAGAAAAAAAAAAAGCAAAAACCATGGCACTAAATAGACTGCAAAAAGGACACTTATTTACAGCATGAGAGCTTAAACAGGAAGGCAGCTCATTGCTTTATTTGACCTCAGCTTGGAACATACACATTGGGTGACTTAAATTTTTTGCCAAACTGTACATGTCCATTAATAACCATGAAGGCAATACATGCATTAATATTGGGTCTACAGGTAAATTTTAGTGAGCAGGCAAATTGGAAAAATATAGAATCCATGAAGAATAAAGATCTACTGTACTGGGAAATAAATATTTTTTGGGTCACCGGTGCCCTAAAGGAACAACATAATCATAATTTCTTAGAGGTTGAATTATTTGAATATTTGAAGTTATTTTAGATTTGGTCATAATTTTTTAGTTAGAACGCTAATATTGAGATCAATCTTACCACTTTATGGATAAGACAGATCAGTCTTATTATGTTATATATAAGAAAGAAACTCTAGAGAGGTAAGGCAGCTTTTTCAAAATTGCATTATAAGTCACACAGTGGCAGAACAGGACAAAATCTCTTGATCCTAAGCCTGTTTCTCTTTCTACTACATCTCCTCATATAATGTATGTGCACTTTTAAAAATGCACTGTACATTGTAGAATGCAGAGATTGATATTTTATCAATGATTATGCCAATTTCTTGTCTGAATTTATCATTGAAAAGTGGGGAGTTCAGCATAGCAAAAGCAATGAATATTGACAGTCAATCTTGACAATTTCACTATTTTCAGTGGCAAATCTCTGAGTCTAATTTTTATGACTAACCAAATCACGGATTCACCATACCCCCAAAGGTATATGCTGTCTACGTTTACACAAACAATTTTTAGTCTTCAGCATGTACTATGAGTAAAGTCAACCAAGATGATTTTAAATGGATTGTTAAAATGATAAAACTACATTTAAAATTTTATAGTATATGCAGTATCAAACACTAGAATTTCATTTTCTAACTTTTTTTTTGTACTATATGTTCATTATGATTCAGTCTAAAGCGCTTTAGAACAGTCAAATAACTCAGCCTCTGAAGAAGAAAACTATGGTTGTATTACTTCTCTAGGGTACTAGTGATCTAAGAGGTGTTTGATAAAAATAAGTAATAAAGAGTATAAAATATGTCTACTTTAAAATTAGTTATAGTTTCAATAGTGACAGGCTTACTCTAACAGAGATGACAGACAGAGAAATATATAGACAGAAATAGAGGTATCTCAAATATTAAAACATATCTAATAATTTTAATAATGTATTTCACTGGAATGTCTCTATACCCAAGACAACTTACATTTTTATCTGTGGGATTAATGATTTTCAATTTGTTCTCAATTTGCTGCAGTAACCAGTGATCAAATTTTAATATTCCATTGAGTTCAAGTCACTAATTATTTAAAAAGGGCAGAGGGAGAGAATTCTGTTAAAGAATCGGTTTGTGAAACTTTAACTATATTCTGGAAAAGTCAGAAATATTTCTTTCTTAGAGTCTTCTTTCAAATTTGATGACAAGTATAAGTGGGTTCTATTGCTTCCTCTAATGATTTGGCATGAATCATTAACTGTCCTAGGACTTGAAATATTTCTTGCACTAGGAAATTGTGGATATAACTGATAGACTACTGGCCCAAGAGTCAAAGAAACTGGAGACAAGAGACTACTAACTTGTTGAGGAAAATTCTGTTTGAAGTTAGGTGTGAGTAGGTAATGAATAATTATCCATTTTATTTAAAGCCATGATTAATTCAAGCACAAAGAGTGATTTTTTAAAGAGCTGTGTTCCAAAAATAAGTTGTTATAATAATAATGTAGAGATTGAAGTAAGGAGGCCAGATTTAGAGTTTATAATTTGATGATTATGAAATCTTAGATCCTATTCCCTACAGCATAAATGTTGGCAAAACCTAGTGTCTTGCTAAATGAGAGCTACTCAGCATTTCAACTTCTGGTTAAAATACAGACCGATAATATGTTTTAAAACCATATTGAAGTCCATTCCTGAATAACTTTAGTGTTTCTTATTTTAATTACTAAAACCAAAATTTACATAAATAAAAAGTAATCTCAACAATGAGTAAATGAAATTAATATCCTAAGAAAGAGCATGGGCTTTGAAGTCAGGCAAAATTCACTACCAGGCTGGTTGGTCTTTTGATTTCTCTGGGCTTCCTCTGTAAATTGGGGCCACAATCTCTACATCATCTTGTGGTTATGAATTCTAAATGAAATAATGTCTATAAAGTATGTGGCACATGTATGTCATCTATTGCTGCATTAACGAATTACTCTTAAATTTAGTAGATTAAAACAGTGAAGATGTGTTATCTTGCTATTTATGGATCAGAAATCTGGGCCTGGGTTAGCCGAGTGCCTCTGGATTAAGTTGTCTCAGGAGGTTGCAGCCAGTTGTTGGCTGAGTCTGAAGTCTCATCTGAAAATGTTACTGGAGGAAGATTTTCCTTCAAGTGTGTTCACGTGGGCCTCTATTCCTCAGAGATATTGGTTTGTGGGCCTCATATCCTTGTTATCTGCTTACTGGGTTTCCCTAGTTTCTCTTCACATGGACCTTTTCACAGGGCTGACTGATAACATAAAAGGTGACCTACCCAAAGAGAGAGAGAACATCAAATCTAATCTGAGAAGTGACATCCCACCATTTGTACCCAATTTGATTTACTGGAAGCTGGTCAATAAATCCCACCTAAGAGTAGGATGTGAAAACCAGGAGGGGAAGGGTCATGTACCATGCTGTGGTACCTGGGTTGGTGGTACTCAGGCCAGGCACAGTGCTGAGTTCTCACAGATATGACCTACATTAATAACTGACTTCCTAAGTGGACAAATTTTTTTTAATATACTCTGGCCATAATAATTATAATAATAGCAATCTTTAAATGAAGCTTGTTATGTGCCAATCAGTGTTCTAAGTGTTTTTATAAATTTTGAACTAATTTAATCCTTACAAATTATCGTGCTACTTTTACAGACAAGAAAATAAAGTTACAGAGAAATTAAGTAAGTTGCCCATAGTCACAGAGCTATTAAGTGTTACGCCTGTGATATGAACTTAGGCATTTCCAAAGCCTGGAATCTTAAACATTATGCTATACTTCCTCAAAATCAAAGGCCCATAACCTTTAAGAGTGTTGGACCTTTATTACGAATCTGATGGCAGCTAAAAGCCCTTTTCTAGAAAAATATTCAGAGGTATATTTTTTCATATGATATTGGGGGTTCTCAGAAAACCTAAATTCCATGGATGCACACCTGATTTAGAACCCCTGTCTATAATTATCTAACTTGAATAAAATTCAGTCAAGCCTAGATTTGTACATAATACAAGCTGATACAGTGAGAAAGTAGTAGGTTGCGAGTCAGTAGAATTGGGTTTGGATTCCACTTCAATGGGCAAGCCATTCAACTTGAAGCTACAATTCTTTTATCTATAAAATGGGCTATTTTATACTTTATATATACTTGATAATTACCTATAAAATAAGTACACTGTTTGGTGGGAATGTAGGTTGATACAGCCAATATGGAAAATATGGAGGTCCCTGAAAAAGTTAAAAATAGAACTGCCATACAACTCAGTGTTCTTTCTTCTGGGTGTATACTCAAAGGAGATGAAATCGCCACCTTGTAAAGTAATCTGCACTCTCATATTTATTATAACATTATTCACAATAGCTAAGATATGGAAACAACCTAAATGTCTGTTGATGGATGAATAGATAAAGAAAATCTGTCATATATATACAATGAAATATTCTTCAGTCTTAGAAGGATTCTGCCATTTGCCACAACGTGGATGAATCTGCTTGGACATAGACATCATGCTAATCAAAGTAAGTCAGACACAGAAAGAAAAATGTTGCATAATCTCACTTATATGTGGAATATAAATTTTTTTCAAAAAAGCTCAGATACACAGAGATAGAAAATGAAATGTATACAATGGGCAGGGAAGGAGGTTGGAGGAGAGGACTGGGGAGATGTAGGTCATAGGATGCAAAAGCGTAGATATACAGGAGGAACAGGTTTAGACATCTAATGTACAATATGAGACTAAGGTTGATAAAATTGTATTGTATTAAAGATTTTCATTAAATAAGTAGATTTTAGTGACTTTTGTCACAAAAATAGGAATTATGTGAGATAATAGATATGTTAATATATTTCACTATAGTAATCATTTTACTATCTATATGTATTCCTTCACGTCATGTTGTAAATCTCAAATATACACAATAAAATTTATTTTTTCAAAGGAAAAAATATATTTTGAAAAAAAAATTGACAGTATAAGCTTTTCTCTATGTAAGCACTAATAATATACTGAGTGTCTTCCTTATAGTATCTCAAGTAATACTTACACATCCTCCACTCTTCCCTGCAAGACAGATAGTATTTTAATCCTGTTTTAGAGATGAGTATACTGAAATACCAAAAGATTAAGTACCTCATCTATGGTCACCTGCTAAGTGGCAGGGTCAGAATTTGAACAAAGGCAATCTGACTTGGAAGTCCATATTCTTCAATGCTATACACAATCACCCCCCAGGTCTACTGCAAGAGTATAGTAAATATGAATACATGACAATACTCCATAAATTGCAAGGTGCTAAAATATTCCAGATGTATAGTTGAAAGAGAGAGGAATTGATTTATATCACAATCACGCAACTTCACAACTGTGTGACCCTGAACAAGACACTTATTTCTTTGGGCCTCTGTGTCTTCAACTGTGCACAAGAACAAATAAAAAATGTGATACCTCTAGGGAAGTACTTAGTAACTGATAAAGTATTAAATTAACGTAGGTCCTTCTCATATATATTTATATTTCATCTGATTCAATTGACAAAGGTCTTTAGAATGGATAAATAACATTTCAACAAAACAAAACCTTGAGTTTCTTTTATAAAGAATAATCTCTAGGAAGTGGTAAGCCCAACTCCATTGCTAATATCTCTTGTATTTAAATCTCTCTCTTTCTAGGGAGGGCAGTTTAAGTCATTGAAAATCAGTTTGGTTTCCTTCTTAAATTTTTCTTCATTTACCATCACAGAGAACACTTTTTTTTCTTTTTCTTTTAAGGTAGGGTTTCACTCTGCCATGCAGACTGGAGTACAATGGTGAGATCATAGCTCACTGCAGACTCGAACTCCTGGGCTGAAGTGATCCTCTTGCCTTGGCCTCCCAAAGTGCTGAGCTTACTGGTGTGAGCCACTACACCTGGCTGAGAATGCTTTTTAATCTTAAATTTTTATTTTAAAAGACACTGAATAGCTAAATGCCACTTAGCACGGAAGCAGGATTCCAGTTTGCTATATGATGAAGCTTCACTACATATGTATTAAAAAGGCTGCATGTGTAGAGTGTTGACAGTGGACTCAGGCTGCATATGTTCAAATCCCAACTCCATTAAATATAGTCTTTGTGACCTTAAGCAAGTAGCTTAACTGCTTTATACCTGCTTGTACGTCTGTAAAATGGAGGGTAATGATAGTAGTCATCTCATAGGGTTGTAAGGTGGGTTAAATGAGTTTTGTATATGAATTATTTAGAACGGTACTTAACAAAATTCACTAAATATGAGTTATTATATTTGTACAATTTGAAATCTCTTTTCTTCCCATGTCTCATTTTAATATCCATAAAGTGGGAACACTGTTACATTTTATTTCTGGTTAGGATTATAGCACGTTTTCAAGTTGCCGGGAGAATGTTTTAAGCTCTGTAGGTGCTATGGATCTACAAAGAGTAACTGTTGTTCCGTTTTTAAAAGGGAAAAGATAATTACTATGTGGTTTTTTTTTTTTTTTTTCCAAAGGAGCATTAGTCAACAAGGTTTTGTTTTGTTTTTGTTTTTGTTTTCTTAGCACCCACAGAGGTGCAGGCTACTGTGGGATGATTCAAATGCCACAGCAAGCTTAATTCTAGACTGAATTAGAATATTTTTTCCATATCAGAATTTTTGTAACTGCAATACGAGAGCAAGAGAATGTCAGTTTCCATGTGGATAAGAAAGCCTTTCATAAGAGGGGAGAAATACCAGATATAGGAGATGGGGGAATGAAGGCAACAAACCACCTTGCCATGTATGTACCTATGCAACAATCCTGCATGATCTGACATGTACCCCAGAACCTAAAGTACAATTTAAAAAAAAAAGATTATTTAAAAAAAGGAGACACACAGTATTTTCAATAGCGTACACAAAGAATCTGTTTTGAAATGCCTCTCCCCTTAAAAAAATGAAACCACATATTTTTCTTTGCAGACTATGTCTGCAATGGCCCTCTGCTTTATATGTAGTTTAAAGGTATGCCAGGCACCTCCCAGAACAGCATCCCACCAAACCCATTTCTAGTTTTGCTCCCTGATAGGAAACAGCAAAGCTTATAAACATGTTTTGGGTGAGGGTTTTTCTCCTATCACCACTGAGGACTATCTGAGCCCTCCTGTTCTCAAACCCTCACCTCATAACATTGACAGAGACTGCCTCAAAGGAAAAATCTACTTGAGTTTATAGAATAAATAACTATCTATTGGTAAAAGATTGTGACCAATAGAATCCTGTCATTAGCAAAACTCACATTTAATTAGAGAAGCAATGTGTCATAAAAGTTTCTATGACGGCAACCTCCTTCTCCCAACATGTCAAATTTAAAATCAAGTAGAAAAGGATGCTTAGAAGTTTTGCTAGTTGAACACAATTGGGCTGTGTGCCTTATTTAACAGCATTCCTGATCTGCTATGCCAGACTAAGGTGAACCCTAAAGAATGGACAGGGAATATATGGTTATTAGAATACATACTGGGGGAAATGCAGAGGGGAGCTAGGGAAGAATTGTAGCATTCTGAATGTAGAATGCATCCAGCCCATCAGGGAATGGGGTGAAAAGTCTCCACGTGCCTGAGTGAAATCTGAAACCTAGAAGAGTTTAGAACCAAGGTTCCTGGCTTGTGTCTCTAATGGGTCAAGAAAACCCCATAGCAGAGACCAATAGAAGTCCAAGACACAGCCTGATTTTAGGTAGAGCAGAGTCTTAGAGCTCAGTCATGTCAATGAAGGCAGAGCCATGACCCAAGTAAACAAGGATTGGGAGGGGAGAAAGAAAATGTTTCTGAGTAAAATTATTGTCTCTATTCCTTAAAATGGGAAGTATATATAGTAGCCATGGACACCAAGAGAGCCATTGGTTTTCCCATATTAGGACGATAAATGATTTTGCCAGAAATTTAGATAATCTCCCAAGAGAAAGAGGGCAAGAAGAACTCTAAATTTGGCTACCCAAAAGAAAAGTAAGACTAAATTTTTGCCTTCTAAGCACAAGAGGCAAAATTTTGTCTGTACATCTAAATTTGGTGTAGTAGGCTCTATCATGGAAGATGAGAAAGAAGAAGAGGAGTTCTCACCTCCATGTGTGGAGAACCAAAGGGTACAGAGAAAGGAATTTTGAAATTAATGCACTGTAGATTCTTAGGGCAAAAGTCCTCTAACTTTCATTTCTGTTTTCTCTCCCTACTTTGAGAGACGGCTGGGAAAAGTTACTAGGACAAGCTTGGGTTTGGAAGCCCTGCTGTAAGTTTTGCATGGCCTGGAATAGACTTCCCAGTTTCACAGTTGCCTGCAGCCCAGTTCCATATATTGATTTGCACCTTTTGTGTTTAAAGTAAGATTTATGGCAAACAGCATGACTTCATTTTAAAATCTACACAGACACCAGTGGTTGGATGGGGGTTGATAATTACTTAGAAAATGGTGCCTCTGAGTTTTTAAAGCATTAAGCTCCTTTGTCATTTGCTTACTTATTTTTTATGCTCATGGCTGCCAAAGCAGCAAGTGAAATGAAATCAATATAATTCTAAGAAATGAGTTCTGCCATGTTTTCCCTGGCAAGCAGGGGTTATAATGTATGAGACCAAATATTGAATTTCATCTTTAAATTGACTGACTCAAACAATTGCTTGTTTTATACATAATAACATGTGTTCGTTGACAAGAAAAAGGTTTCTGTGTGTGGGGCAAACAGCCAATTTTAAGGAAAAAATGGAAGAAGAATTGGGACAGAATAAGAACAATAATCTACTGAGATCAGTTTCTCTTATGAGAATCTAAACGTTAAAGAGAAGATCCATCTTTAAAATTGAGATTGAACAGGTACTATACTATGCTAGTTCTGTCAAGTAGATAGTTGGGAGACTGAAAGATGATAGTAGAGAGAGTCTAGAATAGGAGCTGAGGACAGGTGTCTTATATGTTCATTAATTAAGTAAACATAGGTTTAACATACACCATGTACAAGACACTTCTAGGCACTGGGAGATAAAATGTCACTACCCTGGTAAGAGAAACAGACATATAAACAATGAGGATAATATGATCACAACTGGTGGTATTTGGGTGAGATGTCTCTTCAATAGGGAGAAAAGAGAGGGTGGGATGCACTTTGCAGGCAGAGAGGATAGCTCATTTGTAAGATCTGAGGGAAATAATGTAACTGTTATTAACAATACAGTATTATGTGCTTTAAAATATGAGCATATATCTCATGCTAAGTATTCTTGCCAAAAAGAAAA